>NC_134576.1:136757026-137057026 GCF_050947875.1 Dermacentor variabilis
TCTGGAATCCGACTCCTAGTTCTCATCTCTGCGCTAAGCCCTGGTAGCACAGGATGTGCCCGCTTTTAAGCACTATATGCTTCATTTGTCCTAACTTCACTGAGCCCTATTATATCCCATTTAATGCCCGCTAATTCCTCCAATAGAACTGCTAAACTCTCCTCAGTAGATAATGGTCTAGCGTTAAACGTTGCCAGGTTCACATTCCAATGGTGGCGTGTCCGGACCCAGAGATTCTTGGCACCCTCTGCTGCGTCACAGGTCTGACCGTTGTCGTGGTCAGTTGCTTCGCAGCTGCTGGGGACTGAGGGCCGGAGTTTGTTGTATTCATATAGGAGGTTGTGGCCAAGTACTGCACCAGGGTGACCAATCCTGCTCTGCTGAGGGAGTGCGTTACCGGTTCTGGTCACCAGGATCAGGCCCCACTACAGGCCTGTTTGTGCAATTTTATCAGCACGCGGATTTCTTTTTTTTTTAATGCATTGGAAAATTGCGCGGCACCGGCATTCGAACCACGGTCCTCTTGCACGCGAGGCGGATACTCTACCTCTACGCCATCGCTGCCATCTTGGTTCTTTTTGGTTATATGATTCTTTATTCTATGGCATTGCCGTGGTGCCTAGACGGACCAAATTGTTTTGCCTATTTGAGGACTACACATTTGCAGGCAGCCAAAATGGAGGTATTCTTAATGGCCTGGCACTTAATGAGCAAGATGTTAGCTGCCCTGTGCATTTGCAGATGTGTGTTTGACATCTGCAGGCAGGAAAATTCGAAACTGCCCTAATTTTAGTCTCCTTTGAGCTTCCAAGAAGTGTTGTAATCCATCATACCAGAAGGGAAATTAGTATTCTAGTTTTTAATAGCGAAATCAGTCGAATAGCCGTTACATATGATTCGAAATTATTGAGCATGTGCATACCCCTAGAAGAAAGGAATTTATTCTGCCAACTTGAGCTTTTCAAGAGTGATGTATAACCGAGACATTGTGCAACCCTTCTGCACTACTATTTTCACTCTGCAGCGGAAATTACCCTTCGTGAAAGACTATTGCTTTGCGTTAAAGGCGCGGAACCATTTACGCACAATGCTGCAATATTGGCGGCGCGGAGCTATGGAGTCGCCATCTGTCGGAAGCGCCACCTTTGCGTCGTATGAGGGATCACGCAGCGCGCTCCTCGTTGGTTTCGCTTACGGCGCTCAATAAAAACCATGCGGCAGCCCTCCTGGACATTTATGTAGGTACTCTCAAAACGAGGGAAGTTTTTGACTGTCGATATAATAATCTTGGGCAAACTAAGTACAGAATCATTTACAGACGCTATCCCTTCACCGAATACGTACAGTGAACGCCACTGCGCGCGGTCGCCGCAATGGATTCTCCCGAACCGGCTTCTTGCGTGAAAGGTAGCCAAACGCTGAGAGTAAGCTATGTGAAATATTTTCTTATAGTGGGCCGTCTATATAACCAAATGGGGCATAACAGAATGAAGCTTCAATGCAGCTATCTCACGGGTTCGGAGCGACCAACTGCGCGTCTGCATGCATGTCCGCGCACAATGTTTTGCTTTCGCTTTGAGCGCGTTGTCGCACCGTGCCGTGAGCTTTAGGCCGCAGCACATGAGCATTTGGCAGTACACTAGCAATCATTGTTGCGGGGACGCTATCAGAACTGTTCAAAAATAATTTCGTTATATAGACTTTGACACCTAGCCACGGCGACTGTGATGTGCCGTCGTGACGATTCAATCTTTTTTTTTTTTCATCTAAATTCTTGGACATTTCAATATTATTTCTCAAGCTGCGCCGCATTGTATGTTTATCGGTCTTATCTCAGCATGCGATTTCCCTCTGCTTCTTTTTCATAATTCAGTGCATTAATTCATAACACAAATATGACAATATGCCGTGCCTTTTTTTAATGTGCGTCTTGCCGCTCCCTTTCCGTTCCAGTTAACTTGCCAATATCTACTATCAACAAGTTCATAGCCCAAAGTGTCATGACATTAGCCAGGCAGCGGGCGCGGGCGAGCGTCTCAGTGCGCGTTTTCTGCTATACTCGCCGAACATCGCGCAGTCCCGGCGTCGTAGCAGAAATGTTCCTCGCGTCTGTGTTTGCTGCACACCCGAGCTGTAGCCGATGGCTGTCTGCCGGTTCTAAGTTTCGCCAGCCAAGCTGCACGCAGCACCTTGCCCTGCGGCTACGTGTGAATGAGGCTGACACCGGGCTCCGTTGCGTACGTCCGGCAATGCGGCACCGAGCAGTAGCCTACCATGCTGCACGCCTCCAAAGGCCGCCACTACCTATTATAGTACTTTGAAATGTTGTCAAGCAGACACCCAAGGCGGTAAAGCCTCACCACTTAATCAGAACCGCGGCGCAGGTGGGGCTTTAAACTTTCGTTATCAGCTCGCTTCGGCGCTTCCGGAGCAGCCGACGCGGCCGCTGTGTCCACGTGATCCTTCATGTCACGTCACGCCGACGGTAGCGCTAGCTTTTCCTGTGGTGGAGTTCGCCCCCAATATCGTCATGTATAAGCATGGGGGAAGGAAACTGAGGAGAGGCCCACAGGCCCTACGCCCTCCGCACGCTAGGAGAAAAGTGTGGAGAAAGTGACGTGGCAGGTTCTCCTCTTTTTTGCTGATTTTTTATTTCTTTGTTGTAGCGACCACGCCTTTCGGGCCATAATGGCGGCTCTGTTTTGGTTCTGTGCGCTCACACGTGTTGCTCCGTAGGTTTCGTACCGTGGCAAAGGCGCCGTGCGGGCAGGTTTGCGTTGGTCTCCGTGTTTTGTTGCGCTGCGTTATCTGGACCGTGCTCTGGACCGTTATCTGGACCGTGGCCAGGTGGCACAGGAGGAACTAAAGTTCGTGAAATGAACACGCATGCAATGCTGTACGCAATGTACCGCGCCACGGCAACGGCAACGGACGAAAAAATATCCGCGGGAAATTTTGCCCTCTTTGGCGGAATCATGCTAACGTGCTAACGATTGTTTAGTATTGCTGCGGAGTGCGCGGGTCAGAGCAGCGCGGCGTGGTTTCGCGAGAAATGTAAACAAGAGAGTAGAGCTGGCCCGATAGGCGGAGCAACGCCAAGTTCCGGCTTCACTTTAGCTTCACAAAGAGTGACGTCAGGGCCTGTTCTGAGTTTCCTTCCTCCGGGTGTATTAGGATATACTGGCTAGTGTGCCGTCCGCGACCTCCAGGGTGGCAGCCGATACAATAAATGCCGGCGGCTGCTGCTTTTGACTGTTAATTTGCAATTTGATTAACTTCATCCGAGCCCACATTATGCCTGCAACCTGGGGTTGTTTACTGCATGCTACATCTCGGAGTACAGGCATGTGATCTTCCCTTTTTGAAATGCAGTAGTAGAAATATGAAAAGCAGTTATTAATGATAAAAACCTTCATGGCTCTTACGAACCAGGCCTGTATTCTCAGTCTCTACAATAAATATAATTTTGCACTTGTTACTTATGTATTCTTTGTGATGCATACACACGTGCATACAGCACATGTTTGACACTACTATATTGACTAGTATTATCGTACTACAAGTTTCAGAACAATTGCCTGACTGCATATTGTTTCTTTATTCAAAATCCTACCAGACTAGATAAATATTGCCAAAATTTCAATACAAAATTAGGGGCTCTAAATTTATTTAGCCCGCACTATACAACGTCCTAGGCCACACTGCAACATGTAAACTTGTTGCATAATGGCCAGGATTTGGATAATCAACGAACGACCTAAGATTTTTTTCAATGAAATGTTTATTCCTTGTATAAATTTAGCTCGTACAAACAGAATAATTCACAGATAATAAAGGTGCAACACTACAGTTAAATGGCACAAAAAATATAACAAATGAAAACGAACAGTTTATATGCACAAAAAAGCACAATGCAACAAATAAAATGAACATTATAATTTAAATATGAAGGAAAAGCTAGGCAACACAACAACTAAAGGGTGCAAAGGAACAATATATAAAAATGAAAAAGAACAATCTATACGATTGAAAAGGTGCAATAAAAGAATTAAAATGAACGTTATAATTTCTTGGATTAATTTAGCTCGTACAAATAGAATAATTCACGGATAACAAAGGTACAACGCTACAGTTAAATGGCACAAAAGAATATGTAACAAGTGAAAAGGAAGAGTCTATATCAATAAAAAAGCACAATGCGACAAATAAAATGTACATTATAATTTAAATATGAAGGAAAAGCTAGGGAACACAATTAAAGGGTGCAAAGGAACAATATATAATAAATGAAAAAGAACAATCTATATGATTGAAAAGGTGCAATAAAAGAATTAAAATGAACATTATAATTTAAGTATTAAGGAAAGGCTAGGCAAAAGAACAATATATGTAACAAATTGAAAAAAATTTATACGAATGAGAACATGATGGAATAAAAATAAATTATAATTTAAATGTTACGAAAAAGCTAGCTATCATCAGGAGCAGGCTGCTGCTGCTGATGCTGCTGCACAACATCTGCCACCTGCTTCAAGAAAGCCAGGGCCTCCTGGTCAAGCCTCATGCGCTCCATTGTGGCGTCGTTCTCTGTTTTCTTCTGACTGATTTAGATAATTCAGAAAGTCTTCTATAAGCACCCGGTTTGGGTCTTGCCGGGGTCGTCTTCCTGAAGGGCCCTGTGGTGGTTGCTGGGCAGGACTGGGCTGTTGTGCTGGACTGGGCAGTAGTGATGGACAGTCTGGGTCCAGTTCCATCACGTCTTCTGATCTGCTGCCCCTACTTGTCGTTACCTGGGGACTCTCGACAGCTGGCGACTGGGGGCTCGATCGAGGCAGCTGACTGGGCACTGGTGGCAAAATATTGTGCCTCAAATTCAACTGTTTTACAAGATGAAGAGCATTCTACACTGAACTAGCAAGCAGTAATAATATTACTTAGTGCCTTGTCACTTAATTACAATAAGTGAGAGGTGCTATTTAGGCATGGAAGCTAGGTGATTATTGATGGTATGCGCACAATGCATTTCCATAAGAAATAAAAATGGAGGACGCTTAAGCTTCGCCTTCAAGAGTGGAACGCGATAGCGATATCGCACCCCGTTCGCACCGCCTACTCATTCGCTCGGCATGCTCTTGAGTCACACAAAAATGAAACGTGCGCCTGAGCGAACCAAAGAACTCGGCGTCTCGGAGGGAGAAACGATCTACGCGAGCCAAACGTCGATCGGCAGGGACAGCCGGGCCGCGACGCGCCATAAAGGCGGACGCGATCATGGGGCTGACGCCTCGATGGGATCATCCTCTATCTTGCTTGGGAGCACCACGCAGACGCATGACTCCTCGCCAGCAGCACGGCACGCATCGCAGGGGACGCCTTCCCGCCAGACACGCTACGGCGCAACGACACGTCAGAGGCGTCCCGCATCGGACGCTGCACCTAGGGATCGCGCTGTGAGCGGAAAGAGAAGCCGCGTCGCGCGGGCGAGTGGCGCGCCACTTGTCAGGGCAGTGGCGTACATTGCGAGGAGGGGGTCTTCTGTGTTTGCCGCAAGATGGCTCTGCGTGCGCGCCAAGCGCAAAAGAAATGTAGCGGAAACGTACTTCGCTACGCGTTTAACTGCGACTTCTGTAATTTACATGCTCATAATTACCGATATACACCGCAGTATAACTTTCTACGGCACGTTTGGCAACACCACATTCACTAGAGGCGCTTTTGTCCCGCTTTGAAGCATCAGGGAAAAAAAAAGCATGGCTGAGTGGTGGCGCCTCCGTCTCGCACTCCGGAGACCCTGGTTCAATTCCCACCCAGCCCATCTTGCAAGCTGCTTTTATTTATGAATTGCCTTCCGCCATTTTTCGTTCACGGCAACGCCGCCGACGCCGACGACACCGGGTTTTCTGCGACACGAGCTCCTTAACGCTATCGCGTTAAAATATAAATAATCGTAACTTGCCTCAATACTCGTCGACGTCCTGCCGCCGCGAACATAGACAGAATTAAACGAGTGCATAGTCTCGGAAGACCTCAGCCAGCTATTTGAAAAACCGAAACCAAGGCTAATTTTGTGCAAGCTTTTAATTGGCACACTGCTTTTCGGCATGTACCTTCATAAATAATACGTTGACGGCTATACAACGGTGGACTCGTTGGAATTAAGCTGAAATCTGGTCCATTTGCTGATTTATGAAGTAGTTTCTATTTTTGAGCTTCAATTAAGTGGCTACAAAACAACACAGAGAAACAGTATTTTAACCATGCTGTATATATAGCTCGAACACTCAGCTATGCGAGAGCATTATGTCGAATTAAGTCGAACCAACATGCAGGGAAGGGTTTCAAAAAAATTTCTCACTCTTCAAAGTCGCAGGTCCTCCGGTCACTGCCAGACATATTGTTACGTTGTTTCGCTAGCCTGTATTTCTTCCCTAGCGCTTTCCATTTATTTTCTATTTGCGAAAAAACCATTTCGCAATTAAACCTTTGATTAATTGCATCGGCTAGCATTTCTCATACCTGTCGTTTCGATTTCTTCCTATTTCTTAAATCGGATTGATATTTCTTGTACATTTCCATAAGGAACAAAACTTTGGCCTCGGGCCACATCTCCTCTGCCCTCTCCTTTGAGAGGGACCTGGGACTGGCACTGCATCTTCTGTCACCTCAGTAAGAACTCGAATTTGCTCGCCTTCTGCAACAACAAAACCACGCTGCATGCGCTAATATTTAGAATCTACACAAATAGCAATATCGCGATCATGAGAGGAATAGTTTACTGTACCTGCGGTAATGTAGACCGGGTGACCCGCCGTGGTTGCTCAGTGGCTATGGTGTTGGGCTGCTGAGCACGAGGTCGCGGGATCGAATCCCGGCCACGGCGGCCGCATTTCGATGGGGGCGAAATGCGAAAACACCCGTGTGCTTAGATTTAGGTGCACGTTAAAGAACCCCAGGTGGTCAAAATTTCCGGAGTCCTCCACTACGGCGTGCCTCATAATCAGAAAGTGGTTTTGGCACGTAAAACCCCAATTATTATTATTATTATTATTATTAGACCGGGTGGCCGTTTTCTACGATAGAAAGTCCGTCATCATTGAGGGCCGGGAAAATTTCGGTTTCTTCGTCTCCGAGGAGCACGCGTAGAGACATCCTGCAACGTACGGAGCGAAGTGAGCAAGGAATCGGAAGCTGCAACCCCGACGTCTTCGCTAATTGTAGAAAATAAAAGAGAGGAGGATACGACCCGTTAGAAACAGGAAGAGATACCACCACAGAAACCGCAAAAGGCGCCGCAACGTAGAAGCACCTAGCTGCAACGTGCGAGGCACAAATCAGATGTATGTATACAGAGGGCGCGAAAACGGAAGGAGACAAGCGCTTACTAGCAAGTTAAAAGTTCGCCGCCTCGCCTATCGCACCATCTCACAAGTCGGAACACAGTTTAGAAGATAACGACGATACGCGCGCAGTGAGGAAATTCTACGCGTGAAAATGATCATATCTCCGAAAGCTGCAGCGACCGCAGCGACCGCGTCGCTCACCGGCGTTAACGATGTTCGCGGTCTCTCATCATACGCTTTGACAAGACGCAGAAAAAACTGGATGTCGGTAAATTTGCGGCACCGCAATGTGCGGGAATGAACGCCTACAATCTGCGTGGAACATGGCGAAGATAACGTGCACACATGTGAGCGCGTCGCGCTGCACGGATAGAAGCTTTACGGGAGACACACACACACACACAGGTGCACACAACTTCCATTGCTCGCCGCCTCTCGTATCGCACCGCCGATGCATTAGAACGTTATAACAACCGAAGGTGACCCTAGCCAGCTGGCTGAGCGATGAATGGCCCTTACGCCCGCGCTGCGATCCGCCAGGTCCCCACAAAGATGGCCGCGAGCGCTCATCGCCTCTTTCTGTCGTCTGCTAGCCAGATAGCTTCCAGAGAGCAGCCAGACCAAAATCGTCTTGGCAGGTTCTGGCAGCCCGCGGGTAGCCAGAACCGTCCAGCCAGAGCAAAACGAACGCCCGGCGGAGGTGCGTAGCGCGGTGGGCGGAGCAACCCCAGAAAAACGAAGGCGCTCTGGCTGGCTCTGGCAGCCCGCGGGTATACCCAGAAGCATAGAGTTATAGTAACTCTAATTTAGAGCTGTGCACGGGCCGCAATTCTGAGCCCGCGCCCGGCCCCGGCCCTACACTACCACAGGCGGCCCGGTCCGGCCCGACGCTAAAGAAGCGAGAGTTCGCCCGGCCCGGCCCGGGCCGACCTGCAATAAGGCGACGCCAACACAAAAAGAAACAATATCAGGAAAATCAGTCACGAAGAATCCTTTCAAGTTTTGCAAAGTGCAATAGGGCTTGAGGCAACGTTGGTCTTCTGTCCGCCTCCAAAGCGGTCGTTGCTTCGGAAAACGGCTCCAAAGATGCAATTAGGTGCTTCAAAATTATTTTGTCCACATTGTCCATCATAGAAGAGTTCCTCTCCTCAAGAAGTACTTCAATTTCTGCAATTTGGTCAAATGCAGATTTTAGCATAGAAAGTTTTAAGTTCCACCTTGTCGGAACCTCCTGGCAGACGGTATGAGTGATTTGGCTATGTAGGCCGCTTTGTTTCAAGAATTTGACGAGTAATTTGACATTTTCCAGTGTCTCGCTGACAGACGGGGCTTCAGATGCAATAAACTCTTCAGGGAATGTATTCCGAAGAACAGTATTCAGGAGATGCGCGCGGCAGTTCATTCTGCTGTAGGGCTGGAGAGCACACATGATATTTGCACCCTGGTCAGTCACAAACGTAGCCTTCTGTAGAGCGTCCCTGTCGATCCCCAGTTTATCGAAACACCGTTGCGACTATTTTCGAACGTTTTCCCCAGTCTTGCGTTCATGAGGAAAATTGCGTGTAAAAAGAGCGTGGGAGTGCAGGCGCCACTCACTGTCAGTGTAATGCGCCGTAGCCGTCGTGTACGCCACTTTGCGGAAATCGTCTGTACACATGTGCTGCTGAAAGAAAACAGTGACCTTTCTAGCATGGGCATTGACGACGTGTGCTTCCTGTCGACCTCGGTCAACGACCAGTCTTCAAGCAATACCACTGCCTACTAATTTGTATGTGTGCCAAAAGCGACCCCGCGTGCGCCGTACACAGACTTCGCTTCCCAAACGCTTCCGCTCTCAGCCTTTTTACTGGGAGGCGCCTGCAAGCGGCGGCTTTTCCAAAGCGTCGGTACTTGGTAGAACCGAAAGTGCATTCCGAGCCTCCGCTAGCTTTCGTTTGCCTTTTGTTAGCGTCTGTACTTTTCTCCCGTCCCTGTAGATTCCATTTTTGATGAATAAATACATTGCACTTCCTGCTGTACCTACACGCGAGGCGACAAGCATACTTTCGCATAAGGTACGCAGTCGAGATCGGGGAGCCCCACCGGTCCGTCCGAGAGATAGAAAGCCTGGCCCAGGCCCAGCCCAAGCACGAGTAAGAGAATCTCCAAATGGCCCGAGCCCGTGCACAACTCTAAACTCTATGGCCAGAAGTGGAAAATCGAAGAAGCCCACTGTCTTCACTAACTTCAAATTTCAAACCGAGAGCCGTTTGTCCTTCTCCTCGCGGGCGCCGCGCTCCTATAGTGGAGAGTCGATGCATATCTCACAAGTGCCCCTACGTACATGGCAGTGCTGTGACGTCGCGCTCATAGTAGCACGTGATTTCGAGAATTAGTCAACATCTGTTATTTGTGTAATCTGTTGCTTCAATAGACGAATTAAAGCTTAGAGAAATAATAAAACACACAAACCGAATGTCTGCGTGTTTTTTTTTTTGTTTTACTTCGCACCGCAGCAAAAGAGATGTACTTCAGTTTGGTCAGCTTGTTCTCACGTCCTGCAGTCGCGCGCGCAGACAACGAAACTGTGTCGTTTTCTACCGTGTTCCAGCACGCGATCATGATCTGTGATCCGCTTGTGCCTGCCTCTGTACTCGTGTACCACTGACTTATACCGCTAGTCAAGTGTTGTCGTGCACAGTGCGCAAAACGAGACAAATGCAACAGCTCGCGTGCGATGTCGTCAGCGGAAGTGCGGGGCCCGTGACGCATGCGTCACGCGATCCTCGAGCTCCGGTATGGGTGTAGAGGTTAGAAAGTTATAGAACCTTTCTAGCCTCTATAGTATGGGAGAACGCAGGGAAGGAATTTCGCTTGCGGAGGCTAGACGGGGCAAGGGGAGACTGTCTCTCTTGGTATTGGCGTTCGCCTCCTATTTGGATCCGACCGCTGGTACGATCTGTTGGGAACTCGGCGCTGACGCCCGTGGTTGTACCTGGGTCGCAAGCCCCAAGGGTAGCGTTGGCCTGGCGGCCTGGGGTACAACTGCAAGCATCCGAAGGTCCCGGCAAAGCATGAGTCGACAGGTAACAACGAAACAACTTGTTTATTTTAACATCGCAAAGAGTTGGCGGTCAGGTTTGACCGAAGTAGAGAGACGGGAGAGCACTTCACTCAACGGAAGAAATCGGAGCCCTCCTCTGGCGTCCGGGGGCAGCTGTTTTTATACTCTCGCAGTTGAGGGCAAGAAGGAACCCCTCAAAAGACGAGCACGTGAATGTACAATGGGCTAATGGTGACGCACACTGTCGTAGCGATGCCGTAGCACCATGTCGTGGCGCTGCGCACGATCTCGTAGCACCTGGTCGTGGCGCTGCGCAGCACACTGTCGTGGCGCTGCCGGTCGGACACAAAGACTGTAACGAGAAGATGGTCCCTGCTTTGGCATCGCCTGTTTCGGGCACAATGACTGGAACGAGATCCCTGCTTTGGCATCGCCTGTTTCGGGCCCAATAACTGGAATGAGATCCCTGCTTTGGCATCGCCTGTTTCGGGCACAATGACTGGAACGAAATCCCTAGGCGGTCGCATCGCCGCAGACGCGCCTGGAAACACCTGGCGATGAGTGTTGCGGTGACGACGATCGGGCCAAAATGTCCGCCGCCCCGCCGCCGTCGCGCCGGCAAAACCACGTGTCGCAGGCGAAACGCAACAGACCGCCCCGCCGGGGAAAGGAGATCCCGATGGACAGGGGACTGCATCCGCTGTCCGGAGGGATGTCGCTCGATGATGCTCATAACCGAAGTCGGGCGTCCCTTGACGTTTCTTGAGCGCAGCGCACAGAGAAGGCCTCGTTCTCTCGTTCAGGTTCGCACGGGACACTGCAAAGTGACTTCGGGAGAGTTCACATTTTTGTTCTCGTTCCCGGCAAGCGTTAGAACTACGCTGAAAACTCAACCGCTCAGTCAGCAAGCACGGCACAACCCTCACTAAGCCCTGCCAGGCTCTTTCCCCTTTTTATACCACTGCCTAGTTCCTTACAGTAGTCTAGCATCACTCAGAACGCGTCCACAAATTGAAAAATTGCACTAGAAAGCATATCATCACTTTGAAACACTAAACAAAAGCAATATGTTAAAAAATATCCTGCCTCAGGAAGAAAAACATCAGTAACAAACAATTTTGAGGCTGATTCCTACGTTAGGGGCTTCGACTTAAGCCATCGGCGTTACCGTTCAGACTCCCCTTTTTGTAACGCACCTCAAAGGAATATTGTTGTAAAGCGAGGCTCCAGCGCAGGAGGCGGCCATTTTTGGGAGAGATGGTCTGCAGCCATTGGAGAGGGCAGTGATCTGTCTCAATGATAAACCTCGAGCCGGCTAGATAGCATGACAATTTCTGAACGGCCCACACGAGACATGCACACTCTTTCTCGGTGGCGCTATACGCCTGCTCACGACTGGTCAGCTTACGACTAGCATACAGGACGGGGTGTTCTACTTCTCCATTTTCCCGTTGGCACAGTACAACGCCCATGCCTCGCTCACTAGCATCGCACTGAACAATGAACCCTTTTGTATAGTCTGGCGATCGTAGCACAGGCTGGCTTGTTAGGGCACTCTTTAGGGCGCTAAAAGCTCTTTCCTTGGTCTCGTCCCAGACGACTGTTTGAGGCTCTGTCTTTCTTAGAGCATCCGTCAGGGGAGCCGCGATATCAGAGTACCTAGGGATGTACCTCTGATAGTAGCCGGCGACACCTAAGAACGACCGAATATCGGTCTTGGTGCGCGGTTGCGGAAAGTCTCGCACAGCGGCCACTTTTATTTCAGAGGGGCGGCGACGACCCTGACCAATCACGTGACCGAGGTAGACAACCTCGGCCTGTGCTAACTGGCACTTAGGAGCCTTTACTGTCAAGCCTGCTTCGCGCAGGCGGGTTAGCACTGCCCGCAAGTGTGTCATATGCTCAGACCAGGATGCGGAGAATATCGCTACGTCGTCTAGATACGGTAAAGCGAATTCTTGCTGTCCCCGCAACACTTTATCCATGAGACTTGAAAAACAGTATGGCGCGTTCTTCAAACCAAAACTCAACACTTTAGGACGGAATGTTCCCATTGGTGAAATGAACGCCGCATACCTACTAGCCTCTTCTGTAAGTGGAACCTGCCAATAACCCCTGACAAGATCTAGGGTGGAAATAAACTGAGCGCTACTAACTTTCTCAAGGCGCTCCTCGATGTTAGGGATCGGATAAATTTGATCCTTAGTGATGGAATTAAGCCTGCGGTAGTCGACGCAAGGACGAGGTTCCTTGCCCGGTACCTCAACTAAAATCAAAGGGGAGGTATAATCACTCTCACCTGCCTCAATAACACCGAGCTGTAGCATTTTCTTTACCTCAGCCTCCATAATATCGCTCTGGCGGGGTGACACCCGATACGCCTTGGATCGTACTGGCTCTGTGGAGGTAAGTTCTATATCATGAGTAAGTACAGAAGTCCTACCAGGCCTCTCAGAGAACAGACCTTGAAACTCTTGTAATAGCTGGTGTAGTTCGGTTTTCTGCTCAGGCGACAGCGGTGCTTTACTGATAAGGTCACTAATGACTTGACCGGTGTCTTCCCTGTTCGTCACTGAGCCTAGTCCCGGAAGCTCGACCGGAAGCTCTTCAGGAACGTTTACCATCATGCACACCACTGCTTCCCTTTGTCTATAAGGTTTCAGCAGATTACAGTGGTAAACTTGCTGTGCTTTCCGCTTTCCTGGCAGACTTACCACGTAGTTAACGTCCGACAGTTTCTGAACAATTCGCGCTGGGCCCTCCCACTGCACGTCTAGTTTGTTGTTTAGCGATGTGCGCAATATCATGACCTCATCGCCAACCTCAAAACGACGGGCCCTGGCTGTCCGATCATAATAAACCTTGGCCCTCTGCTGGGCCTTTGTCATTGCTTCACCTGACAACTCCTGTGCCCTTCTTAAGCGTTCGAGGAGCTTAAGCACGTACTCCACCACGACTGGGTCGTCGCCCCTACCTTCCCATGATTCTCGAAGCATGCGAAGCGGAGATCGAAGCGAGCGACCGTACACCAGTTCAGCTGGCGAAAACCCCGTAGCCGCATGCGGCGCGGTCCTTAAAGCAAACATCACCCCAGGCAGACACAGCTCCCAGTCAGTTTGATGTTCAAAACACAAGGCTCTCAACACGCGCTTCATGACGGAGTGGAGCTTCTCAACGGAATTCGACTGTGGGTGGTACACTGAGCTGTGTAGCAGCTTTACCCCACACCTTTCGAGAAAAGTTGTCGTCAAAGCGCTAGTAAACACTGTGCCCTGATCTGATTGAATTTCTGCAGGAAAACCAACTCGCGCAAATATGGACAGTAGTGCATTAACTATCTCAACTGAGCTGAGTTCTTTAAGCGGCACTGCTTCAGAGAACTTTGTCGCTGGGCAGATCACAGTCAAAATGTGTCTGTACCCCGTGGCTGTTACCGGCAGAGGTCCCACTGTATCAATAACGAGCCGTCTAAAAGGCTCCGTAATGATAGGTACCAATTTCAACGGCGCCCTCGATTTGTCCCCTGGTTTGCCCACCCGCTGACAAGTGTCACATGTCCTCACGAAATGGTCTGCGTCCCGAAAACACCCTGGCCAATAGTACTCTTGCAAGAGACGGTCCTTAGTTTTCTTAACTCCTAGGTGTCCGGACCACGAACCCCCATGTGACAAGCGCAACAGATCCTGACGATAGCATTGAGGCACGACCAGCTGATCGAACTCCACTCCTCGGCGGTCTAGATACTTCCGGTACAGGACTCCACCTCTTTCCACAAAACGCGCAGTTTTCCTGGCGATACCTTCTTTGACATTGCAGCGCACGTTTTCCAGGCTGCCATCCTTTTTTTGCTCGGCTATCAAAGCCGTCCGGCTGACTTTTAGCAACCTATCAAGTCCGTCTGACGTAGGCGCGATGAGCAAATCAGTAGATAGCTCTTCTAACTTTCCCGCGTCGGGATTTTCCTCTCCAGTATCTGGCGCCTTCAACGCTACAGACTCAATTTTATTCTGTTCGGGCGTGCTCTGAATATCAGCTTGCTGCGCCTCTGACCCTTTTTCGTTGTTTGATAACGTCGGCCCCGCAACTACCGCCTTTGCAGCGAGCTCCCGAACCTTCGATCTGGTTAAGGCCTGAACACTAGCTTCACCAAACAAAAGCCCCTTCTCGCGCAGGAGGTGATCGGACCTGTTTGAAAATAGGTACGGGTACTGGGGTGGCAGCATAGATGACACTGCCGCCTCCGTCTCAAGCGCTCCGAAAGGTCCTTCAATAAGCACTTTTGCTACTGGCAGACACACGCTATGAGCTTCCACGGCTTGCTTGATCCATGCGCACTCGCCCGTGAACATATGGGGTTCTACGTAAGACGGGTGAACTACATCCATCGTAGCTGCAGAATCGCGAAGCACTCGGCACTCTTTCCCGTTCACGAGGAGGTCTCGCATGTAAGGCTCGAGAAGCTTCATGTTCTCGTCCGTGCTGCCTATTGAAAAAAACACAACTTTTGGTGTTGTTTCCGGACACTGCGCCGAAAAGTGACCCGGCTTCTGGCACGTATAACAAACGCCCGCTCGCCTCATCTCGAACCGCTTTCTGCGTTCGGCTTCGGCTGCCGTCTCTTTACGTTTGGTCGGATTGCTTTCACTCGCATCCTCACTACGCGTGTCCCCCTTAAATCTCATGGGCGTGAACCTTGGCCTCTCAGACTTGGAGCCAAATTCACCCTTTTGACCGTCCTTAGCTCCGCGAGCTCGACGCGTCACAAACTCCTCGGCTAGCTCAGCGGCTCTAGCCACCGTACTCACGTCTGGCCTATCCAAGACCCAGTATCGCACGTTCTCCGGTAACCGACTATAAAACTGTTCTAGCCCGAAACACTGCAGAACTTTATCGTGGTCACCAAACGCTTTCTCTTCTTTGAGCCACTCCTGCATGTTCGACATAAGCCTATACGCAAACTCTGTATATGACTCACTTCTGCCTTTCTCATTTTCCCGAAACTTCCGACGGAACGCTTCCGCAGACAGCCGGTACTTTTTTAGCAGACTCGATTTTACTTTGTCGAAATCCTCTGCTTCCTCTCTATCCAAGCGAGCGACTACGTCGGCCGCCTCGCCGGGTAACAAAGTGAGCAAGCGCTGTGGCCACGTTTCCCGAGAGAACCCCTGCTTCTCGCACGTTCGCTCAAAGTTAACCAGGAACAAACCAATGTCCTCTCCAAGCTTAAACGGCCGCATCAGGTCAGTCATTTTGAACAATACGCGTTCTCCTGCACCGTGTGCCTGACTTCCATTACGAGCGCGTTCCATCTCTATCTCGAGACGCTTCATTTCCAAAGCGTGTTCGCGCTCTTCTTTTTCTTTCTGCTCTTTAAGTTCGCGCTCCTGTTTCTCTTTTTGCTCTTTAAGTTCGCGCTCATATTTCTCTTTTTGCTCTTTAAGTTCGCGCTCATGTTTCTCTTTTTGCTCTTTAAGTTCGCGCTCCTGTCTTTTTGACCTCTCCTCAATAGTCTCAAGGCATTCCGACAGCTCGTCATCCTCAGCCTCTAACTCAAGAATAGCCTTTATCAGTTCTGGTTTTCTGAGTTTGTCTGAGACATCCAGACCCAACTCTCTTGCAAGCTCCAACAATTTCGGTTTGCGCAACGACTTCAAATCCATGGCTGCTCTGAATGCTGCTTTCTCTACTGCTTACTATTGTCTTGCCGCAAACTAACCCGGCAGCAACGACAACCACAATTACCAGCTCTGTTTCTGACACTAACAAAAAGCCTGGCAACGCTCAGAAGAAGAAAGTCCCGCACTCACCAAACCTCGCAGGCAGGAATTCCACGCCGTCGTTCCGCTGCAGGCAACCAGTCGTCACACAGGGCTCGTTGCACTGCTCCCGGATCGTCGTTGAGCTGCTCAGCATACAGTCAACTGCATCTCTTTGCTGCTGGCCTCCGTTGTCGCGATCTCGCCGCTGGCAGACAGTTGTTTGAAGTCGTAGGCGATCTCACCGCTGGCAACCAGATATTTGGATCCGACCGCTGGTACGATCTGTTGGGAACTCGGCGCTGACGCCCGTGGTTGTACCTGGGTCGCAAGCCCCAAGGGTAGCGTTGGCCTGGCGGCCTGGGGTACAACTGCAAGCATCCGAAGGTCCCGGCAAAGCATGAGTCGACAGGTAACAACGAAACAACTTGTTTATTTTAACATCGCAAAGAGTTGGCGGTCAGGTTTGACCGAAGTAGAGAGACGGGAGAGCACTTCACTCAACGGAAGAAATCGGAGCCCTCCTCTGGCGTCCGGGGGCAGCTGTTTTTATACTCTCGCAGTTGAGGGCAAGAAGGAACCCCTCAAAAGACGAGCACGTGAATGTACAATGGGCTAATGGTGACGCACACTGTCGTAGCGATGCCGTAGCACCATGTCGTGGCGCTGCGCACGATCTCGTAGCACCTGGTCGTGGCGCTGCGCAGCACACTGTCGTGGCGCTGCCGGTCGGACACAAAGACTGTAACGAGAAGATGGTCCCTGCTTTGGCATCGCCTGTTTCGGGCACAATGACTGGAACGAGATCCCTGCTTTGGCATCGCCTGTTTCGGGCCCAATAACTGGAATGAGATCCCTGCTTTGGCATCGCCTGTTTCGGGCACAATGACTGGAACGAAATCCCTAGGCGGTCGCATCGCCGCAGACGCGCCTGGAAACACCTGGCGATGAGTGTTGCGGTGACGACGATCGGGCCAAAATGTCCGCCGCCCCGCCGCCGTCGCGCCGGCAAAACCACGTGTCGCAGGCGAAACGCAACACTCCTGAACTTCAAGGGTTCGTGCCACTGAAATATTTCTATCTTGGTTATTAATGAACCAATTTGAAAAATTCTCGCAGCAGAACGCTCCCTAGAGGGCACGTATGAACTTATGGCGTATAACCAAAATTTGCTGTGCCCTGGTGAAGGGCCATTTAACGACTGAAAAAAAAAAAAAAAGAAACTGATGTACACGTATTGAGCAATAGAAAAATGGATCGGTAATTTTTAATGATGGCCTAAAATATTCTGATTGACAGTTTTTCTCTGATTATATTTGAGAAGTTAATTAATAGTAACAAATTAATGAACCAATTTGAAAAATTCTCGCAGCAGAACGCTCCCTAGAGGGCACGTATGAACTTATGGCGTATAACCAAAATTTGCTGTGCCCTGGTGAAGGGCCATTTAACGACTGAAAAAAAAAAAGAAACTGATGTGCACGTATTGAGCAATAGAAAAATGGATCGGTAATTTTTAATGATGGCCTAAAATATTTTGATTGGCAGTTTTTCTCTGATTATATTTGAGAAGTTAATTAATAATAAAAAATTTAATTAGGCAACATATAGTCCGACTTCCTTCAAGCGACGGCAAGCAACATTACCTTGGTTCTGTACAGCGGGGCACTCGCATATATTTAAATTTTGGCATAAAGTTAGTGGAACGCCCTGTATATATTGCGTGACAAACCAGCAAAATGCTTTACAGGAAGTGGCAGGGAAATGAGGGTAAAGGCAGCGCACTCGTAGACACGAGCACAAACACAAGCGCGTGCTTGTCTTTTGGTGTTAGTACATGTCTACAAGTACGCCGCCTTTAACAATGAGAGTAGAAGACCTCAAAATATGATCAAACTTTAAAAAAAGGAAGAAAACGCCGCTTGCTTTACTCAGTCCCAGCCTTTCATAGTAGTTCGTTCGAAAAACACACAGTGCATTTGTCCTTGACGTTCCCCTGACAGTTGCCTTGAACCCGAGTGAGGAAAGCTGCGGGCTTGCGTGGTTCGTTGGCATGCAATGCGCGCGTATGCGTTGGGGAGATCGCTGCCGCGGAAAAATTTTCCTCGCTTGCAGTATCAGCCAAGAGGGCCTCTCCCATTGTGCCTTTTTAACTAGCCTACGCATACCCAACACCACCTAAGGCGCAGCAGTGCCGACTGAATGGAAGATGCACGAAAGGATCAGTGGTGAACAATGTGCAAGGTGTCGACCCTGAAGGGTCATTACTTTTCCTTGTCTGTTTGTTAAGTGCTGTACATCAATCAAATTGACATATCTTCACAAAATATGCAAAGGAATGCGGAACAACAAGAATAAAAAGAAGAAAAAAGCATATATACTGATCCCACGCACTGTGAGAATCGATGTAAGCGAAGCTTTCTGTGCTGTTCGATAATTAGCCGTGACGATAATTAACCGTGATGATGACGGCGCATGCTTAATTTCTTCAACTTTGAGTTCCACATGAAAGTGGCGAGTTGATGTTAAATGCTGCCTTGCGTGCACCACTGCTGTTTGTCTGCGTGGTACACCGAACACACAGGGAGAGGTGCCTGCTCGAGGCGTTGTTGTGCGCCATACTTCATAACCTCTGAGAGGGTCGGGCATGTCATTACCTCACACGGCACATCGCATTGGGGCACAAGTGTTAAACTTTAATTAATTTATGGGGCTGTACGTGCCAAAACCGCAATCGCATTATGAGGCATGCCGCAGTGGCGGACTCCGGATTAATTTTGACACCGGGGTGTTCTCTAACGTGCCCATAAATCGAAGGGCACGAACGCCTTTTTTATTTCGCTCCTGTCGAAATGCGGCTGCCGCGGTCGGTATCAAACCCGTGACATCGAGCAGTGCCACAAGAGAAGTGTTGATTTGACGTGTGACCGCTTCCGTAGTGTCGCATAGACCCTACGGTGCGCTTTAATGCGGATCTGCTTCTGCACGCCCTGCATAAGTTACCCGTTGGACAAATTTGCGTGGTGCGTATTTTTTTTTTTTTTTCAGATATAGGAGAGACGTACCGTACCGTGCGTTAAACTTCATACCGTTTGCCCGCAACCGCAGTCGTATCTCTAGCAGTAGCTTTTCCTTGCCTTCTCATGTCACCTTTTCCCAATCTCTCTCATCTTGCCGCCTCCCCACCCCACTATATGGGAACTGCGAGCGAAGAGTGGCAAGGCTGTCACTCGTACTTGCTCATTAGTAGAAAGGTAAGCGCTGTAACGCTTTTGCGGGGTCAAGGATACAAGTCTAAGGAAGAGGCAAATAAAGCCTCGCTTTAAAGTTCTTGTTTTTTTCAATTCAATTTTTCTTTCAATTCAATTTTTTTTGTTTACCAGAAAATATCCTGGCTGGACTCCTGCGCTAAAAGCTGCAAGAAAGCAGCTTTACGGGGCCCAGGAGAGACTATACATACAAAGCAAAACACTGGCGTGTGGCCCCACTCTTCTCGAGCTGACGGACATGGATGTCGTCAAGTCGGCCTATTTGTCCGTTCCTTCACACTGAAATAATTTTGTAAAACCTCTATTTGCCCTAGTTGGTTCACACTCGGTTGGAAAGCTGCGCGACCGTATCGAAGATAGGGCGACACAAAAAACGCAGCAGAAGCGCTGTTTTGGAACCTTGCTAACAAGAGTCGAGTGCGTTCCGTACCCGAAACAACGAAAGCATCACAACCAGGGTCCTTCGACAGCATAACTCTGGCCTCCGCGCCGTATCTTATTTCTAAAAGACCGTGCTGATTCGTGGCAAAAAATTGATTTTCCAGTTCACGCGTGTCTCTCTCGAGCACTTGTGGATCGAGAGAAACGAGAACGCCTATAGCTACAGCCAGGGTCGTTTTTATTTATGTTTTTCTCGGTCTTCGTTCGTCGGGAACTTGGAAACACAAAGGCAAACGCCGGAGGCTCCGCGGCTTTAGCGTAAGTTGACTCTGCCTCATAAGGCGGCGTGCCGCGGCCATTGGACTCCCGGAGTTCTTCCGATGCTCTCGTGGCCGGCAGAAAGAAACCGTGGGCGTCAAACTGCGCTCGGCGGCGCGTCCGTCCCAAGGTTAGGCTCTTTTTTTTTTTTTCTACAGGGGCATAACGCACCACAACAGCCCGATGTAAAGGGAAGCGAACGGCCCCACGAGGTCATCGGCGTGCACAAAGGGTATCGGCGGCGATGACTCTCGCTTGCCCAGTATCGCAAATCGGAGACCTTGAGACAACCAGCGCGACTCACCTTCCAGACAAAGGGGAAGCGATAGGGGGAGAGGAGAGGGTGAGTGTGTGGTCATGGGGAAGAGGGGAGGGGGAGTTGAGTACAGTGGGACTTTGAGGAAGGGGGCGGTTCTTGTAGGCGTTCCACGCGGCGCACTGCCCTTTGCCTGGGGAGAAACAGCGTTCTAAAAGGAGCCCGCTTATCTCCTCTTAGTTTAGATTGGCAGCCATACCGCAGCTGGTGGCCGAGCTGCGAACAGATCGTTTGATGCGCGTTCCGATCCCATCGAACGTATACGCGGCCGTAGAACCTCCATCTCGGTCCTTCTGCGGCAACGTCATTCTGACTCTCGAAGTCGAACAGCAAACGCCGTCTCTCCGACCGTTGCGAGCCTTTGACCTGCGATGGAGCAGCAGCAACTACATAATCCGTACGGACCTCTGCAAGATGAAGTTACCCGGCTCCTGCATACACCGAGACCACACTGCAAAGGTTAGTGGCTGAGTCATCATTGCTTTTAAAAAACAATTATTTTGAAGTTTATTGGCATTGTGGGTGTTGCGTGTCAAAATCACGATATGATTATAAGTCCTGCCGTAGTTGAGAACTCCAGATTAATTTTGGCCACCGCAAGGGCACGAGCGTTTTTGCATTTCGCCTTCATCAAAATGCGGTCGGCATCGAACCCGCGTCCTCAAGCTCAGCAGCGCAACGCCGTAGCTGTTAAGCTACCGCGGCGTGCGATTCATTACTCTGCTGCCCCTCTTGTTTTTTCGCTTTTAGCGGAGCCGTGGCGTGGACGTCAGCGCTTGCCCTTTCTTCTGATTCGCCTTTGCGTTTTGGATGTGCCGCACTGTTTGTAATAACGAACAAGGCTTAAGAGTTTGGAGCGGAGTAGTTATGATGCAGTACATGTTAATATATAATTATATGTGTAGTCATGTATAATAGTACTGTTTCGCTCAGTAAATTGTGCACTCGTAAACAAAATTGCACCCTTTGGGTCGTATCTTGCCACACAACAATGATCATCTGTCTTGTGCGCATTTCCTTTGTTTAACGCTGCGAGCCCGGTACTTCCAAGCCATGAACGGCGTGCGCGTTATCAGCATAATAGAGCATTCTCGACAGGAAAGTAGCGAGCGCAGCGTTTTCAAGAAAGGAAATGCAAGCAAGACTGATGACGATTATCATTGTGGCGGAATACACCTCAAAGGGTGTACATTTGTTGTGTGTACGCTCTTAAGCAAAATTATACACCCTTTTGCCACACAATAGTCATCTGTCATGTCCGAATTTCCTTTCTTTAACGCGGCGAGCCCGGTACTTCTCATTAATTAACGGCATGCGTTATCAGCATGACTTAGCATTCCCGACAGGAAAGTAGCGGGCGCGGCCGTTTCAAGAAAGGAAACCCAAGCAAGGCAGATGACGATTATCGTTGCGTGGCAGATGTACAACCCAAAGGGTGTACTATCAGCGTCAAATGAAACTTGGAACAGCGGAGCGCGTGGCCCAAGCATAAGTGAAGATATAGTGCGCGCCGTCCAGTCATCACCATTGGCAGGCGCGCACATTTCTCGAGTCTTGTCGCACAGATCGCCGAAACCACAAGTGCTGTCGGCGCGAACAGCGGTGCGCGTGGTGCAGTTTGCACCGTCATCGCCCGCGCCGCGCGGGCGAATCTATAACCTTGCGATGACGGTGCAAACTGCACCACGCGCACCGCTGTTCGCGCCGACAGCACTTGTGGTTTCGGCGATCTGTGCGACAAGACTCGCCGTAAACTGCAATACTGTAGCTTCATCTTTATTTTTCATTTTCTTCCTTTCAAATGTAAGAGCCAGAACAGAAGCGAAATTGTCTCGCCATATAGGGGGATTGCGCCGTGCGGCCAGACCGGATGTGCGCGCCTGTCGATGGCGGTGACTGGACGGCGCGCACTATATCTTCACTTATGCTTGGGCCACGCGCTCCGCTGTTCACAACTTTCATTTGACGCCGATACCACCTTTGTCTAAGAGTGTAGTTGTAAAGATGCGCTTGTCCGTGTGACCTGGCCGTCCCCGTCGTAATTTCGCGCTTCAATTTTACGCATTGTTGTAATCGAAAGTGCCGTGCAAGATGTTCCGATTCAGTCCGCACACTGTCCTGCGCGATGCAGGACAGTGTGCAAGCTGCAATTTTGTCAGTAAGTTGAAGTGGAGAGGTATTTTTTGGTGGCAGGCTCCCAATCGAACAACGTCTACCGCGTACCAAGCCTTCGCAAATTTCTGTTCTATGTTGTTCCAAAGCAACATAAATTTGGAGGAAGTGCGGTAAAATTACTCGGCACCATGACTCTGGATATATCGTCGTTAGCTAGCCACACGATACGCGCACAAGTGGGCGCTTCATTTCGCTCACAATGCTGCTAGATCGCCTTCGCGGAAACGCTTGGGTTTGAGAAGAGCTTATTCTTAACCTATGCAAAAGAGGTAATCGGGATCGAGAAATCTGATCACGACCGGCCGGGCTCGATTGAAAGTACCCCGTAGGTACCCGTGTAAAATACCGAGCGCTTGCCTGTTACGGCAACGTTGGGCATCGCATTTCTCGTCACTTCGGTCCACAAACACCTAGTCACGTGGTTATTCTTATGGCGTTTGTTGCTTCGCCGTCCAAGTTGCAGACCGAGCCTCAACGCAGGCGACCACCAGCGTCTTTGCGCCACACGGAACGAGCGGTGAATTCCGTCGTCTCGGCACGATTCCGATGCCGCAATAACCGATTTCCAAAATTCACAACCAAACATCCGCACCGGAAGTTTACATGCAGGCCGTGATATGTTGGCGAACAAGCGGCCACTTTCGTATAAGCTAAAAATTCAAGCACTGGCATGCCTGACGCGCCCGCGGCCTCAGCAAGGCCTTGCAGTCACGTGGATATCCGTGGGTGCGCGCCTCAAAGCCCAGACGGCACGTATACGCTTGCGGACGCGTAAAACCGCCAGAATCGTGAACTTCATGTCTCGCTACGTGGTTTGAAAACACACGTGCTCTATGCAGTACGACGCTTGATACAGGTACGCGCCGCGCCGCTCCTGTCTGTGATCGTGGAACACTCCCATTCCATTTTTACTAATATGGATGGATTAAGGAATGTTTCTCAACAAAAACTCTTTTGTCCATAAACTTCATCTATCCCTCTTCAAGTACGGTTGTCTCCCCTCCCCCCTCCCCGTTCTCCGCGTGGGCAGAAGCGTGAGCAAAAAGAAAAAAAAAAGAAACCCTGCCATTCCTCTAAGAATTTTCTGTCCTCATTCTCCCAGCTCAGACTTGGCCAGGCAGAGGAAATGTATTGTCGTTCAGCGCCCTTACTTACCGTGGTAAACCCCCAAGATAGACGGGCGTGCAGCGATCGGCGACGGCAAATGCGGTGCTGTTGAAAATGTGGGAAGCTATGCTGTGTTCTACCAGTCCGTGGTGTAGAATATTTTGACCGGAAAATTTTATTTCTCCCTCTAGATGCCGCCCCCTCCAATAAGGAACACAGACTTTCCGGGAAGTCTTTCATAGTTAACCCACATACCTCAACTGACCACCGAGAGGGGACTGTATTGATGCCGAATCCTCCTATAGAGATGAATCTTCGTCAGATAGCTCACTATCCCAGACGTCTTCCCTCGTAAATAATCACAAAGTCCTGGGGTGTTCAGGGTTCAGCGGTGGTGAAGGCGTAGCTGTTGAATCGTAACAGTAGTTTCTTCTACTACAGTATCTGGTGGAGAGTAACTTATAGCTTGAAAATACTTTTTGGCACATGCGCAGCAACAATTATGTAAGTGTTCAACTTTAGAGGAAGCTTTAGCTCGGGCCCAACTCCGACGCGGCCTATTCAAATACATGTAAAACGCAAAAAACGTTTTTCTAAGATAACCCCTGGACCGATTTTATTTGAATTGGTTGTACTGAGAGACAAAGTTCAATTCTAGTGACTGTTGGAAGCGGAATTTCGGTTAAAGTCCTTAATTTTGTGACAAGAATTTTCACAAATTTTCAAGTTTGAAAAAAGTAGAAGCGTGAAGTTTACAAATTCATAGCTCTGCATCAAGAAGAGATATCACGGCTCTGTAAGCGCCATCCATTATATCATTGAAAGCGGACAAATTAGATTTGTTATTTTACATCTTACGTGAATTTGTTACGTTGTTTACAAGGGTTTTGCAAAAGGTGTATTTCCATATTAGTTAATTTTTCGAGATTGATGAGTAACATATCAATTTTGTCCGCTTTAGATGCACTATTAGATGCAATTCATAGAATTGAGTATTATCATTTTTCGTTGCTGAGTTAGTTATAAACTTGATAGTTTCCTTTTTTGAATTGCCAATTTTCAATAAAAAATTTACAACCAAAATAAACAATTCGAAACAAGTCACTAGATTTTAAGTTCTTCTTTTAAATGCAACAAACCTCGTCAAATTTGGTGCAGTGGTTGCCGAGAAAAACGAATCCTCCTTTTACATGTATTTAGATAGGAGCACCCGAGCTAAAGCTTCTTAATCGCTCTGGACATTTCGCCTCCCGTACATGTCACGTGTGCAATTCAGCTGTTGGGCACGTTGTGCCATATTCGGCAAATGTACGGGCCATTGTGGATAGTCAAGTTCCAGCAATGAAATTTTGTTCGCAGATCAGTGTGTATGCTCCCAGGTGCGTAGATATCTGGCATGTACGGTCGATGACCCCCGTCGCGAGAGAGGCGGCCGACCAGAGGTCATCGAGGCTCCCTGGTCCGTGCGGCAATCACGAGGCGCGTATAGGACCGGCGCGTATACTGCTTACAGCAGAGGACAGACTTAATTGTACGAAAATGTGGTTAGGTTGCAGAAGCTCCCTCGCTCTCAAAATGAAAGTTCCGTCAGTCAAGATGTAGCGTGTAAAAGGCTGCAACTGTGCACTTGCGGTGCGGAAACAGTGACTTAAGCGAATAGTGCCTATGCCGTTTACCGCTGATACGGTCTCTGCCGTCGCCGCGAATTCGCATGGCACGCGCTAACCCACGAGATGTCACTCGCTTTCTTTATATATATATATATATATATATATATATATATATATATATATATATATATATATATATATATATATATATATACTGAGTTTTACGTCCCCAAACCTCGATATGGTGCACGCCATAGCTGGGGACTTCGGATTAGTTTTGATCACCTGGGGTTCCCTAACATACTCGAAATACGGCCGCAGCGGCAGGACTTTGATAACGCGTCCTCGCGATTTGCAGCGCAACGACAAAGCCACCAAGAAGGGTATTATCAATTTCAGAGCTGAAATTAAAAAAAGAACTAGAAAATAAAATTGGATACAGTGTTTTACAAAACGGTGATATGTTTACATGCGACCATATTTAGGCACCGCTGTTTTAGAGGGTGCCTGGGGCTTTTTGAGAACACTCTTTAAAAGAATTGCACCCGTTGGGGCTTATCTTGACTCCACAACAGTCTACACTATTAAAACGGTTGCACCCTTTGGGGTGTATATTTGTCCTACAACAATAATCATCTGCCCTGCTTGCGTTTCCTTTCTTGAAAACTCGGAGCTCACTACTTTCCTGTCGAGAATGCTGCGTCACACTGATAACGCGCATGCCGTTCGTGACCGAGAAGTATCGGGCTCGCGGCGTTAAGGAAAGGAAACGCGGACAAGACAGATGGCGATTATTGTTGTGGGACAAGATAAGCCCCAAAGGGTGTAAATTTTTCTACACTCTAAAAACAGTTGCACCCTTTGGGGAGTATATTTGCCACGGAACAATAATCATGTCTTGCACGCATTTCCTTTCTTTAACGCTGCGAGCCCGGTGCTTCCCAGTAAAGAACGGCATGCGCGTTTTCAGCATGACATAGCATTCCCGACAGGAAATTAACGAGCGCAGCGTTTTCAACAAAGGAAACGCAAGCAAGACAGACGACGATTATTGTTCCATGGCAAATATACACCCCAAAGGGTGCAACCGTGTTTAGAGTGTAAGAGTGTGTAAGAAAAGTTTACACCCTTTGAGTCGTACCTTGCCACACAATAAACGTCATCTGTCTTGTCCGCATTTCCTTTCTTTGCGAGTCCGGTTGTTCCCAGTAACGAACGACATGCACGTTATCATCATGACATATCATTGCCGACAGGAAAGTAGGGGGCGCGGCGTTTTCATAAAAGGAAACGCAAGCAAGGCAGATGACGATTATCGTTGTGTGGCAGATATCGTCATCTGTCTGGCAGATATCGAATAATCGTCATCTGTCTTGCCCGTGTTTCCTTTAACGCTGCGAGTCCCGGTGCCTCCCAGTCACGAACGGCTTGCGCGTTATCAGTGAGTGACACAGCATTCTCGACAGGAAAGTAGCGAGCGCCGGGTTTTCAAGAAAGGAAACCCAAGCAGATAACGATTATCTTTATGGGACAAATACATAACCCAAAGGGTGCAACCGTTTTAAGAGTGAACGTTGCACGTAATAAAGAAAAAGGGGGGGGCAGAAAATAAAATGGCGTGACTCAGAACTGCATGCGCGATTAAGATGTCATCTGCCGACCTGGGTCGCTATTTTGTAGGGATGCCTTATGCCTTATTCTATGCTATTCTTATCATCCACCACACACGGCCGCCTGATCCCGTTGATAATGTGGGTAGACCGTCGCTCTGACCACTGGCCAAGCGCGAAAAGCCTGAAAAAGCATAGAATCGGAGAAGGCATCGCTACAAAATACCGGCCCTGCTCTTATATTTTATCGTAGTACTGGACCCGCCGCACATGCGTCAGGAAGTTAAAATATATATATATATATTCACTTGTAGGTCGAGACCGCACGTACGGGAACAAAGAAACTGCTTTATTTCCTACGTTTCAGCCGGACCGCCGTAGGAAATAAAACGTTTTTTTTTTTTTAGAGCGCAGCTCTTTGGCGTCCGTTCCTGGGTTTCGCGTCGTCGTCGGCGTTGTCGTCGGCCTCGTAACCAGCTCCGCCCCCCTTTCATCCCCCCAGCGCTAGCAGCGACCGACTGATACCGCTGAATGCCGCTGACGCCGCTAGAGAGTCAAGATAACGTGACTGCATAGAACACCGTCGCCGCCATGCAGAAAGAGGAGGAAAGGGTCCCCCCCCCCCTGTTCTTGTGTGGCGGATAGGGTGCTCTTCAGTTGCCGACGCACCGGTTATTTCACGTAGGCCCCGGCACGTCGACGAATACGTGACCACCTTCCCACGGCTAGACCTGGTTCTTAGCGCTGCGGAAGCGAGGGTATCATATTGTTTGTGTCGGCATCGGCGGCGTTGTCCCTGAAACCAACTCCGCAGCTGGGGTTGACTCACTATCGGCGTCAGCGGCATCAGTCAGTCGCTGCTATCTCTTCCCTCCTCCCTTTATCGTGTTGTCCGCTTGCTGCGCGCGCTTCTGCCCCCATCGTTTGCCGCTGGGTGTACACGCCGCCCCCCTCCCCCCTCTTCCTGCGAGTCTCCGGTTGTCAAAGCGCCGGCTCGAACTTAATTCCTTTCTTCGCTCCTCCTCCAATGCAACCCCTGTGCGGTGGCAATCAGAGAGCCAGATCGGTGGCGGCGGATCTGTATATGTGCACCGCCCGAGCCGAAATTGCCGCTGCCGTTCGCCCTGTGCGGTGGCAATCAGAGAGCCAGATCGGTGGCGGCTTGACATAAAGACAAACAGCAATTTCCTAACACTTATGCGGGAGAACATCCCGTTCCTCTCGCTCGTAACGCGTCCCACGGCTGTGACAACCTCGCGAGGCACTTGTATAGATCTCGTCTTTGAGAATCAAGCATTGGTGTACCAAGCCGAACATATATCAGTCTATTTCTCCGACCACAAAGCTTCCTTCATGACTGTCAAGAACTGTTAGTGGAGTCTTTGTTAAAGGAATGCGTGTGAAAAAAAAAAAATTCTGTGATAGCGCATACATGTGTTGCTCGATTTCTTTGCCTCAATCTATCGAAAAGGTGAAACAGCTTATTTGCTGCGCTCAAATTTCGCATTAGGAAGTAACGTAATCGTCGGTAATTTTTTTTTCTTGCGTGCGTCATCAACCTCGTCAACCTCCAAGTGCCTGTTCAACTACCGGACCCCGGCAGATTCTCACTTTATATATATAATCATCATATATGGTCTGTGGACGACGAGGCCTCGGGAGATAGCATAGGCGGGGCGTGTGAACTACCGAAGTGAACAGCGGAGAGTGCGGGCCGATCTAATCGCCATCTGTAGTGCGAGGGAGCATTCGTACGCAAGCCTGGCCCCTCTAACATGTGCGCGTACAAAAGCTCCCTAGTGCGATCGGGAGCCCCTGGTACGCTGGACGCTAGTGCGATGTCATTAAAGATGCGGGAGGAGGCCGTACGGCTTTGCTGCTTACAAATAGCTCGTACTTGCGTAAAGATATTTCCGCCGACAACTATTCGATTGTAGTATTCCGCGATCACGGTGGCTTGCGCGCTTTTAGTTCAAATCTCAAGCGGTCGCCGAAAACGCACGTACGTGCGGATTTGCCGCCGAACTGACACTCTTTAAATTATTTGCAGGATTTTTCGCCGACCTACCCCCGGAAGAGCGTGACAATTACGTCATACCGCCGCTGTCGGAGGACAACGATGTGCCAGAAGAGCACGACTGGCGCACCGTTGCGGCACCATTGCCGCGGCAAGGCACCACTGAGGGCCGGCAGATACGGGGCCGCAGCCACAGCAGTGGTGGCCGGGTGCTACACGGAGAGTCGGGTGAGCAACCGCTCGCGAGATGAGACACTGCTGAGGCTCACTAAAGGGAAACACTAATTAGTGGCACATTCAACTGGTCAAAAGTCGTTTATTAACAACGTATATGATATGGCACATTCGACTGCATGGTTCCTACCGCGCTCCTACCGGTTTGCAGCGATGAGGAGCCCTGTGGAGATTGCAGCCAGAGCTATAGCCTACCCCGTAGCCGAGTTCCAGTGTCATATCTCGGTCGCACTCCCAGGTTGAAGGTATGAAAGCCTCTGAGGGGAGTGCGGCACCCTTAGTTAACCAGACGAATGTCAACCGCGCCGCTACTGCGTTCGAAAGCGACCAGTCGAATGTACCATTAGCTTTATCATGACAACAGACATGCTCCTATAGCGTTAACAAATCCAGGATAATGCTATAGAAGTAATTTGTATTTCTTGTATTACACGGCCATCGGGGAACATTGAAAGCGCTCTCGGAAGACCAGCGGAATTTGTTGCAAATCACCCTTAGACTGATAAAGCATCCCTTGAAATGTCTACTGTTGTTAATTTCGCATTAAGGTGTTGCAATACTGGAAGTGAAAATGAGGGACAAACTTCGATATTTTTAATCTTGCGCAGATGCCCCAATGCCAGTAGGTCAGTGTGATGTCATGGATGTCAACGTATACATTCTATTTGGGCCGTTGAAGAACAGCCAACGTTCTGTAAATCTGCTAATTATGCATAGTCTTTGGGCTTCTTTAGAATACTATGCCATCCATCTTTACTGACAAAAATAAGCTAGCCCGAGCAGACGTAGTACGTCGTGTACTACATCACGGCCAGCTGGTGCGGGAATTTCAAGGCAGCATTGGCAACCATCTTTAGTCTTCTCTGGCTTACCAAGGCTGTCTCTCTGTAAGAGTGCTTTTGTTGGGATTGTACTAAGCAAGGTGTCCTCCACGAAGTTGAGGACTGCTTTGAAGACCGCTTCGGCGGCGAGAGGGGTAGATTAGGCAGGTAGGCTCTGCTGGCAGAGTTTTCTCTCTGATGCATTCTAAAATGCTACTCCAAGCCATTGATGACCTAGAAGGGTACAATCGCATCGTGATCGAGATGCGAAATGACCAAAAAGCCAAGTGGACGCAACCTCAAGCTTCCATTCCCGCAACATGAGTGGCCTGGATGGTGCAGACGCCTGGTGATGCAGAGCTCAACGAAACACATGGGTAATATTACAGTAAACAAGTGCGTTCCATTTCGTTGCTGTTGTAAGTTTTTGGCAGCAGCAAAGTAAAATACACTTGGTAACTGCATAATAGCTCTACATTACCATATGGCTGCACCGTACAGGCCATGGAGGAAGGAAAAATACTGGTACAAGCCGTGTGCATTTACGCCCTGGCTCGCCTTGTATTCCGTCCAATCTGCGTGCGTGTAGCGGAGTACTGGACACACGGAAGCTTTCTGTTAAGAGTTCCTGGCGTAAATTTTCGGCAGTGGTGAACCGTCATGCAAAAAATTTGCACGAGCAGTGGAGTAGAATATGTTTGGTTACTGAAATATTAGCTGTGCTTTGTCTCTAGCTCTGCGCCACAATGTGGCTGCAGCGCTCGCATTTACGCCACCTCCCATCTGGTAAAATACTCTGTCTGCGTGTGTTTAGCAGAACACTGGACATGTGTACAGTGGTCTGAGTGGATCAGACCATAAACACTCTGGTAAATCTCTAAGTGGAGGCTTGGTAAGCCATAAAAGAAGCAGAACAAAATGCACACATAGCCTGTGCGCTGCCTTGAAGTTCCCGCACCAATTTGATGCGACATCAGAAATTTCTGGCAGTCTACGTGAAAAGGCTATATATAGACTGCATTCTAAAAGGAACAAGATATTTAACCTATGAGCCTTTCAATAACTCGTCCTGGTGTTAAGATATGCCACAGTTAAACACAAGGCAGTTTGGCATCCATGAGATCACTGTGACGTAATAGTGCTTAGACTGTGTGACTATATTTGAGAAAATGAGACCTTGGCATAACTTCCATTGTTAATAATCAACCTTTTTCCGTAAAATGATTAAAAGTAAGTTTCGACAGACTCGTTTATAATTCTACACTTTTACCAGTCAGCTGTAAATGTCCCAAGAGATGTACTAACAAAGTTGTGATATATTTTTTATGGCAAAGTTGAAGCTGTAAATTTGATGCTACAATAATTTTTTTCCTGCATTTTGGTAATCTCTTTTTAAAGACCTCAATAAAATTTTGCCAACACCTACTTGATTGAGGACCTTAACAGGGAGAGTGTAAGAGTGGGATTGAAGATTAATATGCAGAAGACAAAGATAATGACGAACAACCGGGCAGGGGAGCAAGAGCTCAGGATCTCAAGTCAGCCTCTAGAGTCTGTGAAGGACGTTTACCTAGGTCAACCAATCACAGGGAACCCTGACCATGAGAAGGAAATTCACAGAATAAAAATGGGTTGGATCGCATACGGCAGACATTGTGAGCTCCTGACTGGAAGCTTACCATTATCAATGAAAAGGAAGGTATACAATCGGCGCATTTTACCTGTGCTGACATATGGGGCAGAGACTTGGAGACTGACAAAGAAGCTTGAGAAGAAGTTAAGGACTGCGCAAAGGGCGATGGAACAAAGAATGCTAGGCATAACTTTAATAGATAGAAAGAGAGCGGTTTGGATCAGAGCAAGCAAGTATAGACATTCTAATTGACATTAAGAGAAAGAAATAGCGCTGGGCAGGTCACATAATGCGCAGATTAGATAACTGTTGGACCATTAGGGTGACAGAATGGGTACCAAGAGAAGGGAAGCGCGTAGTAGAGGATGGCAGAAGACTAGGTGGTGCGACGAAAGTAGGAAAAATGCGGGTGCTAATTGGAATCGGTTGGCGCAGGACAGGGGTAATTGGGGATCGCAAGGAGAGGCCTTCATCCTGGCAGTGGACATAAAATGGGCTGGTGATGATGACTATTTTTCTTTCGTTTCCTTTTGCTTAAGAGTGGATTGGTTGATTGATGCATACGAAGTTTAACATTCCAATTAAAGCAACACAGAGGCTGTGACAGATGCTGTAATAAGGCTTTCAGATTAATTTTGGCACTCTTCTTTAATGCACGCATAAATCTGAGCAGACTATTTTTTGATTTCATATCCATCTAAATGTAGCTGGTGCAGCTGGGAATCAAGCCCTCGACCTAGCTCATGCTCAGAAGTGTCGCACCATAGCACTTCAAACCTCGACAGATCCTGAGAATGGAGAAATTGCCATTCCAACAGAGGCACTCTCTCAATTTTGGACTTGTTGGGAATGAAACTTGGTACATATACAGTATTGTCGTCTTATAGGCTAGCAATCATAAGAGATAACATTTTGCATGAAAGCCTATAGAATAAGGTTTTATCTATGTATATTGTGCGAGCGCAGAATATATAGGTAGAGAAGCAAGAGTGAAAACATAAATTGTGTGAAAAACATGAGAAGAATGACGTGAGATTGCAGGTGGGTGGAGATGTGTTAAATTTGCAGATACGCTACTTCCTTGTCTAATAAGTGGATGGATGGTCAACTGATGCACAAAGGGGACACATTGTATGATGGCAAATGCCTTGACAATTTCATGTGGGCACTGGTCAGCGTGCTTTTGGACGAGGGTGACCTTTCTAAAATAAGGGATGCATTACACAACTTGCAATGCAGAGGAAGATTGCTGCTGTATTTTTGTTTTATGTTGTTGGCATGCTACCGGAGGCAATCATTGAGGCAGCGGCCCATTTGTCCTACGTAGGAGCACCCACACTTCAAGAGTATTTCGTAGACTCCAGTGATGCAGCTAGTGAGGAGTGCCTGATGCTTCTTGTCGCAATCCTTTTGGGGGGATTGTCTCGTCCGACCCTTCTGCATAAGGCGCTCAGCTTACCTGGGTCATGTGCCCCTTTTCTGCGTCCTGTTGTTTGCACTGTTTGCTAAAGTATAGTCTTAAAATCCACATTACAATTGAAGCTGAAGGAAAAACGCTTAGATACAAAGACATGGGATCACTTAATGTGCAATTTGCAACAAAAAACGTATTGTTGTTGCATTGCAGGGGAGCTGCACCCAGAAGGGGCATTGGAGGCAGAAAACCCTGCCAACCTGGCCAGGGAGGAGCGCAAGTGTTTTGGACCCATTGGTGCGGCCAGAGATAAGCGCGGCTCACAACCGCAGCACCAACAGCCGCAGCACCAACAGCCGCAGCACCAACAGCCACAGCACCAACAGCCGCAGCACCAACAGCAGCAGCACCAACAGCCGCAGCACCAACAGCCATTGTTGGAATGTGCGTTCTGCCGGCGTCTTGGTGAAACCAGATCATTTGCGCGTACGCACATATTGCGTGACCCTCTAACAAATGCCGTGGTGTGCCCAATCTTGCGCGAACACCGGTGTGAGATATGTGGTGCCACAGGTGATAGCAGCCACACGCGATCGTACTGCCCAAAGAAGCCCGAGGGCACGCATAATATGGCATTGCTCAAGAGCACACCTCGAAACAGCACGGGCAAGAGGAAGAAGTGATTTGCCACGTATGTGGCAAATCACTTCTTCCTCTTGCGTTTCCTATTCCTCTTGTTTCTTTTGGCATGGTAACAACAGGCATGATAAAGTCAAGCATCGGCTTCAATATGCATTTCCGAGTACAGGGGCTGCATTACTTGAATATCTGTCTACTGTTTTATTCTGTGGAGTAGCGCTTAGGGCTAGGATGTTGATATCTCAAAGCGAATTAGTGAACTATGGCAGTCTGTTGTAACAGTGAGCAAAGGTATTTAGTCCACAATAATCAACACTGCTGTCCTCTGAACCCCTTGTATCAGCTCAGGAATCCTTGCATTTTAACATACAGCTAATTAGCGTAAGCTGCACCAACTTATCATAAATTGATCACATGAGAACTGTTGCAAATCACAGTAAGTAAGACAAGTTTGCAGCAATAGCTGTCTAAACACCAAATAAAGTGTTCCCATTGACATTGGCACAGGGTGCATATATCATTCAGCAGCAAGTGACAACACGTGTTGCCACTTGCACCCCCATAATTCACTAATTCGCTTTGAGATATCAACATCCTAGCCCTAAGCGCTACTCCACAGAATAAAACGGTAGACAGATATTCAAGTAATGTAGCCCCTGTACTCAGAAATGCATCTCGAAGCCGATGCTCGACCTTATCATGCCTGTTGTGACCGTGCCGAAAGAAACACAATGAGCATCCCGGGCACGTTCATGCCAGGTGTCGTTTATCTAAACGATGGCTGGCAGTCAAGCAAAAGTCGAGCGCGGGCTTCAAATAAAGATGCCTTTCTGAATACAGGGGTAACGTGCCATTGTATCTCAATCGGGTATTGCTGCTTTGACAAGTCTTGCTTTTCTTTTTCTTTTTGCAGGGTCTGGTATTCCTCGCGGCCAAAACCTTTTCTAAGAAAATAAACAGACGGCACAAGTGCCTGTGTAAACAAAAAAGTTTGATGCCTATGTTGCTGTTATCTAGAGTGCTTGATTGTTAAAATCAACTCTGGAATGAATGCGTTGCAGAAATGAAGTTGACTTGTGAAATTTGAGGTATGTCGCCACCTTTCAAAACAGATTTCGTAAGATAAAAAGAATCCATGCAAGAAAAAAGTGCGAAAGGAATTATGACCCTCCCCATTAAAAAAATATTCAAATGAAGCAATGTTTCAACATTGCCTTCGTTAATTATTGGTCAACAGAATTTGACGTCTAAAGGAGTATACTGTTTTATCGAAATATACAGTGAAGTTATTGATTTTAAATAACAAGAAATTGCACAGAAAGAAGTTAAAGTTCGTGCACTGTAGAGAGACGATCACTGGCAATTAAAAAATTGTCCGACTTGTCAACTAAACAGTCTGAAATGCAATTTTCTTAATGGCTTGAGTGTTTCGAGTTGGAACTATAAAAGCTACTTCTAAGAAAAGATACAAGTATCTCAAAAGGTGGTGGCAAAGCTTGTGTAAATTTGCTGTAATGCTTTGCTAGGTTGTGACATGCATTGCAGGACACCTGGTTCACACCACAGCAGCTGGATATTAGCATCAGCAAAGGCTCCTCTAGCATACAGTCTATAGTGTAGCATCTATAGAGCAAAATGTGCAGAACTAATCAGTGGCGTCTGTTCTTGCAAGGCTGCCAGTGTTTGAACAAGAGTGTTGGTATTCTAGGCATAACACGCTTTAAGATCAGCCTGATGTGCATAACAAGGAGCTCGGTCATCATTGTGCCGTGATAGCGAGGCTGTTGTCAACCGTGGGTTGAATGCGAAACCATGACGCAGCACTCTGCGTAAGAGGTTCTGCACAGGTGATTCGAAAGACTTTATAATGTTTACAGGAAAACTGAGCTTTGTGAACCAAATACTCGAGAGTGCAGTAAGCTTAACAAATGACCAAAGCTAAATGTCTTTTTTCAGATGTCCGGTCAGAAACACGCGACATCAGTGTTACAAGTTAAACTTTTAGTAGAAAGCTTCAGAGTTTTGCATAAGAGTTCAATTTTACATCCACTTCTACCGTTACCTCAATATTTCCTTTGCCACTGAGTGTACTTTAACTGACCATTTACTGCATGTTCTCGGGAATGTCGCACTGTCCTATTTGCACATTTAAAATGATCTCGTACATTTTTACGCCATCCATGTTAGTGAGTTAAGTGCTAGTCATATTTTGTTATTTCAATACCATGATTACTCACTTGAGTACCTTTTATTTACAACTATTTTGTGAATCTTCACAGGGTTAACTGTTTTAGTATTTTTTCTTTTAAAGTCTGAAGCGTACATGTGTGAATCTTTGTTCACAGGATGAAAGGTAGTTGAGAGGAAAGTGAAATTCATTGGGAAGTAAGACAGTGGTTCAGCCTATGGTACTGTGCAATTTCGCATCTACTTTGGGAGAGTCACAATATGCGAGTGCAACACAAATCCACAAGAACGCATTTCATGATGGGCTGAAGAAAACACGCACTGTGTTCAGTTCCCACTGCTTTTCCAGTAAAGTATCAATCATACGCAGCAATGTAGCACGCCCCTACCAATGAAAAAGGCTTGACATTGAAATGCTTTGGCTGTTGTCAAAACCTTTTGTCACCCATGTCAAGTGATGAAATTTAAGTGCCAGCTAGTAAGTTTTTTTATTCATTGCAACATTCTACTTGTTACGTGTAAGCTTTAGCATTACCATTTTAGCAGAATGCAGTGGGCAAAATTAGGACAGAAGTGCTGGAAGCAATGTTGGGCTGTGCTATGTTCAAACCAGAAAACTGATCTCAATGCCACTTCCATTTTTTTAAACAATTTCTGTGTAGTTAGTGATGCCGATTTTTCATGAAGTGCTCAGTTGTACCATTGTTGTATTTTGTTACACTCATTCTTGATCTTGTACCATTTATGTCTGTAATATAGTGTGTAGTGCACAGTTTTGCACACAGCCTTCGTGACATTCCTACATTTTGTGAGGTCAATAAAGACCAGAAGTGAAAACAAAACGCTTGTCCATTCCCATCATTAACCGTTTATTGTTCTTTGACTGCACTGAAGTGGTGGCAGTGCAGGTCTAGCCTTTTGTCAAATAATTTACCCATTGGCACTTGTGAAATGACGGTTCACATGCTAAAACACATCTGAACTTTGACAAAACACACCTTCACAAGAGAATTGCAATACATGTTGCACACTTGTGTAAAAACTCTTGACACTGGAAAACCACACAGCAATGAAAGTAACACAAGACCATATAGAATTCACACAGCAGAACCTCGTATGTTTTCTTAGGTATAAGTCGTTGAAGATTGAGGTGACTAAGAGGTTGTGTGGCAAGTTTTTACCAGGCACTAAATAGCATGAAAAAACTCGTAAAAGGGGTTCCACTAGAGAGAGATCAGATGGCAGCACTTCAGTAACTACCCAAAATGGCCAACACAAAACTGCAAAACTTCACCTGAGGGGTAGGTATGAAAATGAATTATGTAATGTGTGGAGCTTGTATATTTAGTGCCTTAGAAGGAGCCAGCTTACAGGCAGATAACGGACATTTGACGGGCACAAAAGGAAACTCTTCCCACTCCTATCGCACATGGATCATTGAAGTGTGCTTCAGTACATGGCTAGTGAAAGCTTATAAGCTTGCACCTTCTCTATATGACACGAACTGATATCTTTTGTAGCAGCACGCAAAGTTTTGCATGGGCATTTCTGTAGAAACTCTTTAGCTCAAATATATGCAATGCTGACGGCTGAATGAGACCAACACCATTCTATATTTGCAAGTGAACCATTCAAAATGACAAAATAAGCAGCAATAAAATTGGACCAATGCGATTGGAATAGTTCATGGCAATAGCTGGAATGAAGGCGATGTTTGCTGGGCAGCTCTTGTAAACTGCACATATAAATGAAAGCCCAGTTCCAAGTAAGCCACCATTAAATTTGATTTTGCAAATAAATGTTCAATAAAGAGCGTGTACATCGAATTGTTCCATGGAATGGAAAAGCCTAATTTCACTGTCATTGTGGCAAAGCAAAACAGCCAAGATTGTGATCGTGTATTGCTCTGCTGCTTACTACTTGGTGTGAAATTTCCTGCACCTTCCTCGGTGATAACGTGATTGGTGTTGTGTGTTGGGAATGGGGCCAAGTAAAATGTGCCACATGGTCTTGGCAGGCGATGCCAGGCCATTGGCTCAGTACTGGTTGGACCGACATACAGCCAGTATGACGATAAACCCTTGGACACACAACTAGCACCATTTACTCTGCCCAACTGCTGTTGCCACCCGACATTCTTCACCCCTTCTGCCGGTACATGTGCAAGAGTTGGCCAACAAATCCATAGGCTCTGTCGGAGCATTTGCATGAGGTATGTTGCAACCATGTGTAGAAGAATATGCAAGTGAAGGGACACAAGTTCATCCCATTTTTAAGCTACATGCTATACTCTGTTTCATAGTTAGCAGACTGTGCTACACAAGTAGTGCAGTCATACAAGTTTCACTTTGTGCGGTTGGTAGCACGTGAAACTTTCTACAGTACAAGCACTTCATGTAGCATTGCAACATGTGGACGCAAGATTACATCAAATCGAATATTTGTGCACCTTTGTACTTCCGAGTAGAGAACATGTCTTAGCCGTGATGCATTGTTGCCACAGAAACGTATTGCTCCACTCATTCGGTATTAAAGAAACTCAATATCTGCAACACAAAAGTAGAAGCCAATGTTATGTAAAACTATATGATGCATACCTGTCTAACACGAGTGACGCACTATTCCTTGGTTGCAGATGCGAACAGTGACAGAAGTCTTACTAGGCTTCTCTGCTATTTGTGAAATGGAGTATCCCTGTGCCCAAAACATTCCCTAAACACTAGAGGGAACTCGGACAATGCTGACCTTCAGTTACTATGGGAATAATGTCCAAGTACATGGATGTTAAATCTTCATGATTGCGGTTTCAGACGTTCTTCTTGCATTGTTTATTACGCTTTACATTTCTAAATTTCCAAGTGCTCATATTTTTGCAAATGCATCAAGTTCCTGCACCCATGCATAGTCATTGTGAATTAATAGGTGGTGTCCAAATCCATGCCCCAGCAATTGCTTTTTCTGGGTAACAGGCCGATCCCAAAGGCTATGCTGTAGCTAACTGCATGCACCGAAAGTGATTCTGGAGCCACGTGGCCATGTTTTATGCACCACTTATGCTGCAATGTCTTGTTTAAAAAGTCGCAGTTTCTCAAGGTGAAGCATCGATTGCAATAGCAAATTAGTAGACAGCCATAATAAGTAAGGATAGTAGTTTTGTCGGACATATAAACTTGTTAATACTTGCGAACTAAACTAAGAAGCATGGTGTCAGCCCGCGCATGCAAACATGCACACTTAATGGCCGCAGACATTGTCAAAACGCCGGCATGAGCGAGTGCCGCAGCAGCAGCGAGTGAAGTGACCTTCATGCTGCATATTGCTTCAACACAAACCGAGTGGCGAGAACACTGCTCAGGCAAAGCTACGAGCAGTCGGCCCACCTCGACTCTGCCGCCACAGCAGATTGCTTTCAAGATAAAGCTCATGCAATCACGCCATACGCAGTTGCTGCTTAAGTACAATGCCCCGCTTTCCTGCCTTGCGCACGCGAGATTGAGCCGTGATCATTGGCTCACCCTCACACTTTCTCTTGCACATACAGCATACAGTGCATGGCGATGGAGTTATTGCCTTTCGGCTTGATAGTAACATCATGGCCATAATGTTAAATGCGTCTGGAGTGTCCATATAATTGCTATCACAATAAATTGGCCAATTTGCCAAGTCGCTGATAGCCAGAAAGACGAAGTTTAGGCAAATCCATGTACTGTCCATCATTCTCCATGCTGGCTGAATTGTCAAACTAGCAGCTCCCATAGATACTAGCATCGGAATTTCCTCCAGTGGCCTGTCTAGGAAACCGTCTGCGTCCGCTGTTAATGTACGGGCACATAACATGAAACTGTTGCATCCTTCAACTGAATGTTGCAATTATGCTGGGAGTACCAGTTTTCATAGTGCGTGGGTGTTCACCCCACAGGCACTGCGACACAATCTTCCACTTGTTTAGCTCAGGCCTACACTTTTATGAACCACAGCCAGAGGCATTTGATGGGGGTGAGAGAGAGAAAGGATTGTCATTTGCACTTCACCACTTTTTGTTAGTCGCAGTTTAAGGGATGCGGTTATGGAGACACCCATTCAGAACATGTTGCCACTGCTCTACAGTTTCATGCAAAAGTGAACCTGCAACATGCTGTGGAGAATGGTGGCCTGCCGACACTAAAGGCACACATATAATCTAATGTGCCACGCAGCGGCCGGCAACATGTCATGCCGTGAATGCCAGGAGCAGCGGAAATTTGCATCTTGTTTAGCATGGTGCAGTGATTGTGGCTTGCAAACGAGTGTTTTTCTTTTCTTTGGCAAAGGTGCAAACTCAGTGTACCCGAACTGAAGGTCGGAGTGCTATTGGATAGCCAAGATAGTGCGTGGTGCATCCTGATCAAGTCGTCCCGGCGTGAGATAGGCATGTTCTATTGTCATGTCGGCAGTCATAGTGCGCCGAATGTTGCCGGTCAAGTTGGCTGTGCCGGGACGCAAGACTGTAGGGTGTCCACTTTCTGCCCAACTATACGCCGCTCCTCCAGATTTCTTTAGACTAGTATAAAAAATTTCTTAAAATCACGGTGGCATAATTCTGGTCTTTGTATTGGATTACTCGGAATGCAGATATGACTTGCTTGAAAAATTGAAATATATGATCAATAATTTTACAAATTTGCCACTTCCATTTTCACTAATTGCTTTACGGCACATATTGCAAGCTACAAATGGTAGCCAGTGGGTTCACAAGGCATATGCATTTATTTTGAACAAATTGTCAGGATGACACCAGTCGCAAGATATTAATTCTTGAAGTTCGAGACAAAATACACTGGCAATCTAGTTACTTTTTTGCTTGAATGCATAACATTTTTTGTTCCATTGACTGGAACAATGGTGCATTTTTACTGCAAGTTTGATGGCACGTATCTCAAAACCAGTGCCATCCTCATAATTAGTTCCAACTCGGTATGTCTTATGAATTGCAATATGTGCTGTACAGTAATTGGTTAAAACTTCTTTTTAGTGAATTACACGTTTCGATTTACTGCAAGTAATGTCTGCATCTTTGATCCAGTTAAACGATTATGATTGTGCTGTCAGAGGCAAGTTTTAATATTCTGTATAGTCTAAAAAAAAAAAAAAGGACACCTGGTATAGCCAATAAAGGAAATACGAGACATCCACCCAAGCATAGCAATTGCTACAAAGGAAACCTACACGAGTTCCCCGAAAGAAAAGCCTCGCAGTTGAAGAAAAATTCATCCTAGTACGGGACCTGAACTTGCGACCACCGCCTTTCCGGGGCAGCCGCTCTAACATTTGAGCTAACCAGGCGGCTAGCAGATGCCAGCGCGAAGTCAAATTTATCAACAGCTCGAAGCAAAGGTAAAAAGTTTGCCATAGCAATTTGTAGCAATTGCTACGATTGGGTGGATGTCTAACTTTTCCTTCATTAATTACTTCGCTCCACATTGCAGGATTCTTCAGAACTACTACGCCAAACCTGGTATAGTCATAGCACGGATGACCTGTGCCACAGATATACATATGTTTAAAAACTTTATTCTCGAGACATTTCATGTAATGGGGGCTGAAAATTGAGTTGCCTGGTTTAACGAGCAGGTGGTGCAGCTGTGGGTACGTACAAATAATGCTGGAGGCTGGAAAAACAGGGCTGAGAAATCAATCTTGCCCCAAACTCGACACAGATAAAGATTAAATAATTATTGTCGATACAACAATCAGTAAACTGGGTTTTAAAAAAATGGGGCATTTTACAGTAACATCATAAAGTTGGCAGTTACGAGAATGTTGTCCTGCTCTAGCAACTGCAGGCAAAATGTCAGGGAGTGTGCAACACCACAGTGGCTGCCAAGCATTTCAGAGATTGGGCAAACATCGTAAAGATGCAGGAAGGAGGTTATGGTTAATGGCAAAGTTGAACAAGAGTTATTCTAGCAGTTCGTAAGAGCAGAGGATTAAGGTTCAAGCACAAGCTTTGAAAGTGTTGGTCAAGAACTGCCGCACCGGAACCCATAAAATTACAAAGTGGACGTGGCCATTTATCCCAGCTCACGGAGCAAGAAGCATTTAGGAGTGGAAACTCCGCTGTTTGCGGCGACCAGAAAAAGTCACATGCCCGCGGAGCCGTTATCGTGTTGGCGGCGCCTGGCGGCCTGGAAAGATATTACCGCCGTTGAGAGCGCGCCGAAGCCGCCTGCCCGGGCGCTGCATTTTATTTCGCTGCGGCTTCTACGACGCGCCGCATGGCGCCGCCACTGTATACGGTCCCGTCGGCGCATACAACAATTGTGACCTTATCTGGTCGCCCACGCTGACAGGAGTTTCACCTCCTAAATGTCTTACTCCATGTCCCAGCTGCACAGTTGCAGGTTGGCCAGCAATCTAGATGAAAATTGTGCAACACTTGCACACTTGTCAAATGTGTGCGCACTGGATGGTGACACTTTGGCATGCTCTCGTGTTATGTACCGGTTGTGTACGGATATTTCTCGTGGACTAAAAAATGGGAATCGACACGCCAATCGGCACGTGAAGAATCAATTTGCACAGGAGGTCAGCCCACCCCCCTCCCAATTTCTTTTCAAACAGACTCTTTGTGCTCCTAACTTTGTTTGCCCCCACACTTTGTGATGGCTGTCTTAATGTGTGGCACGTGACTGGCAAGGTCATCGTTACTAAAAAACTAGGGCAATAGTAGGGACAATGCTCCAGTGGTATCAGTATGCACACAAGGTCCTGAAGTGCAGAGGTGTGATGGGCAGGTGCATCGAGCACATTTGGGAGGAGCCTCTTTCGCATTCTTGACCCATCGCCAATTGCAGTACCTGCAACTCAATTATGTTTCTCTGAGCAGTTACTTGCAGGTCATCCACCCATGCTATCTGGTGGAGTGACATCAAGGAAGCAATCGCAACTCATGTCACAGACTCTAAATACAATAAAAGTGATGCTTTGTTGCTCCTAGACACATGGCCCACAATACAGGATGGTCACAACTGAAGCAGATCACATGCTGCTGAAGATGCGACACTGATTGTGCACAGAAGGGTTCTAGGCTAGACATCTACAGATGCAGTACTGCTCTCTCTTCAGCAAAGTCGAGGAGGAAGAGGTCAAGGTGTGTTTGCAAAAATGGGGGTGAGAGTTGGGACTAGCATCACTGGATTTATCAAAGCACTGTAGTCGACTCGCAATCCTTGGAAAGCCTATGGTGCCAAGCATAACTGCGGAAACTATACGAGGTTGCTGGCTCCACAAGCTATACTGGTGTACACTAACCACTCACTATCTCTTGGCACATGAAAAACAGGCTGCTTTATATTAAAGCTGTCATAGTGAATGTCGCTGCCTTTTACAGTAACTAGTACATGTGTAAAATGAAAGTATATATTCACACTTCTCAAACTCATGCTGTGAACCTTGCAAACATGATAAAGAATGCACACAAACACACACATTACACATCTCTCACTCGAATGCTACCCAAGACTGACGTTAATTACAAGCACTAGACAGGAAAAGAGCCATGTCTGCATGCAGCACACTTGCATGAAACAACCCAATGACTTATGACCAGTTTGTTTCAGTTTTCATAAATTAAATTAAAAGAACGCATTAACGAATTGACGTTACCGAGTTCTGAGGAGGCGGCACTGATTTCAGAGGAGGAGTTCAGAGGTTCATTCAATGCTACCGACAAGATTTCCTCAGTATTGTCTACACCAAGGTCCCCCAGCTGTGCATCAAGGAGTGAACTCTGCTGGTCCACAAACATCATACTAGACGAGTCGTCCAGGCTGGAGTGTGACTGAAGTGCCTGGACCTGCGACAGTGAGAGTCCCGATGCCTGCATCTGAACTACGAGATAGCGGTTTTCAGGATCCATTGAATCTAGCTGCGAGTCTGTTGACACGTAGGGGTCATCGAGGTTCAGCTGTGCTGAGTCGACTAACATCTGCCCCACATTACTAGACGTCTTACGTGGTCTGTAGGGTGCCTTGGCAGTGGCATTTTCACCGTGATGCTTCTCGTGGTGCTCTTTAAGCTTGTCTCGGCGTGAGCTAGTGTAGTCACACTCAAGGCACTTGAACGGCTTGTCATCGAGGTGTATCCTCTCATGCCGAACCAGGTGGCTGCGCTCGATGAAGGCACGGCCACACACAGCACACACATGCGACCGCACCGCTGTGTGGGTCCGTGTGTGGGCTTCCAGTTGGCTGCGTTTTGGAGAAACATATGTGCATCCTGCAAACTGGCAGCGGAAGACATTTCCGGTGTGCAGCCGACGGTGGGACAGCAGGTGAGATTGGTACTTGGCAGTGAAGCCACAGACGTCACAGAGGTAAGGCCGGTCATTGCGGTGGCTCTGCAGGTGCTGTTCCAAGGTGCACTTCAGTGCAAAGGCACGCCCACACAAGTCGCACACAAACGGACGTTCACCAGTGTGACAGCGCATATGGGCCACGAGGTTGGTCTTCTGCCGGCACCGGTAGTCACATGCACCGCACTGGTACGGCCGCTCGTCTGTGTGCCTCATGCGGTGCAGGAGCAACAGCTGTATCCTCTCACACTTGTACGAACAAGAGTCGCACTGGAAGGGCCCCTGGCCGTCGCTGCTGAAGTGGTTCTTCATGTGGGTGTAGTACTCGCGGTTCCACTTGCACGTAAACGTGCACAGGGGGCAGTCATATGTTTTACCTTTGCCATGTGCCTTGGCGATGTGCTGCTCCAGCCTTGCAGCGCCATAGCTAACATAGCTGCAGTGCTCACACTTGACACCTTCTTTCCAAACGGAGGATGGTATCTTTCCCGTTTGTCCATTGCTCGAGTCGTCTGTAGTGGCTTCAGGCTCCGAGGTCTTCACGCCTTCTGCCTCTGCATTCCCAACTAACAGATTCCGCAGTATGTGATGTTTTTCGTCACTCTCACCTTCTGTGCTGTTCTCATCCTCAACAGCTGCCTGCTGTTGGTGAAGATGCACAACGTCCTCACCTGCAGTGAAAAAAAAAAGGGGGGGGGGGGGAGTATAGTAAGAACAAAACAGGAAACATGCATGTGCAGAAGTACATTACATCAACATTGTAAAGAATGAAACAATTGCTGATTATTCGTTCTGTGGAAGCTTGTAAGGTGTACGAAAGTTTATGAAAGAGAAAATTGTCATCCATCCTACTGTACAAGTGCCGTCCCCCAGACTGTAGCATGAAGCTACAGAGGGAATCCTTATGCATTTCTCAGAAAAAGAAATCTGAATGGGTATTTTTGTAGCTTCGTGCGACAGTCGGGTGTGTCATCAATAATTGCTGCTTTACACAATTATTCATAAATCGCGCTTCGTGTGAGTTTATGACGTATGTCTGTGCATAAACAATTAAGTTGCCTGTTCTATATATAGCCAGCCATGCCACCATTCCTATAGCTAGCCATGCACCATTCTGCTAACCCTATTAACAGACCGAAAATTGTGTAAGGAAGAAATACAACTGGTCAAATGCCGTCTTGACTGCGCTAGTAAAGTAGTGGAAGAAAACAAAAGTGCACAGTCTGACACTAGCATCTCTCTCTCCTTAAAGGGACACTAAAGGAAAATATTAAGCAGAGTTAGATTGGTACACTGTTTGCCTAGATGCCTATCACCATTTTCTGTGTCCAGTAGATGATTTTGTCCCATAGAAAATTGCCACAAAAGATCCTGCTGCCCCTGAATTTGAATTGCCTGTGCCAAAATGGATGACTGGCATTATCTTCACGCGAACCCCCTACTTACTGCTCTCTATGAAACGGTCAGTGCCACCCGAGGGGTTATAGTTCAAATAGGTGGCACTACAGTGACTTTCCATTTTCTCGCTTACAGCTTTGTTCTCACTGCGAATGACGAATTCATTACTACAGAAGCCTAATCTTTCAATCTAGCTTGACTTAATATTTTCCTATGGTGCCCCTTTAAAAAGCCAAATTGAAGGAAACTGCAATTTCATGGCATGTAGATAATCTACGTTCTGACTAGCTCACCATTATGAGAACACCAATGGCAGGAACTCTGCCGTCAGCAATGGCGAGTGCATATGGCAAACCATGTGAAGGAGAGAGAAAGGGAGGTCTGCTGATGTGAGCATACACATAGGCTGGCATCGCTCAGAATGTATTCACTGGCCAGCAGCTGCAGGAGCTGAGCTACTGTGCTCGGTTACTTTAAGTTGCCTTAAAATCTACAATTTGCCTGTTCCAAAAAATCCTTGCTCAGAAGATGTTCACTAATGATTGCCTTGTAAAAACAATATGCAAGAAACACTTGCATTGCAAGTGGTTAAGGACCCCTTAATGACCTGTGAAGTTATAATAAAGATGAACCTCAATATAACAAATTACGGAATATAAAGAGCAAAATTTAGAACTTACATATATTTTGCTTGTACCAGCATGTGTGCTTACAACAAACATAGGCTATAACAAAGAGATTTCCATCCCGGATGCGATTTTATTATAACAAGGTATTGCTGTATAAGGCAGCGGCAATTCTACAATGAAGCCACGCCTCTGCCTGATTTGCGATGATGTACAGCGCAGCTGCTACTTGAACTTAAAATCGAGACAATGGCTCAAGGCTCTGTACTGTGAATTGACTCTAGACCAGAGATCATGCATACCAAGGATTGCTCAGCACTTGACATTGCTCAGTTTGCTGCCCTTAGCAAGGACACCTTGTTACAAGTTTAACAAATAGGCCCAGAAAATTGCCTGCGTATGCTCTGAATATGCATAGGCAGTGTCAAATAGTATATCTCATGAATGCTACTGCACTAATTCTCGGTGTACAAGCTTCACTGCATGTGTAAAGTTGCCTGGCCGCAGACAGAGAGATAAGGGAGATCAGCGCAATTTTTGTGAAGCGATACTGTAGATCCCAGTATATAATGAACAAAAGCAGGACAAAAGGAAAAAACTAATGCCACACAGACTGTCGAAAAACTTCAGAATTACATGTTACCACAGCTGAAGCATGGGAAGTTTTGTGTGGTTGCATTGCACTTGCATCTATGCAGCAATAAATTTGCAATCAACTGTAATGCAAGAACATCTTTGAAAAATTACCAGCAGCTACTTCTACTTGTGTGGCTTGGCTCACAAGTAGAATCCATGATCACAAAGGCATGATCAAACAGCGCACTAGCATAGAGCCTAGCAAATGTGCTGGTGCTCCCTTTAGCTCAGCAAACTGTCTAGAAGAGTACAATATTTTGCTGTACATACTCGTTTTTGGGCATGGTTTGTTATGTGAAAAAATAACAAAGGAGAGACAGTGCCTTAATTATCCCTTCTATACCCTTTTTTCACATACTAAACCATGTGACAAAACAAGAATGCACAGGAAGTCTAAGCACCAACTCGCCAAGAAGTTTCTTTAGGCATAATGGTGGCACAACGGAAGGAATCAAACATGCCAGTGGGATGCTTTAACAGACATGCAGTTTTTAATGAAAACTGGATGCTAATGTCACAGAAGTCGCCAAGCTCCATTATGGGGTGAATAGGAGTTGCAGCCACATCCAGACGTAGGTGACTGTCCCTAAATTGCAGGGCAAATACTTTCATGCAGTTGATAGTGGTGATCTTCCATTTGCAAGCAGGAATCAAACAATTTTAATCACTATAGCTTTTAATGGTCACTGAAAGTACAGCATGACACACCAGTGCTCTGCAGTTGTTAGGTGCACTCGCATAAGGGGCAAAAGAAGCCATGTGATGAAAACGCCCAATTCTACAGTGAGGCACTCACTGCACTGGCATTAAGTCAGGCTTAAATTTAAGCAGAGCTAAAACTGATTAAAGAACATAGGCAACCTCAGTTGTGTAGCACAGGAATTACTTACCCATCCCCAGCACACTTTCACTGCCGTCATCTTCGTCCAGCAGCTCGCCACAGTCATCTGACGACAGCGTCTCGTCGTCGTCGTCCTCTGCTGCCGACCTCACAGCGCCAGGCGAGCCCCGTGCCTCCCCCGACATCTCCGCGCACAGAGCTTCGATGGCTGCAGAGACGGCAAGGTTCATAAAACTCTCCATGTCGCTCTCTGGCGGGTGCGAGAACTCCAGCCGCAGCTGTTCCCGCTTGTCTGCACTACTGCACTTGGGTGCCTCCACCATGTTACTGTCTAATGTCTCGAGGAGAAAATGGAGGCACCGGCGACTGAGCTTAAACACAGGGTCACGGCTTAGACACTGAGAAAGTGTGTTCTGGTCGACGGCGGCCCAGTCAACAAATGTGAGCAGGAGACGGAGCCAACCTTCTCGCTCTTCCAGGTCGTGCGAGACCCAGCGTGTCACTACGTTCAGCAGTGGTGCGCCCTGTGGTAGACATAGCCTTCGATCAGAGATGAAGGCCACGAACCGCTCCTTGTCAAGCCGCAGTAGCCTTGGGTCGCTGAGGACATCTTCCACATTCTCGCTTACAAAACTTGCTACGGCCTTGAGCAATGTAGGAACATTGTTGGCTTCTGCCATCTCCCTGACAGCGAGGCAGTTGGCCAGATTGAGGTTGTGCTCCAAGTACTCAGCACAGTAGTTCTTGAGCTTGAAGATGAGGAAGTGGTTCGACAGCTGCAGGAGCTCTGCAACATTTCCCCGGTGAACGCTGACACAGCCAGAGTACATGTACCGAAGGAATGATTGGAAGGCGGCTTGGTTATGGCAGGAGATGCTGAGGTGCTCCACTGCCACCTTTTGCATTCGCAGGATCGAGTCAAAGTAAGGGCTGCTGGCAGCCAGCACGCTGCGGTGTGCCCGATACTGGCGGCCTTCCACGTGCAGCACAATGTCGCAAAAGCGCCCTCTCTCTTGCTGCTGCCTAAGTTTGTGCATTACGTAGCTGCAGTGAGCGTTTTCGGCAAAGTTCATAACACTGCCACTGGCAAAGCCCGCGCGAGGAGCCATTTGACCCTGCTCTAGAAACTTAGACCGTTCCACGTCATGCGGGCGATGTTCGATCACTGTCAGTGGCGTGAGATGGGGGGACGACCCAAGCCGAGTGCCGCACGCGTCGGTCTCATATTGCGCTGGAACGAACTCGCACGCTTCTTGTAGCGACTGCCATCGAAGCGAACCAGGAATGCGGGAGGGTTGAAGTGATGAGCAAGCGCAACGAAAGCCACAAACCCAAATGACGTCTCTGCTTAGTGAACAAGACTCGGAAGTCGAAACCAAATGATCATAAGCAATAACTGTACCGCACTAACATGGACTGAAAACGAATGTAAAAGAAAACTATACAAGTTTCGCAAGCTTAAGTTGACTGGCGCTCTATCGCACAGCGCTGGCAGAGGTGGAAATCGCGACGTCGGCACTGTTTTGACGACACCATCGGTGTGATAATGGATTTGCCTAGCGAGCGCGAGCCATCATTTTGCGGCGTGACGCACGACTATAAAAACAGATCGCTGAAAGTAATGTATCAGTGAACAGAATCGAAGCTTGCAGCCTTACCGACAGAACAAAACAAAAATAAAACGGGTGGAGGTGCTGGTGACGGCGGTACATTGGGGTATCCAACGCTTCTTGCTCGCACGACTATTAGGCTTAGGGGCGAGTAGGAGTCTTTTGGAGTCTTGACCGCAGCGCGACATCTGACGGAAGCACACGGTCAATACTCGTAGTGAATTACGTCCACACAGTAAAAAACTTAAACGAAATACAACAACAAAAAGAGACAGCTTATACAGGGCAAAGCGAATTTGCAAAATACTCAACGAAATCGCCCAACTGATCCCACCGAGGAAGTTTACTGATGCCACTTGACAGCAAGGAAGCCAAGCAGCAGGAAACTGATGATGTTGCCATGGTTACAAGAAGCCGTACAGGACGCATGAGATCACGTTTTATTCACTAACTTTAAGATATATCAACTTAAGTCCACTCAACCAGACACCACAAAATGCGGATATTAGCGAACGCAAGCACAATAAACGACGTCTCCAAAACAAAAAGCTTCGGAACGCCGAACGCTAAGCGGCCAAGCACAACTTCGTCGCCCGTGGACGGTGGTTTTGAAGTGGATATTGAAGCGATAAAATTTTGCCTTCACTTTTGTGTTTTCTTTATGTCACAAGTGACCTTCTGTGACGCGCCATAGCACGTCTTTCTTTTATTTTGTCTCGTTATGAAGGGCTGTCAGTCGAAGTGGTCAGGTGTGTCCAAATGTTCGTTTTACAGACTTAATGACGTTTACTGCAAAACAAACTACTTCGACTGACAAGTACGAAAACTCCCATTAACTAACTACAACGTCCACGTTACAGGAACTGGGACTTTAACAACAACTGAGCGCATCAGGTGAGCCGCTATGAGATGCAAACACAAGCTCTCTTGACTATGCTATGGGTATTAATGGCGGATCACAAACTTGCCGGCGTTTTAAAACAAGCATGCGCTAAGCGCCACTCTGCTTGTTTTGAGCTTAATAGACACCGCAACAACTCGAGATAATATCCAGCTAAGCTCGAGTCGCAGGAAGTGCGAAGTACTTACCGCTGACACCTTCGGGGGCAACACATCCGAACCGTTGCAGATGGTGAAGTGACGCTCAGGCCCGAACAAAGGGCATTATCGCCGCTCGCCCAAGTTTGAAAACGGCTGTCGGCTACTCGACAGCCGTCAGCACCTTTCTCGCGTTCCCAGCTGTTAACGGTGCGCGTAAGGTGAGTTCCGGCTGCAAATTTTTCGAGTGTTTCTCTTCTACTGCATGCTAATTTCAAGCAGGCCAGCAAACAACGCACGCACACACACGCGACGGCAGCGGTTTCTTAGTTCGGGGAGAGAAAGTGGCGGTGCGGGTGAGGAGGTTTGGGAAGGGGCGAGGAGGCGTGGCGTGCGAGACGGAGGGAGAAATGAGCGAGCGAGAGAGGGGCAGACCTACCTTTTTTCTATTTCTCCTTTACGTCGCGTCGGAGGCGAGCGCATTTTGCGGAGCACCGGTCGTTGTCGGAGTGCGATGGTGGACGTTCCGAGCTTTGACCAGGCCAGTGAGGACCCCAGAAGCGGTCGTTAACCTTTAAGCTCGAAACTCGCACTTTCTCCACCGTGTGACCGTAGTTCCGTGTGTGCCAGGGGCATCCGTTATTTGGCCGGCCGACCGGACTGTCTGGAGGAGCAAAACCGACGCAACATGGCCGACGTTGTGGAGTCAACTCGCTTCGAAGTGGAGCTCCAAGATTCGGCCGGCCTGATTTCCAAGCAGGCTGGCTCACCCTACGTCAGGGACCGTAAGGCCATCGACGGTTCGGGCAAACTCAGGGTAAGCAACCGTCGGTCCGCGACGGATCGTTGCTCGGAGAGGGTTGGAAACTCGGACAACGTGCGCGCCGACGTGAAACAGCCTTGCACGCCGCTCGCTCGCTGATCCTCGGCAATGTGTGTGTGTGCGCGTGTGTTGTGCGTTTGCGTTTGCCTTTCGCCGTCTCAGATGTTCACAGTGCCTGGGTTTCTGGGCGAGCGACCCCTTCGACCCGCGTTCCGTTGACGGGCGGCAGTGTGGTTTCGCCTCGGTCTCCCCCTCGTTTTCGATACGTGCAACGTAGCGATGCGTCAAAGCCGTCGTGCAGTATGAATGACAACCGCCGTTAGCGTGGCTGGCGCCCACGATCTTCATGAACTTTTGTGCCTGGGCGCCTGCCCGGTGCGTGGTGGTTTTCAGTATTACATGGTCTTGCGTACTACACGGGGTGTCGCCGTGGCCGCCGTTCCCATGAGCCATTCGACGCGCCTTCGCGGCAGCGTGTATTGCATTGCATCTGCTGTCTGATTGCGGTCACTTTGAAACCGAGCACGTCAGTGTGTGCGGGTGTTGTCTCGCACGGCGCCGTCTGTCGCGGCCGCTTTGAAACCGAGTACACCCGTGTGTGTGTGTGTGTGTGTGCGCGTGCGTGCGCAAGAGAGAGAGAGCACGCAGACTCCTCGAATGGTGCGAAAGGAGTGTGGAAGAAGGAGGTGGTCATAGATAGGAAGAAAATCAAAGCATTATTAAGTAACGGAGACATGGGAGATTTTCTTAAATATTTTTTTCCCGCGAGCGAGCGGCTTGTGCGCGTCGGTTTGGGTGCAGGGTATTTCACCGACAGCAGGCGACGTTGCGACACCTTGTGACAGACTCAATAAAGGCTATGCCGAAACTGCCCGCTTCTTGCGCTTTCTATTTCTACACCGTCTCTTGCGCCATGTAAGCTTTAGCTTTTAAGTTTGACTTACCGGCGCGTGCGACATGTTACGACAGTGGGATGTGTCGAATTAGCTGCACCGGGTACGCGCTGTTGGTTCGTCTGCGTGGTTTTCCCTCTTCTTTTTCTGTGTGTCTGGAATGATAGGCGTGTGGAAAATGTGGGCGCATCAAGCGCTTTATTGATGTTTTGTCTACGAGATTGTTTTCATTTTGTGCGCGTTTTTATTGCAGATTGACGATCGTCGGTTTTGTCTCGTTGTGAAAAATTCTTCGAAGGCAGTAAATGCCCGAGGCTGTTGCGCAGCGCACGTTTAAAATGCGCGCCGATGGGTACCGGAGCTTGGCACAAGCTCACGTTATGCACTTTCCTTGTTCTTGTCACAACAAAAAAATATCCTGGCATACGGAGGAAAGGCAGTAGAGTATTAGACGATGCAGCAACTTAGCTTACGCTGTAAATAAATGACAACATTTATTTATTATGTAAACCATGTGTAAGTGCATCGTTTCCCCTGACAAGGATGGCAGAGGTTCCAGAAGCGCTCGTCCGGTATCCGAAAGGGTTCTAGGGAAGCACGTGACGCAGCAAAACATTTCTGGCCGGAAATAGTGATGCTTCCGAATAAGTAACCCATGCTCTGTGAGCTAAGCTTCGTTTGAAAGCGCATTCCAAGCGGAGTGAAAAGGGAGTTTGAGAAATGGCGGACCCAACGTTACACCCTTTAGGGTATATTTTGTTCCGACCTCCTGCACTCTTAAGCAAAATTACACCCTTTGGGTCGTATCTTGCCACACAACAATAATCGTCATCCGTCTTGTCCCCATTTCCTTTAACGCTGCGGGCCCGGTGCTTCCAAGTCACGAACGGCATGCGCGTTATCAGCATGACAGAGCATTCTCAACAGGAAAGTAAGGAGCGCAGCGTTTTCAAGAAAGGAAACGCAAGCCAGACGGCGATAATTGTTATGTGGCAAGATACAACTCAAAGGGTGTACATTTAAGAGTGTGGCTCAGGCCCGGGGACGTCGACCGACAGCTTGAACTGGGCAAAGAAGGCCAAGCAGGCCCAGGGCCTTACTTGAGCCCGATCCCTCAGCCACCTCGCCCCCCCCCCCCCTTCCCTCTGTCAATAAATTTCGTCACCACCGCAACGATAATCGCCATCTGCCTTGTCTACGCTTCCTTTCTTGAAAACTCTGCGCTCGCTACCTTCCTGCGAAGAATACTATGCCACGACGATGGCACGTATGTCGTTCACGGCGTGGAACGGGCGCGCAGCGGTTAGAGAGAAAGGCGACTATTATTGTGGGAAAGATAAGCTCCAAAGGGTGCAAACTTCTTTATAAGTGTAGGAGACTCAATCCGCTGAGCGTAGAACACAGGAGGGCGTGGAATTTTTGGTGCTCGAAAGACGCTTGGGCATATTCGTAAAGCTCTCTAAAGTGAAACCTGTTGCACGCAGTGGGTCTCTTAACATTCGTGTTTCGAGAGCCAGCGTGTTTAGTTGCTGTGTTTATATTGCTCCAAAGAGCTTCTCATCACAACGCGCACACACCATTTTTTTTTTATTGTTCTGATAGTAAAACGCCGATTCAGTGGCCTTCAAATAACGGCTACCTTCTGTTCGGATTCTGTCGGGCCGTAAGCAGACCTCTATACCGCATACCCTGTTTTCTTGAGTATAGCCCTCGAATTTCGACAGTATCTACATAAAAAAGAACAGCCCCTTTTTTTGCGTTCAAGAAAATATAAATAAATGTACGCGCACGTAAGCTTCCTGCATTTATTAAAACGTGTGAGCTGTCGACGTTCGAGCCATTGCTGTGGTAAGTAGCTGACGCATCACAGACAGCCTCAGTCGAATTCACGTCGCAGCACAAACAGTAGAGTGTAGAAAAGCACGTTGGGTAGTGATTTCTCGCCTTCTGTGTGTGTGTGTGTGTGGTTGCGCTACGGTGACGTCCTAAATATGGGTGTACGAGTGGTGATTCAAATTGAATATGTCGGTATCGCGAACCTGAACATAACGAAGTAAATATAAAAATTTATCCCGCCAATGTAAGCGTATTTAATGAATGCATGCTTATAACGAATATCAGATATAAGGAAGGTATTTTCGTGTCACTTTTGAATGAAGGTCGACTGTATTCAAGAAAAAAAAGTGCCATCGAGTATTGAATAGAGTAGCGAATATTTCCTGATCTCTGAATATAGTTAGGCTGGAATCGTCTGATGATCGTCGTATAGACAAACGATAGCCTCCCGGCGGACTTGCTGAGATAAGCTGCAGGGGAGCGCTTATCGGTTGGCTTAATTGTGTAACGCTACGAGGCATCTGGGTGCTGTAACTTTTTTTTTTCCTTATCGGGTGGGTGCTCGCCCCCATCGGGTGGTGGCGCACCTAGGAACGCGCCGTTCGCGCCATTAATACGCTGAACGTCATCGTGCCGTTCGATTCGGTTAGCGGCATTAAAATTGGTATTTTAATGCACAAGATACTTAAAAACAAGCATTCGGTTTTTCGTTGTTCGTCTTTCGTTGTTACCTTCATCTGACACGACAGAGCTCATCGGAAGAAGCTCAGCTTACCGGGAGTTTGTTACTGTGGTCGCCGAATGCATGATCTCCTTCACCGGCGGCCAAATCTAGAATTATTTACTGGGAACACATTGCCATCGACGAAGTTTGTACCTTGCTTGAAAGCGTACTTTCTGTTTGCACAATATGCCATATGTAACATTATTAGCAAGCTTTCGTGTACCTGAAGTATGTGCATACAAATATATATGTATTCTTCAACGGATTACTTTGCATAAATCATATTTTCTATGGATAAGCAACTACGGACAGTGGCTATGGATCCAGGTGCGTCTTTCACCCCTTACTGTGTGTGGATTTCCTTTTCTGATGAAATAAACATTTATATTTCATTATCCCTGTGCCTCCAAGCACTTTCTGCAGTCACGGTAAATTATTTCAGTACATTGCGTGAAATGTCGAATTGCGGTTGTTTCCTTTTTTTTTTTTTACAAGAGATTTAGATTTTCAATAAGTTAGCGCGCTTAGCCTTCACAGATTGGAACTACATATATCGTGTAGACTCTTGGATGTATTGGTATAAGTATAGATGCACGGCTGCATCTCGATGAATCTAAGTTGTGCTTGTCGCTTTATTCGAGTGCGCCCACGTAAGGGTAAAATTTAATTATGATTAATTGTGTTTAACTTCTCATAACTGCACAGTGAGCTATCAGGAATGTCTGAGCAGAGGACTCCTGATTAATCTGAAATTAAACAGCGTGTGGTTCATCAATTTGCACCTAAATAGGGAGAGTGTGTTTGCTTAGCGTTCCCTTCAGAATGTGGCCGTTAGTCGAACCTACGACCTTTTGCTCGGCCGCAGAACGCCATAACCCCGGAGGCGCGGTACTGTATGCGGGGGCGAGCGAAATAAATTAATTTCTTTTGTATATTTGCTTTCGAAATTGAGGGTTTAATTGCCTATTAATTACGCGAGTGCTGTTCATATACGAGGCTACATGTAGTCAAGAGTTCTACGAGAAACTCGTCCGGTCAGGTGGCATATTAGACAAAACACAAAGCGAGGCGCAAGTGAAGCATAAGGTGCAAGTGAGACTTCAGGTGACGACTACGTTATGTCTATTGCATTGTGAGCAAGGAACCTGCATGGGTTCTCATAGTCAGATAATTACTTTTGGCTGGTCATTGGCTAGAAACGCTTTTTTTTTCGCCATTGGCAATTAGGCAAAGCAGAAGTGGATTTGGATGGACAGCGTAGAGTGCCTTACATTACGTTGCATTACTTGCACAGAGTGTACCGGTGGTCTGTTTGAGTTGCAGAATGTATGCGGTGAAAGAAATGGAGTTGGACAGGTCATGTGACATTGCAGCGCACTCACAAAGTACACGGAGCGCTTGTTGCAAAGTGGTGCCAAGCGAAGGGGAACGCTGTCGAGAATGGCAGAGGACTGGGCGGTGTGATGCCTGTGATAAGAAAGATCGTGGAATTTGCATGCATATTGGACGGAGTCAGCTGACGCCGGACAGGGCTGATTGGAGATCGCTGCAATGAAAGTAGATTGATGATTACGATGCCGGGAACCGTTTTGTAACGCTATTGCTAGGAGTGCATAACGGGACACGAGACAAAAAAAAAAAAAGACCAATACAGGCGCTGACTTCCAACTACCTTTTATTGGCAATCAAATTCATATTTATATGCATGCATCACAGGCTGACATCGCGCACAAAGAAGCGAGTCAGCGAGAAGGAACAAGAAACACTTGCCGACTTGTCTCTTTAGCGTGACGTCAGCGCACGAGGCATGCATACAAGAATGAGCTTCATTGCTAATGAAAGGCAGTTGGAAGTCACCGCCTGTCTTCGCCTTGTTTTTCGTGCGTCGTACCGTTGCGGTGCTGACTGTAATAACGCAAAACGAGCTCACCCGAAGCCACACCTTACTGCTTTGTTACGTATCTGTGAGTGCGCATGCGCAAGTATGCAGCGAAGCACGCCACGTGTGCCAATACAGCACGAGTGCGAAAATACCGTGGCACCTTCGTTGGAGGCGAAAAGGAAAGCAGTGTTTGTTTTTCTTTCTTTTTTATCCTTTTTTTTCCCGCCAGCCTCGTGGGTGGCACACGCAGTGAGAGTAAGAGCAGAAGCCGTCATTCGAAACCTGATGTTTTATTCACCTCGAATTTGATTTGCTTAGTTCAGGGTAAGCCCCTGTGTGATATATAGGATGTGCTAGTAAAAGGAAACGGTGAATTTTTTTTTTTTTTTTTTTGTAAGGCTTCCTTTGATGCTGTATCACGAATGCCTGTTGGACTTGAAGGAGTTTCTACACTTAAAGAAGTGTAGAAACTTTTTTGATCGCGTTCATCTGGAACCGCGAACTGCAAGGACTCATTTATCGTTTAGAAGAACGAAGAATAGAGACAGTGAAGGGAGCGTAAAGCGATAGTTTCTGACAACGTGCTGAAGAAAGAAGAGAGAGAGAGAGAGAGAGTATCTCTACGCAATATCGAGGCACATGGGAGCTCTCTATTGTAGAGCGGAGAAAGCTGTCCCAGGCCTTCCACCGTAAGTGAAGGTTTTACGATTCTACGACGGAATTCAGCAGCAGACGGCTTACGTTGGAAAATGAATATATGGGCGACCGCGTTCACGTCGTGCATTCATGGTCTACTGACTTTTGCGCAAGCACACAACGGCCACCGTATCTGGGGGCGCCACTCGCGTAGGGTGAGGTTATCGACAACCTTTGCCGGCGCTAGTCGTCGCCACCACTGACAAGTCTTCGTGACACAAACAGACGACAGAAAAATTTTTCACTGCGACAAACCAGATCAACTAGGTTTCGAGCGGTAGTATTCACGTCGCTGCTACTGTTTCAATGCTGTATCTATTTTGTTTTTCTTTTTGCAAGCTGCGAGATTAGTAGAAGGGCACAAGTACGCCAGCTGCTACAGTTTTATTACTGCCACTATAATCGTTATATATATATATATTTTTTTTTGCCAGCAGCGACATTGTTAGAAATGCACAAAAAGCACGGCAGTTAGAATCTGCAGCCACTTAGAGTAAGTCGGGCATAAAACGTCAGTAGCGCCACCTGACATATGTTTCGACGGCCGCCTCCTCCTATTGCTTTCCAGATCATTCGGTTGGCAACAAAGGTAGGAGGCTGTGTCAGTAGTCCTCATACTCTCGTTATCTGTAAGAATAAATTGCTCATTTCCTCTCGGAACGCTGCGCCAAGTACGTACTTTCCCTGTTGCAGCACAGCGAAGGCGGTAATCTTACGGCTAACGTTTGACGTCAATGAAAGCGCAAAAGGCTTCGTTGTTAACGAATTTGGTTATTCGCGATCTCGTAATTGCACGACAAATATGGGACGTCGTAGCTCCCGTATATCAAGTCGAATATTTGCATGGAGGGAATTGACGCTGCAGCCTCTTTTCGAGATTAATCTTCCATCACTTCAGACAGATGAATAGAACAAGCTAAAACTATGCATAACCACGAAGGAGCCGTCAGCTGTCGCTGCACTTGGTTAGGCAGCAGTGTGTGTAAAACGTATCTGCTCATTCGTATTGTGAATGAAGAGCTCTTAAACTCTCCGGATGAAAAAAGAAGCGTGACGTGACGTTTGTACAAATTACCATGTGGTTATCATTTTGATTGTGCTCACATATATAGTACATTCTATTCTCGCTTTGTCGAATAACGGGCTGATGACCGCTCGAGCTGTCAAGGAGCGGCTGTCCCCTTAGTCTATTATGGTTGTATATTAGATAAGAAAAGAAAGAAAAACTCCCAGACGATAAAGCACTTTATTTTGCGATCTTGGTGTGTGCGCAAGAAGACAGAATGAAAGAAAAGACATCGACGTAGCACTGCGGACGAGAATAATCACGAAAGCAGTGAGTATAATCTCTGAAGAGAACGGCAAGCACGTGTGTGCTGAGTATTTGTTTTGAGTTGACGCGAAAACACGGAAAAGGAAAACACGCAGCTGTGCGGAACACGTAGCTCACGTCAGCTACAAGCAGTGAAGAAGAGAAAAAAGAAAAAGGAGGTTCATTCGAGAATGCCGCAGTGCACTCGCACGATTCAATGTTTTTTTTCTCTCCCCCTCCCCCCTGCGAACGCGCATGCGTGATAGGGTGATCGAGCAGGTATTTCCGCGTGTGCTGACGTCAGGCGGTCGTGAAGCGAACTCAGTGGGAAGCGTTCCACGCACGGTGGTAAAGGGATTGCGCTTGTTTGCCCTGCTTGAACGCAGGGCGTTTCATACGTGCCCGTGCAACGCGACAATACAAACGTGATGTTTTTTACGGACGCTCCTACGTTTGTGACGATATCGAGCGTTGACAGCCACGGCCGTTTGGGCTTTCTTGTTTCTGTTTGACGGAGGAGCCTCGAAAAAATAAAGGTGCAACGCTCTTTGCGCAGCGTCGTGCAAGCGATCCCCGCATACACGTTAGCTATATCGTAGCTTTACACGGTAGCTTCACTTTCTTTGGAGCTGACCAGGCCACCGTCCTGTGAAAATAGAAAAGCTTAGCAGAGACGTATGAACAGTGCGGCGAGGGTCGCGCCATCTTAACAGGAAAAGCGGATAACCAACAGAACGGCTCCCCAATTGTCCGCCTGTGTTATCGCCTACCCCCCCCCCCCCCCCGCGCGTCGCCGACTGAATGGAAGCGGAAGCATGAGCAACGCACAATGGGCGAGCCCTGCTTTCCTTTCCGGAACACGCAGTCCGTCACAACGGTTCCTTGGAGAAAATGTCACAACGGCTGTTGGTGCCCCCCTGTTTTGCCACGCGGTTGAATGCGCAGCCATGTTGCTATGGCGCCTTCTGTGTGACACCGGAATTTTCGCTTATTCGGGTTTTTTTTTTTTTCGTGTGCACGACGAGTTCTTTCTACCGCGTAGAGCCTTTGGCTGCATTCGAATGTTGTGTAATTCTTTGCTATTGGTGAGCACGTAGTAAGTATGCTCCGGCAGACTACCAAACTATGCGACACCAGTGAGCTGGTGCTGGAATTTCAAGCTACACAGTGCCGCGACGCGTCATTCGTTTTTGCGTGCTTTATCTGCTTTACCGATCCTGCGCTTACGGTAACACTGACCTATTTGCAATTCCAAAGGTGCACTCGATCGGTCTGCTTTACCTTGACGTAAACTACGCTTACACGAACACAATTAAATCTTGCAGAGTGGGCTTTTGTCGGGTCGAAGTCCTGTCTCCAGGTTCACACAAACGCTAGTGGTTCGGGACGAGGGAGCGTCCAGTCGAGTTCGGTCAACCTAAGCTGCTTCAGTGCGCTCCTCCTACCCCACTCCGCGCGGGAGAAAAGGAACGCATCGAGGCACCCTGGACCCGTTTGCGAGGAGTGAGTGGGTTGACTTGCCCAACCCGCTTAGCATGATGCGTGTAAACGCGGTCTGGTATTGGGATGGCTCAGCTCGACCTCAGAGTCGACATCTGACTCGACCCGCTCGCGCCCAGTTCCTGTGAGAATATCACCGCCTAAGCACTCCGTACAGATGATTAACCAGCGAAGCTAAAACGTGCGGCCCCGGTGTTTATCACTGGGATAATCTCGACAGTTCATTAAAGGACGGCTTGGTAGGCTGCCGGATCCCCAATACGCAGTTGCTGCTTGTGCCCGGGCTGCAGCATCGGCGCGGCGTTGCTGATCTTTCGATCAGCAACGATCAGGACTCCTGAGGAACTGCCTGCTCCCCAGGAGCCCTTATGACGCGTGGCCCACCCATTTCAGAGCGGGAGAGAAACTGCTGCGCGCGCGCTCGGCTGCGACGGAGAGCAACGACGTCACTACTAACGCAGCCAATCCCGCGCCTCTCTCTCTTTTTTCTCGCGCATGCGCATGGCGTTGCGCTGGAGGAGTTTTCGGCGTACAGGCGACGGACGGACGAATCGGCTTGCCATATACAGCTTCGCTGTAAAAACGATGGATACCTCTACGTTACTCGTGCAGTTGCGGTGGGACTCCATTCCTGCAATTTATTTTAATGGTCAATGTATCGCATCTCTATGACAAATTTTTCTGCGCATGTCTCTTACTTTGACCGTGCAAGAAATTTAGGTATCGCCAGGACCCGGACTTTTTAACAATTCAGTTTTCTTGTTCCACACTGTTCGTCCTTCGTGATTGGCTCGCACGTCGCCGTTATCGCCGCGGGATCAGCCAGTCGGCGCGATGAGCGATCGCTGCAGTATACGAGCCCATAGATTCAGCCGATGGATACGTTATTACTGTTACTGCATGACAGGTCTCCAACGTGTCTATAGGTTCCATAAGCGCAAAAATATAATCTAAACTGGGGCATGCACGTTAACATACAGATATTCGTTATTATGGGGCGAGTAAAATAACAAGAATAAAAGCCCCGGCATAAGTATATACACAGACAGAGAGCATAGGTAAAGGAAAACTGTAGCAGGCAGATATGCATGCGCGCCATGAATCCAATTACGTTGCCGACTGTAGATAGACCAATATCGACGCACCGGTTTAGATCGATACCGTTAGCTATAGTTATAGACAGGCGCCGTGTGAATAAACCAGCGTTACAGCAGAGCATTATAAATAGAGCCTGCCTTGACCTGCTGTAGCTTAAGGAGTATGTACACGTATATATATATATATATATATATATATATATATATATATATATATATATATATATATATATATATATACTTGATGTCTCGATAGGGTGACTTGGAAACCTTAAATTGACTGCTTCCTCTATATGCAGGCCATTTCGCCCGCCCATTTTTAAATAACTGTATTCTTCTCTTTCCCCAGAACATCTTGACTTTATGTAGCCATTTACTTGAGCCAACTAAAAAAAAAATTGACGGGTTTCGACAGGCTGGCCATGTGGCGTGAAACGACTGAAAGGGACACTAAAGATTACCAGAAAGTCAAGTTAAAGTGATAAAGCAATGCTCTAGAATGTCTAAGGCGTCAATATAATCGCGAACATAGCTTTAGTAACCGAGAAATTGAGGTAAATGCATGACACGATTTGAGACCCCCCAGCGACATTCCGGTACTAGCCCGATGACGAAAGCACTCATCATAATTTATGTCACTAGTATACTCAACTACTCGTATTGAAAAGATCATCTCATTAGATTATAAGACGGAAGAAAATACTACTTGTCTACTTCTATTCGATTCTAAGAAAAAAATAACATTTTGACGTTACCCTTGAGTAGTATGGGTGATTGAAAGGTTTCGTTTTCGCTCGACTTGGCGCGCTCGACTTTGCGCCGCGCGCGCTTTGGAGTTTCAGTTGTTTCTTTATCGCGTCGTGCTGCGGTTGTCCTGCTGGCTCGCGAAACTTGCAATTGGAACAAGCAACGAGAATGCCACGTCCATATGATGTCGTGGGATGCGCGAACGGTCCACGGAACTTGGCCAAGGGCAGTTGCAGCGGCGAATCCAACGTTACTTATCACTGTGTGCCAACGAGTGAACCTCTCCGTTCGAAGTGGTTAAGTGCCGTACCTCTGCCACAGCACGCTGGAAAAGAGCCGAAAAAATCACGTAGTGTGCTCGCTGCACTTTCGTCCAGAGGATTACGAGTTCAACGCCGACTTACTGAAGTCGCGTTATCACCATAGTCGCGTGGAGTGCCTTTCAAAGCAGGCCGTCGTCGTAGTCGCAACGACGCCGGCAGCGCGAGCCCTCAACAGCAGGTCACGTTCATCAGTGCTTAAATCGCTGAACTCGAGCCCAGCATCGCGAGCCAATATGTCGTTGTGGGTCATCCATTGCAATGAGCGTCGAAGTTGGCGTTATAAAATAAAGAACCAGCTTATCGTCGTGCGCTTTCCCTTCCGCTAGCCTTCATAGTTCCGCTTTCGCGCTGCTGTCGGCTCTCTCTTGGCTCTTTCTGGCCGCGCGTTTGCGTTTTGTGCAGGAAAGCCGTAGCGCCGTCTGCGGGAGCCGTTTTACTCACCGACGGCGCAACGTCACTATGAGACCATGACGTCAATACTCCTCGATCGGAGGGCGGGTGATTTGAACTGCGCTAGACGTACGCGGACGCTTCAGAACGCATTTTCTCTTAAAATAAGTCTCTTCTTCGCACGAAACAAGTGTTTCGAGGTTCGTGGGATGGTATTTCAACAGTCCACGTTGACTTGATAATAACCTTTAGTGTCCCTTGAATCATCTTATGTGCATATAGATGATAGCTTTCAATAAAGTCCAGCGGGGATCTGTGGTGCGGACCTTAATTCCACCATTTGTGGTCCGGTGGGTGACTTTGATACGCACCTTCACTTCATGCGGCCAGGTGCCACACGGTGCGCTTTCGGTCGCGATCGAGCCCAATACGAATCGAAATACTCGGTCGCTCGATTGGCTCATTTGCGCAAGCTGCGCAAGGAATCCAATCACGGTCGAGAAATTAATCGAGGTCGTGATCGAAAGTGACCGTGTGACATCGGTATAGACAACAAGTAGACGGTTCTCGCGATGAAAGTTGGCCGTGACGGTAAACGGCGCCGAAAACGAAGACAAACAAGGGAAGGAATCACAACTACACAAATTTGTGGCGTGTTTTCCTTCTGTTAGCCTTCGTTTTGTGCGCTTTTTATCGTCGCAAGTCGTGTTAAAGGCCCAGCGGCACGCTCTTCTTGAACTTGGCCTTGTTCGCACGGACTATATACTGCGGTGTCTCGAGCGAGTAGCGGATGGTTATATCGGCGTTGACACGGTACAAGCGTGGCCGGGGGACTGGCTGAGTTTCCGCGTCTCCTTGAAGACGCGTCTGCGTAGCTGCGGCGAGAGCCATATATCAAGCCTCCTCTCACCCCCCCCCCCCCCCCACCGGAGATATGACCGCCTAACTACTAGGCTGCCTCCACGCGGCGAGAAGGCGCAGAAAGCGGTGGCGACCTTTCGGATCACGTAATCTTAGGCCGCCATCAAGGCTGCTTCAGATGATGCGATTTGCGCGGGAAGCGCCAATAACGCGTCGCCAAACGGCGGCGGATACTTCTCTTATTATTTTGGTATTTCCTTTAGTGTGGGCGCTTTCGGAACTGTCATCTTCGTTGCGGCTCCAAAAGCGGATGTGCCTGCTTGCTATAGGCCTTTCTTTCCTGGTTTTCGATCTGAACCATGGAAAAAGGAAAGCGTAGGAGAGGCCTTGGCTAGCTCGGATGAGTTGGAGTGTGTGTGGCGAAGTCACGTAGTGTTTTCCGCAAATGAGGACTGGGACTGGTGTGCTAAACGTCAACATTACCATAGCAACCGCGCTCCTGAAGCTCTCGCTGCTGCTCTCGACCTCTAAAAAGCGATATTTTTTGGCCCGTGTCTTTCTCGCAGCACATTCTGTTCGCGAGACAAGCGGACTTTGAAGTGCGGTGCGTAAGAGTTGTGTTTTGGACTTGTGAGTGTGTGTCAGGCAGCAACAGTGACACTGAAATAATTACGGCGTGTGTCTTCGTCGTCGTCTTCACCGTGGCACGGAAAAACAACAGGAGCGTGTCTATACTTCACAAAAACTGTTAGAGAAGTTTCGTAGGCTTTGTTCTGATGCGCGTCAGTAGCACACACTGCCGGATGCTCGCAGCAATGCAAGTTCAAAGCTCGCGCCTGTCTGCTTCGGCTAGCGGGGGCGGGGGGAAGCGAGAGGTATTCTGTAAATGTCTACCTAAGGTACATGTCCATTTCGTCTTCTGCTGAAGTTCTGATTGGCTGGGCTGCGGTACACGTCAGAAGGATACAGGCGCTCTTGGCCAATCCGCACTTCAGCAGTAGACGAAATGGACATGTCCACAAGGCGTACACCAGTGTACACTTACAGAACACCACCTCAGGTTTGAGGTGCAAAGGGAGATGGCACACCAACATGGCTGCATTTCCGGCTTCAAAAACGTAACGTCAGGGCCTCTCCTATTTTGTTTCTTTCCTTCATGATCTGATCTCTGCCCTTTCTCCATTTTCTCTTCTTTCTCGTATGCGCCATCGGCTCGTAAACCTTTTTGACCGTTTCGTCTTCGCGCTTATCCTTTTACCCTGTCTCGCTAAATCCGTGCAGCCTTTCTGGAGCTGTACTTCGCATCATGGGAGAGCGAGGATGCACAAATGCGTTGTGTACTTTTCCTCCGCGCCCAAATGCGTCGTCTGCTTTGCGTCGTCAACGACCCGTCTGCTTTTGACGACAGTGGGCAGACGGTGCTGGAAAATGCACATTACGGTGTTCAAACGCGTCGGTAAATTGCGCGGTTCATAATGGAGATTCTTTGGGTGAAACTTGGAGGACAACAAAGACACTTGGTAAGAAAAGGAGTACGGCGCAACGCGCGATGGAACCGAAAATTGTATAAGTGTAACCTTAAGTGATAGCAAGGGGGTGTTTTCGATTATATATCGTGAATAGTTGTTGCTGATGTTCTAGTTGATAATAATAGCGTGAAATGGAGCTGGGAAGCTAATAGTGATGCATAGTGCCGATAATCGTTGGCCTATATTTAGTCACATAATGGACGCCAAGCGAACGGAAACGCCGTCGTGATGACAGCGACGAAACTGGGTGTTGCGGCGAGATTAGGAAATTTCCTCACGTGTATGATGGAGCAGCCTGTCGCAAGACAGGTGTAATTGGCGATCGCTGGCAGAGGCCTTCGCCCTGCACGTGGACATTAAATAGGCTGATGGTGTCGCGGCCGCTGTGTAGCCTATTATGGGGGTACGTCACTCTTCGTTAGTGTGCTCTCGATGCCTGAGGGGCGGTGGCGAAGCACATCTGCTTAGTCTGGCGTTTGAGCTGATCTGTTCGAATCGTTGTGATAAGCGTGTGCATCTTATGGGAACCTTGAATTAGTGTAGCGCACAATTAAAGGGCAAGTCGCCTGTGCTGTTCGTTCCCTGTCCTTTGTTTGATATTGCGGGACACTAAGCCAGTGGAGAAGGACATGTTGCTGGTCTGTAGTTGGTGCTCACTTAAGTCGATGGAGCAGCAACTTGCCCTATTGGCGGCGAGGAGTTACGGAGTCGCCATCTGTCGGAAGCGCCTCCCTTGCGCAGTATGAGGGATCACGCGGCGCGCTCCCCGTAGGTTTCGCTGACGGCGCTCAATAAAAACACCACGCGGCAGCCCTCCTGGACATTTATGTAGGTATTCTCAAAGCAAGGGAAGTTTTTGACTGTCGATATAATAATCTTGGGCAAACTGAAAGCACAGAATCGTTTACAGACGCTATCTCTTTACCGAATACGTACAGTGAACGCCACTATACGCGCGGTCGCCGCGATGGTGTCTCCCGAACCGGCTTCTTGCGTGAAAGGTAGCCAAACGCTGAGAGTAAACTATGTGATATATGTTCTTATAGAGAGTGGTCTGTATATCATAATGGCGCATAACAGAACGAAGCCATCGCACGGGTTCACGGCAACCGACTGCCAATCTGCATGCATGTCCGCGCACAATGTTTTGCTTTCGCTGTGAGCGCATTTTCGCACCGTGCCGTGAGCTTTAGGCCGCAGCATATGAGCATTTCCCAGTACACTAGCAACTATTGTTGCGTGGACGCTATCAGAACTGTTCAAAAATAATTTCGTTATAGAGACTTCGACGCCTATGGCGACTGTGATGTGCCGTCGCGACGATTCAATCTTTTTTTGTCTTCTAAATTCTTGGACATTTCAATATTATTTCTCAAGTTGCGTCGCACTGTATGTTTATCAGTCTTCTCAACGTGCGATTTCCCTCTGCTTCTTTTTTGTAATCCAGTGCATTAATTCATAACACAAACATGACCATATGTCATGCCTTTCTTTAATATGCGTCTTACCGCTCCCTTTCCGTTCCAGAGAACTTGCCAGTATCTAGCATCAACAAGTTCATAGACCAAACCGTCCTGACATTAGCCGGGCAGCGGGCGCGGGCGAGCATCTCAGTGCGCGTTTTCTGCTATACTCGCCGAACATCGCGCAGTGCCGGCGCCGTAGCAGAAATCTTCCTCGCGTGTGTGCTTGGTGCATACGCGAGCTGTAGCCGATAGCTGCCTGCCGGTTCAAAGTTTCGCCAGCCAAGCTTCACGCATCCTTGCCGTGCGGCTACGTGTGAATAAGGCTGACACCGGGCTCTGTTGCGTACGTCCGACACTGCGGTACCAAGCAGTAACCTACCATGCTGCACGCCTCCAAAGGCAGCCACTACCTATTATAGTAGTTTCAGATGTTGTCAAGCAGACATCCAAGGCGGTAAAGCCGCACCGCTTAATCAGAACCGCAGCGCAGGTGCGAATTTAAACTTTCGTTTTCGGCTCGCTTCGGCGCTTCCGAAGCAGCCGACGCGGCTGCTGTGTCCACGTGATCCCTCATGCCACGTAACGCCGACGGTGGCGCCAGCTTTTCCAGTGGTGGACCTCGAGGCCAATAGTCGGTGTGCTGCTGAATTATTGGAACAGTATACGTGCGCCATATCGTATATCGTATAGCGTATACGTGAGCGCCATATCGCCTATTAGTAACGTTGAGCTGAGTAGGTTGATGCTGCTTTATCTCGCGCACAGGTGACAGTAGCAGTAGGCCTCGCTAAAAAAGTCTATATGTACCGTGGCATCCTATAGATCGCACCGTTGCGCCTTCAAAAATTACTACAAGGGAATCTGGACTATACGTGGACTTGTCTAATCTTGATACGCGCTTGTGGCTTCAGGCGTTCTTGTTGCGCTTATTAAGATTTATCTTTGTAAATTTCTAAAAAAAATGACGTTTTCCTAAGCAGCATGAAGGAAATACATTTCTGCGCACATGAAAAATCGTTGCGAATTATTGCGCTTTTAACGCCATGTTTCCTCGAAAGAGATGAATTTATAAAGTTACACAAAGCCGCTAGAAGATAGAGGGATGAAGTTCAGGCAAATCTGTGTACTATATATATATACATACGCACTGTCATTATTCCCATGCTGATTGAACCGCCATGCTCGGTGTACCACCACTGGACAATGGCGCCACATTTCCCTCTGGTAACATTTACGGGAAGGAAACTCTGCGGGTCTATATCGCGCCCCACGGACTCGAAATGCTCGCAGCCTCGCGCGACTCGACGCCATGCATGTCAAGCGTGCTGCACACGCTCTGGCTCGTCGTGTCCACTGGAGGACGCCGTTTGAAGAAATGCGCATTTCTTGGGCTCCCCCTCTCACAGCCGCCTTGTGATGCGGTAGCCGTATAGCCGGACGTTTTACGCCGTCGTACGTGCGTTGCGTGGTGTATATGCTGTGTATTGGTCAAGGCGGCGTGTTACTTCACGCTGGAGAGACGCCGTCGCTTTGCGGCGTTGTTTTTTCTGCCAGGCGCCTTGTGGGACGAAAAACAAATGTGCTCGCTGCGCTGGCATGCAATGTAGAAAGCAGCGTCGGCGGCGTCGACGACCCCTTGTTTTGTCTTCACATAGCGTCCGGTTTCGTCATCGAGCCGCATTCAATAAACAGTTGCGTATAATAAAGACGGTTCGTGATCATGGATGCGAGTTTTCGTTGCATTCACACTGTGCGTGTATGTGTTCTTCGTGTATTGTCAGAACCATGCAGCGCAACTCGGTGCCCATTAGCCGTACTCGTTGTAGCGAAGTGTGTACCGCACCTTCTCTCGCTGTAGCGAAGTTTGTCGCACATCTTGCCTTGTAGTATATCGACGTGCGAGCGTGTGGTCGTCCATGACTCTTACTCAACACCTAACGCTTCTCAAGCTTTACTTTGCTATCGTTACAACGAATCAGCTTAAACTGTATAGTGCTATGCACAGCATTCCATGGGACGCTGTTTCGTCTTCTGTTAGTATAACCAGGGTCATTCAATACTTTTGAAAAATAATCAATGACCCTAATATAACGATGCACGCCATGCGTACGGCGCTTTGCTGCTGAGCACGAGGTCGTGGGTTCGATTCCCGACCGCGGCGGCCGCATTTCGATGAGGGCAGAATGCAAAAGCGCTGGCGTATACTGTGCTTTCGGCGCACGGTAACTCTGTGTAGCAGTAATTATTGCGGAGTATTAATTCTGGCTAAGACAAGGAAGGGAACATCTGTTCATCTGGACCCCGGCTAAGACAAAACTCCGCTCGTCCAAATGTTGCCTCCGGAGACATATCTCTTGTTCGACCACAGTGCAGCTGTTCGTCTCCATCTTCCCATGTGCCTATCTCTGTCTTGCTTGGATATGAGACGTTAAGGTGGTGTCCAAATAGGTGGTGTTCAAAGCTCGCTCTCAGCGGCGGCTCCCTCAGATTAGCCGAAGCGGACCTCGAAAGTCATACTTTCGCGTGCTGCAACTGCCGAAGGCGATTGCGGGAACCGGAACCACGTCATTGTCGCCATCTTTTGAACATCAACTGTTTAGCCCTAACGGTTTCATTCTTCGATCTCTTGTACCTCTGCGACTCCTGACGAAATGCGCCAATCGTAATCGTTTGCGATAAACACGCTAATTATCGGTCTCGCAATAGAGATATCGCCGGAGGGATTCATTTGAGGCGTTGGCAGCTCTTATACTGGTCATATTGCCATGAAGCCGCTTAGTTGTCCTGATGGCTGTGCCGGTGATGGACTTCCCGACCACCTAAAAAAAGCGTTGTTGATAACTGCGAACCTCCTATTCAAACACATTTTAGGTCGCAGAAATAGCCGTCGCAGAGCTGTTCCTCAATGTGGTCGCTCGATCTCTGCGTCTTGGCCCTCCCACATCCTATAGCGAGGAATTCCTGGCGAAGTGCCTGATTCTAGAGGACTGTGCTGCTGGCGGAATATCTTGTCTACGTTTTAACGAGCGTCGACGGTCTCTTCTATAGCAGTCGCACGCGTCTGTTATGCTCGCAGCCCTATTCCTACCGAATGGAGTGAGGGAGTGAGTGAGTGAGTGAGAGGACTCGTAGGTTTGCGAAGCGCGCCACAAAAGCGATAACCTTCGCTCGAGCAAAAGGTGGCGAGAGTAGTGGGGATCGAATAAAAATGAGAAAATGCCAAGTAAAACTCCAGGGAAACCTGTTGAGCGGCCCCGGATGTTCGCATAAGCACGCGACCCATGCCGTACGTTGGCATGCGCGCCTGTGCAGGATATTTTTTCTTTTCCTTTTCTTTTTAAAATGATATTCCTTAGTTTATTTTTTTTCTTCGCTAACTATTGGGGATCGGGAAAACACGTGCCGTGTAGTTTTCCGGTGCATTTTCACGTTTGCGGTCTCTTCTATACACAGTGCATCAAAATTTTGAAGGCCAGCTACGCCGCGAGCGTCATCAGATGTTGCCGTGCAATGCAGCGCATGCAGTATAAGGCCTTGCATAGCACACTAACAGCGGTGTAACGTTGCGACGAGGAAGAGCTTAGATTGTGAATGTGCGTAAGTTTTAGGACTGCCGGCAGCGGTGCTGGTATTGCGAAGGTTGCGCCAGATTATATAAGGTTTTCCTTGTGCTCTAACGAACGCTGTGGAGGTTGGATCAAATTGCATAACGATAAAGTTATAACGATAACGTATTCTCGTGCCCTAATCACTTAAGGCTTAGATGAACGCCAAAACTGAACGTCGAGTTAAGCTGGATCGATTAACCACGCTTATGGATTTCAAAAGGTGTCACTCTTAAGTATAAACCCCATGCAAGCGATCTTGCACGCGACAGCGACAGGCGACGCGATGGAGATGGCTGTCGCGTTCGCTCGTCGCCTACAAGTTGCACCCCATGCGAGCGATGACTTCGAGCGACGTCTCCCCAGTGTTGCCGGTATGAGGGCAGCAATATAGGCGCCGAAACTAGCGTGACGCGTGCTTTATTAACTTAAGTTGATGTATTTTACTGTAAAAAGCAACATAAAATATTTCTGAAAATCTTGCAGTAGGTTCTTATCCTTGCACCTATAAAAATTCAATCGTTTGCTCGTTCCGTGCGACAATCGGAAGTACTGGAGTTACGTACATCCAGTTCCGGCTTTGCGCTATTGGCTAGTCGCTCATAGCACTTCCGGGCGACGAGCGACGAATTCTAGATTTGCAAAACCGAGCGATCGCGCGACAAGACCTAGCGATCTGTTCAAGCGACGGCCTGATCCGTCGCGCGAACCCGTCGCTCGTCGCTGTCGCGCACAAAATCGCGCTAATGGGGTTTAGCCTTTACCGAGACAGGAGTATCGGAAAACCTCCCCCCCCCCCCCCCCCCCCCCCCCCGAAAGAAAATATGAGGCGTCAGTTGAAAGGCCAGGTGGCGACGCCACACTCAACTTTTCGCACTACCTCTTGTCAGCATTGATTTTAGCAGCGTTGGCTCGGGTTTATGCATAGCTTGTATACCGTGTGGTCCAGCTATCGTTAGCCGAGCTGTTCAATGAAAAAAAAAAAAAAAAAAGATTGAAAAATCACGATGCAGCTTACACCTGTAAGGTATACGGTATTCACTTGTCAGATATACGGTATTCACTTGTATGACTGTACATCGTAGGTCTTAAAATCGTATCTTGCGTTGTGCTTTCTTAACCATTTTTATTTCTTTTTTCTTCGTTGAACGGCTCGGCTAACTGTCAGCTGGGATACCATAGTATGGTATATCGTTAATTGTAGGCTAGTTAGAAGTTTTAACGTTAAAAAAATGTTTTACGCTGCATTTTGAAGAAACGAAGACTCCGCCATAGCGAGTCTTGAAAACTTTTTGTGTCCAAAGGCGGCCCGCATACGCGAATATACTTCGACGTGCTTGACGTTGGAGATTGGGCGCGAAAAAATAAAAAAAAGGAAAGCTCTGTTTCTCGGGAAGCATTTACCGCAAAATAAATGGGGACAAAGCTTCGAAGCACCTTTTACCAACCAGTCTATTCGTGTCGGCATCGGTTTGATCTTTTATCGAAGCTGCCTCAGAAATGATTTAAACATTAAATTTTGTTTTGTTTATTAAGTGTTGGCGTTGTAAATAAAGCACCGAAGGGCCGGCTATCCCGCATGCACAGAAGGTTAATCCCAGTTATTATAAAAAGAGAAGAAGGAAAAAGAAACGGGAACATAAACACAAAATACTTAACAAAATAGCGAACTCATTACATGAATAAGAAAATTCGAAGTCACCAAATAAAGTGCAGCGTAATAGTTCCATTTATGGAGTTAGAGATAAGCCCACATTTCATTGTACCGTGAACTGAGCGTATGGAGTCATCTAGCAAGAGTGAATCTATTACCGCGACTGAGCTGCCTGGCGGGACGTGGGCAGTGCCTCTTTCTACAGAGGCGCCTCGCTGTCCTCAAAAGAAGCCCGACTCCAGCCTCGTCAACTAACGTCGTGTTTATTTTTCTTCGCACGCATTATTTATAGAAAGTGGGTTATTCGATCGAAATTGGCCGCGCTACGCTATATATTGGCGACGCCAAAGTGGTAGAAGGGAGGGTGGGGGGAGGGGGGTCCTAGTTTTGCTCGACGTTTTACCGCGCTTCAGCATCGCCATCGGTCAATCTACGTCGTCTGCTTCGCCAACGGCTGCGACGTCGTGGGCGGCTGCTTTTGCGCCGGCGGGGATCTTGTATCCCTGTTGGGCGGTTTGACGTCACTCCCTGGTCCGGGTCACCGGCACCTTCCCGGCGTTGCGGCAGGGGTCGAGTGCGCGATGCCTGCAAAGTGAGGAGAGAGACGCAATGAAACTTTAGTGGGCGGTTCCTCCCCTTCGTCGCTACGTTTGCGCGCCCGGTGGCGCATGCCAAAACGCCGTTAGGTGGCATCGTTGAACCGTGCAATTAATTCTGTGTGCCAAATGCGCGCGCTTCCATGGTTACGTGCCGCAGAAAAAACTTCTGTCGCCGTTCTATTTACTTTTCTTAATCGCCAGAAGGTAGCGCTACGGCAACGCAATGTGGCGCCACTTGGCGGCAGTGCTGGAAAGCGTGATTCGAAAAGACGGCGGGCGAGTGCTACACATACGAAAAGATTGCAATTCATCCTTAATTCAAATGTTCAGGGAATAAGCGAAAAGCTGTAGCGCATCGCGGCTCAGCGTATTGCAGTAAAGCATTGCAGAGGCTCTATTCGGCACATTGTCAAATTCCGCCGTATAGTCGAATTTGCCATCTTGTGAGTTCTTATTGGCCCAGAGGGCTCCTGCGACTTCTCTGATTGGCTCAAAACACTGTCGTTGTAGAATTAAACAATATGGCGGAATGGGACGATGTGCTGTAAACAATGCTGGTGCTGTACAAGTTTAGCCCCAATTTTCTTGTCGACATGTGCTTGCGAATTTGTTACAGCTACTGATATTTGACTGAACAGTTGCCTAATGACAGATTGAAATCGACATGTTCCTCCGCCATGGTCGTGAGTGGCGCCGGCTAATCGTGTACGCATACACAGAAGAAAGTTGGAAGGGAAGACGGTTAATGACGGAGCACCGCTCACGTAATGCAGAGGATGTAGGTTCCACTCCTACCTGCAGCAGCTTGCATTTTCGGACGTTTTAATTTCTCTTTTACAGCGAACAGAGGACGTACGCGGTGGTATTCGTGTAACGGCGTGCTCGATATCAAATGTCAAAGAACCGCTAGCAACACATCCTGCGTCGGAGTCCCGAATTTTCGTTTTGAAACGTAATTATCAGTGATTAGAAATTACACGTTACCTAGCGTATACCTCATTTGAATACATAAGAACTTCACTACCCTTCTTGCAGGACCTTTATTAAAGGTTGTCCAATCGAATTCACTGCTCCTTCTCCCCCCTCCCCCTTTTTTTTTTAAAGCCTGCAATTCATAATTGTTGTTTCTCGCTTCGCGTTTTACTGACTACACGTTGGAGGTCAGCACTCTAAACACTCTATCTCACAAGTAGTTCGTAGCGCTGCCGAAGCTATGAGGCGTACACAGGAGCAATATCCTTGCGCAGCGGAATATAGTTCCATGCCCAACCGTCTCATTAGTGGCAGGATTGGAGAGTTTTTGTTTTTACTTGGTATACACGATACGTTACAGCCATACGTGACGTGTTGGGACCTTTGCGCGTGCACGTCGTATATCGCGGAATTCATCAGCCGCTGAGCAGACGACACGGCGCGGATGCACGCATCTTGAGGGACGTTCGGCCTTCAGATTGGCTAAGGAATCCTGCAGCTTCCACAGTGCCGCGAACGGCTTATGAGATGGAGTTATGGAAGCTTGTGCGGCTGCGACGGTGAAAGCTGACGGCGTGGTCCTGCAACGGGGCCTGCAAGGAAGTCCCAAAACGGTCGTATACGCTCAGGGCATCGGCGATGAATCATCGCCAGCAGACGTTTAGTACTTCCGAAGAGTTTGAGATGCAGCTTATACACTTTCGCTGTCTGTGATGCAACAGTTGGTCAGGTTGGCATACAACTACGGAGCATATTTTGGTGAATATTTTTGCAATTCAGTATTATTTGTCAGCCTTCATTGCCTGTTCTGTTCTTACGTCTGTAATAAAAAAAAAAATCGAGCTTCTCGGGTCCCTTTATTCTTTTCACTATCTGCGAAACAATACTTCGTCATTTTAAATAAGCGCCGCCGTAGTATGGTACATGAACTACCGATCATCCTGGCGATTCATGCTTGGTCGTTTATGCTAAAAATTGCACAGGAATGTACCACATATTGTTAGAGCTAAATGATTCAGCCTGTTTCTTGCGAGCTTAACATGTACACCCCCCCCGGCCACCTTTTTTTTTTTTTTTTTTTGCCTCGCATAACTTCGCACTGCTGCAAAGTGCGCATAATGTGTTACAACGAGCATCACTATTTTGTACGCAGGACGTCTGCCATCATAGAAAACATTGTAAACCTAGAATTCTCGGGAAATTCGTCAGTTCTGAAAATTTTTGGGTAGAAACGGTATTTTCACTCCGGTCGCTTTCTATCAGGGAAATTGATACCGACAGTATCTATAGGCAGGAATCTTTAGCGATGCGGCAGAACGAAGCGACGTTTTCGCGCAGTCTGCAAATAATGTATTTTGCTGGTTTTGTGAGTTTGGCTGGTTGGGGATGTCGCGAAACACACGGCTCACTCAAACTGGACTGAATCCCACCAGATTTACCGCTTACTGGTACCAGTCGTCAAATATTATGGGCTGGCATGGTACCTTGGCAAGCTATAAACGCCATTTTTTCCCTTTCGCATGGACGCCCAATTTCATATACTGCGAGGGAATATTAATTAAAAATACAGTTGGGGAAAATTTCTCAAAATCGGAGAGGAGGAGAAAAAAAGGGGGAGGAGGCATTGAAGTTATCTAGAAAAGCGTCTCGTTGGCTACCCTATACGCTGGGGGAAGGGAATGGCAGAATAGGAAGGCGTGTCAACGTGATCGCCAGAATTTTTTTCCTCTTTGCCCGCAATGTATGTAAATTGTCATGCCCCCATGCATTGTTCGCGACCGTGCAGCCCTCAGTTCGGCGACGCTGCTCATCTGTTCGCCGTTCCTTGTCTGCCCCATGCGTAGGAGGACCGGAAAAAGAGTTCTCCCGAGGGGCAGGCCGCTGACCTAAGTGGATCGCGCGCAAACACGAACACTACTCCTGCAGCCACGGCTTCCACGTCGGCGAGTGAGTGGACACCCAGAAACGACCGCGTACGTATTACACGCCCCGTCGAGCGAACGAAAACACCGAAAAAAAAAAAAAAAACACGCACATGCACCCACCCACTCACATATACCCATCCGCCCACTCACGTTGTTGAGCATCAGCAATACCATTTTGTTTTTTCTTTTTGTCCGTGTGTCTCGTCACACTGTCGTTGCCTGCACATCTGCCTGTTTTGTGTTGAGGAACGTGCACAAGATGCGGGGCACATTGCACACGTGACTGGTGGCGTAATCGAATCACGCGGCGGCGGTGGTGTTAGTGGCGGTAAAAGAAAGGGGACAGGGGTGTGGGGGGTCATTTGAACTAGCATGTGGAAATCGGCTCAAAAATTTGGATCAGGTCGCAGGAATTAGCGTTAGAATTAGAAAAAGCCCGCAAAACACGTAAAATCGCTTCTCGCCGGCTTTCGCGGCCGCGTTTCTCTCGAGCTCGGGAAAAAACTTTTGTGTCACGGAAAGCTGAACCGGGAATTTTTCAGGATGGCCTAAAATTTTCTCATTGACACTTTTGCTCTGAATATTTGATCAGTTGATTATATTATAATTGCGTAGTTAGGCAAAATACAAAAAATAAGGAAGTATGATTTGCTCCAAGCGAGGCAGACATTATACCCTGGTTCTGTCCAGTTTAGTGGCACTTGCATTATTTTGCAATTTTGGCACAAGTTACGCGGGACACGTGGTATAGGCATGCTTGAAGAGGCCAAGTACAGCTGTTACCATCTAGAGCCCCGGAGCTCCGACTGATCCATGGAGCCCTGAGCCTGTCGAAAACTCGAGGCGCGCGCGATGGGTCACGCCCGTAACGTATACGAATTTGACTGAGCTTGCGTTTCGCAACACATTCTCTCTTTCTTTCTTCTTTTTTTTTTTTTTTAAGCCGGCAGGCTGTATCGTTTGCTTTCGGAAAGGCATAACGCTGTCACTGGGCACACTTGTAAGCTGCGTTTTCTTTTTTTCTTTTTTTTTTTTTTTGTCGAAAAGCAGTCCGAAATAGAGATATGTTTCTCCTTGCAGCGTGTACGTCATAAATGCAGTTTCTGGTGGCTGTTGTTCATACGCTAATACCGACAAGGCTTATTGTCGGTATTAGCCTTATTAGTCGGTATTAGCTCAGCCTTATCGGTGCTACACAGTAACAGTTTTAATCGCTTTATAAGTGCGAGAACGATGAGAGTACGCAACATGAGCGATGTATGTAGCGTTGTGTGCTCATTCTTCTTTATTTTGAATCGCTTTGCTTTTGTTCCTCGCTCATCACCGAGAACGTATACGAAGAAAACCAGAGATAAAGCAAAAATTTGTGCGTATTAAAATACCCTTTATAAGGAACGCTCTCGCTTAAGCATGCTTAAAGAAGCGCTCCTTTAAGCATATGGTGTGTAAGCAATTGCAATTTGCTGCTTATGTACTCGCAGATCGAGAAATGCAGAAGACGCGCTTGTGGCGTTCGTTATAACGGGTATTTGGGTACGCACATCCTTGTTTTATCTGCTACGCGGCACCAAAGGCCGGACACTTCCGCGGATCCATTTCAAGCAGTGCATGTAGACAAGACAGGCGAGCACGATTAAGGAAGGGCACAAGGGCAGCGATTGTCCTGCGTTTTTCCTTATTCGTATAATCGTCCGCTTGCGCGCTGCTTACAATGCATCCCTTCCGGCTTACCCGCTTCAAAACGTTTATTTCTGTTCCCTGACACGGTGCCAGTGCTTGACGGGCATGCACGGCGTTTCAGCCTGTAATAACTGGTAGTTCGTAACATGCGGGATTTATTACGTGTCTTCGACTGTATTCCGCGGCAGAGGATATCAGCGTTCGAAGTTCCCAATCGGTCTCCCTCTCGAAGAATGGACGCTTTCGATGCTATGGCGAGACTCGGCTGCTCATTCGGTCACGGTGACCGAGTCGCTAGCAGCGGTCGACGTTCGGCTGGCGAGTAGAAGGTTGCGCGTTCGAATTCCGTCAGCCGCGGCCGTATTCCGATGGAGGGGCGAAGTTCAGAAAGACTAACCGCGATCGCCGTTTATGGTCAAATCGGCATGCATTCCTGCGCTATAAGGAGTCTTTCACAGCCCTTGTGTATTTTTTTTTCTTTTGCGACGGGCAGTAAATCGTAAATCAACGAGCGTGGCATGGCCGATTGGTGTTGCAGGGATGGATGACAAAATGCACTAGCGATGGGGCACATGGACGGGAGCCTGCGTCGAGCTATACGCGAGCTTCGTATTAAAATGGAGGCGCGCTTCCATTGCTTTTGCACACCGGACGCTGCCTGGTCGCTGTGTGAGCGCAGTGCTATTTGTGGCAGTGTTTTACGAGCCCCTGCGCCTCTGACGTCATTGTAGACGGCGGCGGGTGAGAGCACCGTCACGCGTTCCCACGTCAGCGCAGCGGCTTTTCCTGCGGGCATCCACTTTCCAGCGTTGTCTTACCGATTGACTACGGTGGAGCTTCGACGCTATATGCCGCAATGACCCCCCCTTCCTGTGCCCTTCCTCTGACGGCCTGTCTGCGCCTGCCATAGAGAAATATATGCGTGCGGTACGAGAGATCGGATGGGCAGCTGCTGTCAATGCGAATAACCGAGAATGGCGTCTTGCTTTGGTCGTTGCTATGGTTTCAGAGAGATCGCGTGTACGAATTGTCGTCTGACGCTTTGGTAGTCCAACGGCTCGGGCTAATCACTAGTCCATAATTAATGACTTTTAGCGCACCACCTGAACACACAGTACCGAAAGCCTTGAACATGCACAAGTGCTTCTGCTACTGAGCGGGAGGTGGTGGCTTCGCTGCCGGGCTGTGCCGAACGCATTTCGATGAGCACAGAATACGAAAACTCCTCGTGTACCGAGATTTGGGTGAACATTAAAGAACATGAGTTGGTAAACATTAGACCGTTGCTTCCCTCTGCGGCGTCTCCAGTAGTCGGACTGCTTCTTTGGGAAATGAAATTCCGTAATTTGTTCTCATTTCGACGTTATACAAAACTACTAGCAGCCGTACCGCAGCTACGAGCAGTAGCGTAGCAACGAGGGGGGCCGGGGGGCCGTGGGCCCCGGGTGCACGGGGCCAGTAGGGGGGGGGGGGTGTCAAATACGTCTGAAGACACCCGAAAACTGTCGAGGACGGCGAGGATATCGACAACACCCGTGGGGGGGGGGGGGTGACAGAAGATCTAAGGGCCCCGGGTGCCAGACGACCTAGCTACGCCACTGGGTACGAGCGAACGGTCGACGTTAGCGCGATTTCAAATGGCGAACTTCCCGCCCTTCTGTTCGAACTTGGTGGGCGTCTCGCTTCGCTACCCGTAGATGGCGCCACCATTCTTTGGCCCGCATTCAGCTGCAGCGTGGCGGCGATCGATTTTCGATGTGTTCGGAGTGGACCGGAGAGTTAAATTTGTTCGTTATTCTGAACGTGTATAGTGCCCCGAGGGACAGGGTGCAGAGATTCAAGCTGATTCTGCAGAAGGCTTCTAAGCTTGCCGGGGACTATCCGCTGATCGTGGCTGGGGATTTTAATGCTCCGTATCACGTGTGGGGTTACAAGCATGACACAGTAAAAGGGAGAGACCTTTGGCAGAACGCTGCACGAAGCCTGAACATGTTTGATCCAGAGACGTATACAGAGCCTTATTGCCAAGATTGTGGTGCTTTAGCCACGCTCGAACACATGCTCTGGTCTTGCGAAAGAATTGAAGACTCGGTAATCAAGGATGCGTCCAAGTGGGAGGCTGCACTTCGCAGCCCGGACCTGGATGAACAATTCTGGGCTGTCCAGCAGGCTCACGACGTGGCCGTGAGGCTTGGCCTTCCGGTCCCGACGTGGGAGCGGCCCGCTTAGTGATTAATTATCACTACTTGCAGGACCAAATAAAGTTTTCCTTCCTTCCTTCCTTCCTTCGCATAGAAAAAGACGTGCTTGCTCCCTGGTTCGGATCTGACGAGGTGTTGTTGCTTCGGTCGTAGTCCGTGTAGAATAAAACGCACCAGAAAGTGCTTAGTGAGAAGCTGTGATAATTAATAAACTATGCAGATATAACTATTTGTATAATATGGAAACGGAGGGATTCTCTTTTTATAAATTGAGTTGAATTAACCTTGTTGCGTTCAAGGGAGGAAGTTATATTCTACCTGCTTGCTGTTCGAAGCAAAAGTCTGACTTGCGGCCCAGATTTTAAATAGCAGCCACAAAGACGACGACGATGACGCCAGCATCACAGCAAGAGGGCCGAAGATTTCGAAATACAAAATAAATTAAATGCACAAAGTTTACAACCACTTAACTCTGAAGTCTGAAGCATTATGCATTAATTTACAGCTTACGTGAGATCGTCGCACTGTTTACGTGAGCTTTGCAAGAACTCTTTGAGCTTTGGTTAGTTTATTTATTCCTAGTTTAGTGTCTTTTGCGTTTGTCTTCTCCTGTATTTATTTTTTTATTTTCGTCTTCATGTCGTCTCGGACATCTCACCTGAAGTGACAAGCTGTGCAAGGCCGACATTTTCGGCTTCCATTACTCTCTCTCTCACACACACATTCTTTCTCTCTGTATGTCAAAAACCCTATTCGTAAATTAGAACCATATTTCTTAGCCAGGTGTAATGTACAAAAATATCCTGCTTTGGACGTCCTAATTGATGTCTGTTTTGGTAGCACAGGTGTAGCTGGTTCTTTATTCTAAGCTGTAAACTTGATGCGGTTAGCGAAATATTAGCAATGAAGCCTCGTGCCTAGGGGTCAAATGAACGAAATGATATGACGTCACTGAAACGTGTGCCATGGGCGTTGTTTCATGGGTGAACGCTGACTTCTGTCGCTCTGTATAGTTGTTGCCATAGGGCTTCCCGCAATAATTATTATACGAAACTCTATGGTTGCTGAAAGGTGTTACTGGATCGATGGATATTACTACTGGACAGGGTGCGTCACTCGGTTAGCCTGCGCGATTATATTTAACCATATTAAGCGTCTGACGGATATTGCAGCAAGACTACCTCTGTGTGCACAGTCCAACAGCAGTCATGACACCGATACGCAGTGGCGTTGAATTTATTGTTTAGCAGACTCCATTCCATTATAAAACCACTGATTATGATATTGTATATACAGACGGCGCTTTATCCATCTTGATGTGCCATTCTTGTAGATTAAATGGTTTTCTTATCAACACCATATGTTTAGTTTTTCTTCTGCTTTGCTTTAGAACGGAGTCCCCAAAATGTAGCACCGTTTAACTCTGGATGGATGCTCGTGTTTCAAGACTGGATGACAGGCCATTTACGGAAGCGAAGATCTTGGGAGCCTGGCATCACAGTTCATTAGCCCAGAAAGCAGTTCGAGCGCTTTTTCGCTACCTGAGGTCAACAGATTTGAGTGCCCGACTATAGACATCCTACACCTAAGTTCTCTCTCCCTCTTTCACTCCCCATTCCTCTCCCCACGTGTAGGGTAGCAAACTGGACTCAGTCTGGTTAACCCCCCTGCCTTTCCGTCTTCCCTTCTCTCTCTCTCTCTCTCTCGTGTTTCAAGAAGGACATATACTCGTTACGCTATGTATTCGTTCGTGAAGTCTTTACGTGGACGGATTGATGAGCACATTCCGTGGGCACTCTCTTTGGAACCGGATACGTCAATCGCCACCCTGCTCGTTACATTCACATTTCTACTTCTTTCTGTCACTGTAGCAAGCTAGCAAATCGTTTAACTATATTTTTTTTTTACACTAAGTTAAATGAATATGAAAGGCAAAGTTACCCTTCATTGTGTTTTCTCTGTATAGCTCTGCGCAACCAGCACCTAATTTTATCAATGTTTCCTTTGAAACAGGGCAGTGGTGGACTCGCCTTTATGCTTAGTTTATTATGCATGGGCCCATAGAGAATTCTGCGAAAAGTAAAGTCTTCTTCATTCTTGATTCTGTTCTTAAGTCACCAATCCCCCGGCCGTTTTTTCCAGAGTTACTGTGTATACTTCTGCAGGGAGCAGTGTTTCAATTCAAAAGCGACGCCTATATCGGCTGTGTCTCGAGAATCGATGCAAATTTCGCGATGAATCGAGCGTTCCCGGGGTGTTGTCGGCGGAACCCGTTTCTAGAGCATCTTGCCCGCTGGGTGCCAACAATCGGACAAACTTCACAGCGACGCTGACAGAAGCGCTCGGAGGCAGGCGGCGCGTTGAAGGCAACCAACCGGTAAATCCGCATCAGGGCCCACTTCTTCTTCTTGTGGGTCAAAATGGTTGTAAGGACTGGTTTGATACGCGTCAGTGCCAGGGCGTGACTCTGTCGTCTTTAAACGTAATCACGACACCAGAGGAGAAATAAAAATAAAAATGCGGCTCAGAAGACGGCGGATACTCGCGTGGCTCAAGAAAAAAAAAAAGGGGGGGGGGGTGCCGCTGTAAGCGTGTAGAGGGCGCTGTCGAAATCGCGAAGTGTCAAAAAAATAAAAATAAAGAAAGGAGCAGACGACAAACAAGCAAGCGGGGCGAGAAGGACAAGAAAAAGCACGACGACTAGGCTAAACATCTGCGCGGCGGTCCGTGATGTAGATCCTCTCCGTTTCTCTATTTCTCTCTTCCCCTTTTATCCCCCCCCCCCTCTTTTAGGAACGCAAAGGACCCGCATGCACGCAACGGCACACACAACGTTGCATTTGCACCAGGCCTGTGTATGGAAGAGAACGCGAAATGTAACCACGCCTCATGCGTTAAGCGAGTGCCGCTGTGTATACATGCAAGTCCGTATATGCCCTCGTGCGCGTACGATTGTGCCATGACTTCATTAGTGTGCGGGGCGTCACATCTCAGACATGCGTGCTTTCCACGTACCTGCCTCGATGTGGGGGCCACGAGCGATGGCGCGATCCGAAACGTCGCCTTTCTTCGTTGATTATGTGCCTGGGACTGTGTTTGCGAGAATATGGCACCAGACGGCTTTTCGTGATGCGCAGCCAGATTCCCCCGTGGACGGCACGAGGTCACCGGTACGCCACGTAGATGGCGGTATGTCGGCGCCTGCAGCGACGTTGTCCTGGATGCAGGATTTCGTGACGGCCTCTGCTGTGTGTTCTCCCGTGTCTTCTGCTCACGCGTCAGCTTTCGACACTTGCCATTCCTGGCACTCGGGAATGAAAGTCCTCTTGAACACTGCACTGTTGTGAGAACCGTCATTGGTGTGTAGTTCCTTGCTGTCTTCCGAGCTCGTACTGTCGACTGTGCTTCTTTGCGGTCGAGGTCACTCTCTGGGTATAGTGGCCGACAGGGAGCACCGATGCGACCTAGAACCAACTTGTTTCATGCCCTTCCTGAGGAATGCGCTGTTGCGGTGTAGAAGAACCTTGTCAAAACGTCGCCAACTCGTACAAAGGCAGCAGTTTTCAGTTTCCTTATACTTCTCAACTGATGACTGCGGAGACTTCGTAAACTGGGCCCCCTAACTAAGCGGGCTTCTTTGCAAGGAGTGAGCAGCGAAGTCTTCTGATACCCTTGGCTGTAGCTTGTGATGGCTTTGTGAATGTCCTGGTGCGCCGTGACCCTCTTGTGATCCGGGACAGCTGAGCTCTGAGCCCTTCTTCGTGACTGGTCGGAGTGATCAAGCGCAGTTACTCTTGATTGACTGACCTTTGTCTCTTGGTCAATTCGAACTCCACAAAACGTTCCGAGAACAGCCGTTTTGGCTGCTTCCTGCGTGCAGATGTCTGAAGACCTAAAGCTTGGTAGCTTTAGTGACTGTCGACAAGGGGTTCCACTATCTCAAACGGTTTACTTGTACACTCAGGTTCTCTTGGAAACTGCCTTCACTTGAAATGACGGACCCTCGTTGTTTGAGTAGGCGTACTCACCGATTATCGATCGTGAGTTTGACGGCAGTAGAGCTGAGTGCGGGCTTGCTATAGTGTAGCCCCAGGTGACGTGGTGACGTCATTCTCGGGAGCGCGTTGTGTCATCTCGTGGCCGAGTCGCCAGTTCTTTTGTGACGCCTTGAGTGATTCACCCATCCTTCCATCTTTGACCACAGCCTGTGAATTGCCATCGATGTCGGTCTTTGATCCTGGTCTTGTGCGTGCGTATCTGCAGAAGAGAAAGGTACAGAGAGAACGTGAGTATAGATAACGTCGGATTCGGCACATGACTGTCATAGAAAGGATCAAGTATACGATAAGATTTTCGCGTCACTTCGCGTATGCGCTAGTTAATTTACTTTTAGTGCCTGTAACAGCTGAGTGCCTCGTATAAGCGACAGAAGAGTACCTTTCAGGCAGATTGGCTTCAAGGCTTTGAAGAGATCTCATTCCTCCGGTCTTTCCTCGATTGCGTCTTTCCAGTTGCGCGGATTCAATGCTTACAAGTAGCGTTAGTTGACAAACTGTAAAGTCCAAGAAGCTGCATCTATTTATCGATTTTTTCCCCGCTATCACCCGATTGGCGTGCAATAATTTTTAGTGGTATACGTTCTGTAGGCCTCTAATTCACGAGCGAAGACGGTTTGTGCGGAAACCGGGCGAAAAATTATTCTGCCAGGCCAAATGCTTTAGAGGCTGACAGGTCTTTGTTGCACATGCAAGAGGCCCGCACGTGTGCAACGCTGTGTGAAGAAGGACTGCTTTATCTGCGGCGAAACTGGATTTGTCATGCGCTCGTGGCGAGAGGAGAATACTTTATGAAGGCTTAGAAAAGGAGACAAAAAGAAACGCAGAAAAAGCTTTGGCGAAACTGGCTGTACGGAGGCGATTCTTTGGAAAAAAAAGGAGGTGGCAGTGCTCGCGTCGAGCGCTACACTATATATAGAAAGCAGCGCTATAGGGCGTCTGCAGCCCACCTTGAAGGAGAAAAATAATAGTGGCAAAAGGTCCGAGCCAGATGGAAAAGCAGAGAAAGCCACCGCCTGCAGCGCTGGCTTCAAGGGCATGCCCGGTTCGGGCGTAATCGGTTGTGGTGGCGGCAACGTTTTGTGTCGCGTGCCTCGTCGTCGGTCTTGCACTTGAGTTTAGCTTTTATCCTTTGTTACTTTTTTGCTCATCGTTTCTGCCCTTTAGCGCCTTGTCCATACGGTAGCGCTGCTTCCCAGAAACGCTTGTGCCTGTGGCGCCGCGAGTAGCAGACGGACAGTAGTGCGTGAGCAGACAGGAAGTCGGGCAGCAGACGCCTTTTTGACAAGCAAGAAGGATTTGCGTGGTGGATGAGTGCCGATCGGTGAATGAACGGTTCTTGCGCAATTAGTTTGCGGCGGTGGCGGTTTGATCGTTTTCTTTGCTCCTATTTGACGTTTCCGTTTTAGCTTGCTTATTTGCGTTCCGTCTGCGACCGCGCTTTGATTGCAACGCGGAGACACGTCTTCCGCAGCGTTGGCTTCAGATGGACAGTTGTTGATGAGCAGAAGAATTGTTAACGGCGCAAATCGCAGACGTGCTTCATTCGTAGGTGACAGACAGCTAGAACCTCCGTGCAGACGGCCGTCGTCGACAGGCGAGGAGACGTCTGTTCAGCGGGACAAGTTTTAACCGATGAACGAGCGTTGCTTGGCGCTAATCACAGATGCAGCGGCGGCTGGTTGCCAACGTCTTCGTCGATGTTTCGTCGTCGGTGCCGGCTTATGTGTGACGAGCTGGTGCTTTAGCGTGTACAGGTAGCTCTGGCATGGTGTGCTAATTCACCTCGTGATCGAGTGTGGTGGTGTCTCGTGCGCGTTGCGTTGTGAATAATTGTGTGTTGCTACGGCTGCCTGACGACCTTACAGTGAAAAAGAAAGGAAGAAACCTAAGCGCAGAAGGACTCCTTCGTGGACACCAACCGTTCCGTAAGGAACTTCCAACTTGTTCTCTGCAAGCTGTCTCGCTGTCGTATTTGCACTTGTCGCAACCGAGACTTAGGCGAACGAAGGCTGTCCTTGAACGTCACTGAATTCCACTTGTGCATGAACTCCTTTGAAGCTCGCGCTCGACTTGGCATCGTGAAAACAAGTCGCGTTCGTGACAAATTCGAAGAAGCGAGAGTGGTTGTACGTTTGAAGCGCGTGCTTGTGTTTGCTGTGGTTTCAGGTTTTGCCTTTCGGCAGCGGCTTATTCGTGAAAGCCATCAGCTCTGTCGACACAAGGCCGCCGGAGGCCTTCGCCGTGTGAATCGTTCGGAATAATTTTGTTTGTGAAGAGAACTGCGTTGGCGCTCAGTTTTGGAGGAGTAGCAGCTTCGTGGCAGTGCTTTCCGCGAGATTTGCGTGTGCGGGCGTGCGCTCCTTTTTTTTTTTTTTCTTTTTACTCGTCCGTGATCGCTCTTCGTGTGGCAGAGATTCGTGCGCGTTCCACATTGATTCAAGCCCGGCCGGTAAGCACAACCCAACATCCGTATGTAGTCGCGTTGTAGGCTTTCCGTTCAGTCCTCCCAAGCGTCTGTGCGATTCTGTGCAAGCAACTCGAGGCGGTCGCAAGCACCGCGGTTGCATACGGGCGCTTTTGATTTGCACAGAAGTGATTAGCTTCGAGCCCGCTCGCCTGGCGTAAACTGTGGACGAATTGAAAGCGGCATTCGTAATTTCCTGTTACCCAATGAAAGAAGTCGCGAACTGCTGACCTTCGTAAGCTTGGGCATAAGTGCTCAGGCCGAAGAGGAGCTATTTACGAGCTCACTGGCCAGATTCGATGACGGCAGAGATTTTTACGACTCTCTGTTCGGAAAGGTTATAGTGGAAGGCCTCGTGCACGAAAGCAAAATACGTGGAACTGACGAAGGGTCCTACTCGGAAAGGGGACACTGCCAGCGACTGATTTTTTGAAACTTGCAGCGTTTGCCGGCGGTATTTGTTGCCGTGACAATTTCCTCTACTGGCCTCTCGCTCGCATTTTGTAGCTCACAGTGCGACCCGCCAATCACCCCCAGCGTGCCTCGAGAAATGGCGCGTCACTTGAAGGCGTCTATCTGAAGGCAGTGGTCCTTAGATGCCTTTCTCGCTACGCGTACGTGTCTTTCTGCAAAACTTCCTCGATCGTGTTGTGATTCACGCGCGCAGTTTCACGACACACAGACGTGGTGACGCAGAAAATCAGCTGACTCACAACGTTTACACAAGCAGGCCTTATTGTGGTGCTCGACAACGGTGAGAGTAGGGCAAACTTGCAAACGTGCCTTTAGCGGACACTGCGTCCGCGCGTGTAACCAAAGGTTGCGAGCGTTCTTTTTTTTTTTTTTTTTTTTTTTACAGGGGCCCGTATTCATCGACCGATTTCGAAACATTGCAAACAAGCCTCGATTGTAGCGGCTCCTAGCTGACTAAAACTGTCGAAAGAACGGTCACGCAGTCGTTTCCCAACAATGCTGCCGCTTCTGCTTTTGGCTGTGGTGCTTCTTTGTGTATAGAATTTGCTTGGTCTTCCGTGTTCACTTAGTATTTGCGCCCGTAGAACATCATATCAAGATGAGGAGGAGCCAATTCCGCCGTGTGGTCATTTCGGCCTGAGGAAAAAAAGAAAGAAAAAGAAAAGGAAGGATCACGTGGTACAGAGTGTTGGGAAAGGAGGAGATCCGCGCGGCCACTACGCTTACGGTGGATTGCCTGCGCAATCGTGCAATTTGCCGCCGTTGGGCATGCCGTGACTGACGTGGACAGATATATGGTACGTTTGCCGAGCGACGTTCCCTTCGTCGTGGACGTAATTGCCCCCTCCGCCGACGGCCTTGCTTCTCCTCCTCCAAGCGCGAGTATTCTTACGCACTGCAGAAGGGAAGGCATTCGATTGTGCTGCACCCTTTCGGCAGTGCCCTCCTCCTTCTCCCGATCTTCTTTCCCAGCCGTCCGTGTAGCGCACGACGCCAGGCACTACCATACGTCTAGCTTCTTCGCTCAGCAAATTTGATTTTGCTTCGTTTGACAGCGCCGCGCCCCCTCCTAACTGCGGCTGTTATACATTGTGAAGAGGATCTCGAGCGAATGTGTAAACAACGATCCTTGGGTTAGTTCCTGTTTGCGGTTTGGCGAGAGAGGCTGTGTCTTGCTTCGAGTAACTCGTAAAACCCGGACGTAGTGCACGCGTTTCTAAGGTGTTTTTCTTTTTTTTTTGCGTGTGTGTGTTTATTTGTTTGCGCGTGCTGGACGTATTGCCCAATCGGCGTTCGTGTTCACCACTTGGCTAGTGGATTGAGTGTAGCCGGCCGTCGTCCCCCTCCTGTCGTGTCTACCGCCGGAGCTTTCGATATCGGCACCTTGCGACGTTTCTCTTCATTTTCTTTGTCGAGCGTGGAATTCATGGTCTGCGGAACCCGGAGCGTTTATTCGTGCCTCGTGTGTGTACTTGCGCAATAGTGTGTGTCGCTTTCACCTAACGAAAAAAAGTTGCCCAAATTTTCCCCGCAAATTACAAAATCTTGGATAAAAGTGACAGTGGTGGTGCATGTCCAGCGGCTGCGACGTTCCACGTCGACATCGCACTTGCCCCGGTTAGTCCTATATACTTGTCTATATCTCTGTCCCAATTTTACCGGTTTCCAAAAGAGTCTGGCGACTGCATCGCAGTGAGCTATACCTCCACGAAAGCCGTTGAAAAGAAGCGGTTTTCTCCCATACCGGAGTGGACACTAGATGCGGCATCTGTTGACGAGCGGACCCCTTCGATTTGATTCGTTTGGCTGTTCTTCTGCCCACGTGACTTCACCCGAGAGAGAGGGCGGACGAGAGCTGTTCCATCAAGAGTAAGCTCCAAGTGAACAACACTTTAAACGTCGATTACGTCTGCGAAGCGCTGACCTCCACGACAGAGACGTCAGCGGTTCCCCGGCGTTTAAAAAAGAAAAGAAAGAGTCCGAGAAACGAAATCGGTTCGGACCAGCGACTTCCCGGCATAGCATCGGGTGTTGTGTAGCGCAGAGTTCTCGGAATTGGACACAACACGTCGGCCGGCCCCGTCTCGTGACTTCGAGCCTTTCCTCGTGCTGCTTCTCTCTTTCTAAGTGCAGGCGACACTTTCTCGCTTCATTAGGGTCACGGCGAGATTGTCGCGGGGCCGTAATTGCTGCCTTCGGCGAGTGAGGAGTGCGTTGAAAGGATTACAGACTCGTTATACAGCTGGGGATGAGAAAGCCCAGCCTATTTTATTGTTATATCTCGTTTTCTTGTCGGTTGCTCGGCCGGGATGCCCCGGAAAGAGCGCACTGATAAGTGTGTTTAGCGCCTCATACCTGTACTCCGCCTCCCGAATTGAGGCAGCGACAGCACGCCGTTGCTGTACGAGAGCTGTTGTCTCTGTCGCCTCCTCCGCCCCGTTCGCACGTTCGTATTCTTGTTTGTCGTTCCTCGCCACTTTCTTGCACCAACTGGTAGCCGCTGTAGGCCCCCGTGCTCCCTTCTTTGTTTTACCTTTTTACACCGTCTTCTACATCCATACGACGTATTGTTTGCAGCTGCCCTTACGCGTATAGCACGCCATTCGCTGAACATCTGTTGTCTCTATCGGTGCTTTTGCCCTGTATGTATCGCTTTCTTAGAATTCTTCTCCGAAATCAGCCGATAGGCGCATTTGGCCCTGTTACGCCTCTTTCTCGGTTCCTTTGCCCGGCGCACTGCTTTGTAGCCTGACAGAGCCAATAGTTACAGTCGCGTGTACAGCGCCACATCACTGCATCTGTTGTCCCTATAGGCGTCTGTCGTCTGTTCGCGCGTTCATTGTCTTGATTGCCCTCCCGACACCTCTGATAAGCGTGCTGGGTGCGTGTTCCATTTTTGTGCGCCTTTATCTGCTCGCCGCCTGATAGCTTAATTGGCACTACGCTCGGCAACAGTTGCCTGTATAGTAAAGGTACATCATTCGTCATCACACTGTCGCGTCCACGAATTCGTGTCTGTCATTTTCCTCGGTTCTCTGCTGATAACCGCGCCAGACTGTGTCTGTTCATTCGTTAACCTCTCGCCTGTACATCGCCTGAACGTAGAAGTTGCGACCGATAGCTTGCTGTAGAGCTTCCCGATTTGCTCCTTTGTGGAATAGTTTTCGTCAATTGTCTCTCTCTCTTTGTATTGCGTGTCTTCGCAGCTCTCGATACTGGAGTTCTTACCACCTCAACTGACTGCATCGGGAAAGACGTCAGGCGCGCGAAGGAGAGGTAACGCGAGCCTTCCTGGCATCTCATCGATCCATTTTGTCGAACGTACGCGTTAGTTTCTGTTTGTTCGGAGACAAAACGAAACGAACCATAGCGTTGGCGGAGCGGATTCCAGAGACATGTCTGTTCTTGTCGGCACTACTTAACTCTCCGGGAGAAGAGAGCCGAGCTGAATGAACGCTAGCGGGGAGCCCCTGTCGTTTAGGTGAGCATCCCGAACGCGCCTATAATAACTATTGTAGGGGCGGCGCACGCGGCCTTGAGACCGCACACACCTTGCATAAGGTTCTGCGCTCTCTCAGAAAGAACAGGCATTGTCTTGTTTTGTTCTCCCTCCGAGGGCGTTTCACTTCTTGTTCACCCGTATTATCTCACAGCTGAAAGTAGGAGGGTTAGCTTCTTTGTTTATTTTTTTCTGCATCCTTTCTTATTTGTGGGGTGCCACCCAGGCGCTGTCGACGAAGGCGCTTGCGCGTCGGTCTTGCAATTTGAATGCGAAAGCGCTTACCGAGAGAAAAGAAAGACTAGAGGAGACAGCGGTAGTACTGGACCTCGAGTTCTTTCGTGAAGTAGTTAGAAGTAGATGCGCGCGGTGTTCGGAGGTGGTGACATAACCGCAGAACTCGTGAGAGCCCTCCCCGCGTCTTCGCGGTGTGCCGCAACCGCTGGAAACCGCGTCGCAACACGCGCGAGCCCAGCGCGACCGAGTCGGCATAGTTTCGAGCGCGAGTCGGTGGGGAGCTGGTCGTCGTGTATGGAACGTGTGTGCCGGAGCGAGGCTTCCTATACTCCTCGTATTGACTTTCGTCAGTTGCGGTTTTGTTTTCGTGCGGCTCGATATTGATCTTCTCTTTCCCCCTCTCTAATTTTACTTGTTTCTGTCGCTACCTCCTAGCTCGGGTTTCTTTCTCTCTTTCATTTTTCTCCCGCCAATTAGCGGAGGCGCGGGGAGAAGGCGACGGAATTTCCCGGCGTTCTCTCGCATTTTCTTTTTATTTCTTTCTCTCCTTTCTTTACAACCGTTCTTGCCTGGTAGACGAGAAAGGCTGCGGGATTTCTTTCCTTCTTTGTTCATACCGACGGGCAAGCTAACGCGATCTTGCGTCTCCGTCTATCTCTCCATTCTGGAAGCCGCGGACAGGCGGGCTATCTGCTAAGCGACCAAGCTGCCCGCGCGCAAGGGGGCTGGGTGAGCCAACGACCTTCGAGACCAATTCATTTCGGCGCTCGTTCCGCACTGCACTGACGGCGATCGGGGTGTTTGGCATTTTCTCTCGCTTTCTCGTTCAGTAGTTTCTGTTCCCCTTTTCTTAATTTTATTTGTTTCCCCCCTTATACTCTGTCTTGGCAGCGGAAGTCTGGGCAAGAAACCAAATCCCTTTTGGCGTTTCTGTTTCCGGGTGGCCTTTTTGTTTGCTCTTTTTGTTCCTGCAAACAGTCTTTGGTGGGGGAATCGCCCAGAACTGGCTTTTCCCTGTCGAGCGGGGCAACAGGATTGTTGGGGGGGCATTGCGACTGTTTGATGGGCTGCCGGTTCCGTGTTCTTTTAGCGCGCCGGCGCTTGGGCCTCAAGATGAAGTGGGTGCAAGTGGAATCGATGAGCTGTTTCTCTTAATCCCAACTTCCGAATCTCAGAGGCACGTCGGGCGGGGGTGCTTGTGGCGCGACTGTACGTAACCGGGCCGTGTCATCCGTTCTTGTCGCTTGTGGCCTTCAGTGATTTGCGAGTGCATCGGACGCCCAGTCGACTGCTCGCCGGACTCGGTCACCAAGTGCCCCGAAGTTCGCTCTGCGTCGACGCTTTAGGAATTCGCTGGCGCGACAAATGCTGCGACCTTGTCCGACGCTTCTTGCCTGGCAGTCCGTTTTCCGGTGGGATCCGTTCAGCCGCTCGTCAACGAGCTCGCGGAAGGAATCGTCGTGGGACATTTGACACTTCGACATCTTTAGACCACTGCTAGTCCGGTATTATTTTTGGCTTCAGATATTCCAAGTACTGACACGTCTGAAGCTTCGCGCGGAAGATATCCCGTGTTCTTCAAGAAGTAACCTGCATACGGCTGGCAGTTGCCTTTCCACGATACTCCAGGACACGCCTAATAAGTCTGAGTGACTTATCGTTGCAGAAGCAGCGGATGGTGGGACTGCCGGTTCCTTCTCAGCTATGAACGTCAATGTGTCTTTGGGCTGAACGGGTGCGTGCGTGTGTGTGGGACCGAATATAGCGGCCAGTGACCTCAGCGGTGTGCCACTGTACGCGCTTCCAGTGAAACCTCTGCCCGAAGGCGTCAGCACCAGGACGCGATGTTTGCCGTGAACAGCTGTAGCTTGTGCTTCGCCAGTTACGACCCTCGAGGGCACCATTAAAGAACGGTGTTGCGAAGGACACCTTCGCGGCTATCCGGGCGGCTGTCGTCAACGCGTCTCTCTGGTGAACGCGAAGGAGCGGGGAGCTGCGCTCAGCGATCTCGGCCCCCGGAGCTCCGCCAGCGCATCCCGGCCGGAGTACACTGCGTCATGCCGATGCTGCAGGTCAAACGCGTGCTGGCGGACATGCCGTACAGCCAGGTGTCGTGCGTGAACTGGAAGCGCAACTGGCAGGTGACGGTAGCGCCGGACGTGATACTGAAGGCGCCCGGCGCCCCCGACGTGGTTCCCAAGGCTCCGGTCAGCATCCTGGTCAAGCGGGACAACAAGCCCCGCAAGAGCGGCCTGTGCGAGCAGTGCCTCAGCGTAAGTCTCGTGTATATCCGTATACAGACGTGCGTGCGTATGACGTGGGGCGAGCTGGTACGTTGCCGTCTGAGTGAGTACCCATTGGCTCGACTCTCAAACACCCGCAGAGTATATATATATATATATATATATATATATATATATATATATTGGGTCGGTGTGCGTATGCTGTTGGGCGTGTCTTCCGGGCACAGTTTTGTTTCATCTGCCCTCGTGGATGTGTTACGTTGATTTGTAATGTTACTTTCTGCTTGTCAGTCTACTTTTCGTATTGTTCTCGGGGCTTATTTTATAATTTATTATTATCTTCTATAGTGTGGTGATCAGCGCAGACTACAGAACAGGAACAGAAAGAAAGACAAAGCACGCGCGCTTAATATGTATACGCATATATATTCTACGGCTGCTATTAGTATTGGAGTGGAAGAAAAAAGAAAAAGAACCAAGGCGCTCGTTTACTTATTCTTTGAAGTGACTTAAATTCCTGCTAATTAAGAATAAATATATTTCCATCTCATAGTCCAGCTGTCACTTTGAAACACACCAAACTCAGTCACTCATTTAACGAACGTCGTTCTGGAGCAAGGAACAGCGCAGCCGAGCTATGTGTACATGTTTCACCCCGTTGAGTGCAATCGATCACTAGGATTTCTTACTATACCAGTGGTCATCATTTGAGACCATGTCCAGCCCGGTTCCTTCTACGAGCTTCCGCGAACAACCGTTAGAAAAGAACGGTTTGAATGCGGCAAGCACCGTGTACGCTGCATGGAGCCCTTGTGGTGGCATTTGTTACAAGTCAACGCCATGTAAAAAAAAAAATAAAAAAATAAAAGTCTTCGTTAAACGAAATCCAGAGCAAAGAGTTGCCTTATACGATAGGTCGAGTCTATGTTTAAGCGTGCTCGAGCCGAGTTAGTGGCGTGCATTGGTGCGGCAGTGACTGTTTTCTGTAGGCATGCACTAGAAGGTAATATACACCTGGAAAAAATAAATCTGCTGCCCTTGGTTGATGCTGCTTAGGTCACGAGTAACGCATTATTACGGCGGTCTGCTCTAAAAGCCTTACCAACATTCTTTAATGAAAGCGATCTGTGTATTAACACTTGGCTTGTCCTGATCGCGGGCGCGCGCGTGTGTAATATTTGGCTGATTTTGTTGATTAACTTGTGTTTAATTGCAGAAACTGCAGAATCTCGCTGCTTTCTCGTTGCTGTTTTTTTCTTTAAAAATATTTTTCTGTGTTGACTGCTCTAGCACGTTCGCGAAATGTGCTTTAATTACCGCCGAAACATTCTTTTGTGCCACCTCACGTCGTCATCATTTTATAACGGAACACTTTATGGTTCGTACCGAAGCGAGCGACCAGAATAGTTGCCAACGTTTTCAATTTATGCCGAATTAGCCACTAACGCGCGGCAAAAAGCGTTACCACAACGGAACTCATTGCTATACACGAAACAGTTTTGTGTTCGCCCCGCTGCCCACACCGGGCGCCCTCCTCGCATTCTGTAGGTCACATCGATTGCGTGGCTGTACGAGCAGCACGTTTGTTCTGCGCTTTGTCGTACGAGTGGTACACAGCCGGCCGCAAAGAGAGCGGAGGCCATTTGTCTTGACTTTCTCTAGAATTCGGAATTCCAATGCGTACCGCGTTGCGCGAGGCGAAACTGGTCTGTGGTATGCGCGCCGCAAAGCAGTCAGAGGGGGGTGGGTCAGTGAAGCTATAGAACCGTCAACTATTTTTGACGAATGAAGTACGCACCTCAGAGTTCGAACAATGGAGAGCTTTAGATTAGGGGACGCAAGGGGCTTGCGTAGGCAATAACTAGAGGCCACGGTACTGCGCATGCGCAGTATACCGTCGCGCCTAGTTCTTGCGTACGCAAGTCGCTTGCGTCCCCTAATCTAAAACTCTCTAATGTGAACAAAAATGATAATAAAGACGATGAAGTCTTCGAAAAATTACACGTACATTACGAAGAAGGATATATAGGTGGAGGCACGTAGTAGAAATGTAATTCAACGCACTTGCAAGGACGCGCCGCGATAGCTTAGTGGTTACGGAATTCTGGATGTTGAGCACCAGGTATAGCCGGTTCGGTTACCGGCAGCCGCATTCCGATGGGTGTGGGCGGAATGCAGAAACGTTCGCGTATACTTATATCTTGGCGCACGTTAAGGAATCCCAGGTGGCCCAAATTAACCCGGAGATTCTGACTATGCGGCGTCCGACGGCGCTGTATCGGAGCTTAAAAAAAAAAAAACCATATTTGTTATTTAGGAATTGTGAAGAGATACTGGTAAAGTGAAACGTACTCGCGACTGAAATAACTAACACGGGGCGCTGCGGAGTTTGGCTGTACAACGTGCAGCACGACGCGATGCATCCGAGGTCTTTGCATCCCCACTGTATACACAACGCTGCCTTTGATGATTTTTCTTGCTCTGTGACGTCTCTGTGATTTTTCTTGCTCTGAGAGTTGGGTAGCCGCACGACAAGGGGGGAGCGTCATTTTAGTTGGCACACGAGAGGTACACCGCGGTTTAACGAGGCCGAAGTGGTCGCGGTGTGTGTGTATGCAGGCGGGCCCGCACGGGATTCTGATATGAAGCTCGCCGGCGTATTCCGGTACACCGTTGGTCATGGAGGCGAAGTATACGCGTGCACTGCTCGGAACAGTGCGAGCTCACGTGCCTGCTGTTTCGATTCCCTGCTAAGGCGCGGATGCGGTCCTCCCGGTGTTTTCCGGCGTTCGAGGCAGCGGCCAGCGAAACTGGATACGTCGATTGCCAGGCATCTGCTACCTGTACGGTGGTCGAGCACGTTAAACGTGGCTAACAGCGGCGCGGCGGTCAGCGCGATCGGCCGCTATACCACAGTGCACAAGTGCGCGAAGGGCGAGCGCTAAAAGAAGATGAAATCTTCGAAAAAAATAAAATAAACAAGTTATGAAGAAGAAGGTGGAGGTGGAGGCACGTAGTAGAAATACGTTGCAACACCCGCCGTGGTTGCTCAGTGGCTATGGTGTTGGGCGGCCGAGCACGAGGTCGCGGGATCGAATCCCGGCCACGGCGGCCACATTTCGATGGGGGCGAAATGCGAAAGCACCCGTGTACTTAGAGTTAGGTGCACGTTAAAGAACCCCAGGTGGTCGAAATTACGGCGTGCCTCCACTACGGCGTGCCTCATAATCAGAAAGTGGTTTTGGCACGTAAAACCCCATAATTTAAATACGTTGCAACGTACAGTTGCAAGGACACGCCGCGATGGCTTAGTGGTTACGGCATTCTGGATGCCTGACCTAGTTCGGCGTGCGCGACGGGGTTGTGGCGAAGCTTTTTCGCCCCATTTTTTTCTTTCATTTTTATTTTCGTTCGGAAAACTTACGTTATCTATTTTACATGCACGATATGCGCAAGGTGACTGCTGCTTCGCTTAGCCGTGGTGTTTGCATGAAGTAGGTTGCTCACTGCTTTTCTCGTAGAGAACAGAAACGAGAAGAAAAGGAATCGAAGGATCTGCTTACGATAAAAACACGCATTCGCATACCACGTGCAGCGTTGGCTTGTGCTTCATGGCCTGATCGTAACTGATTATTGCGCCTCGTCCTCTTTGTGTCACCGCGTATGGCTGCCGCGCAAGCTAAGGATATATATATATATATATATCCGAGGTCTTTAATTCCATTTATCACTTTAATTTTCATTAATTTATCGTTTCTTTATATCATTTATTAAGCACAAGTGATTTCCCCTATGTTGTCCTTGGTGTCGTTGTTTGTTGGCTTCTTATGATATATATATATTAAACCAATGTTACCTCACCTCTTGCGTGAATATAAACTAATTCTGCATGTTCCTGTATTGGTCGAAGTATCCTGCATTTTAGCTAACCAAGGTTGTGCTCGTCTCAGAACTGCCCATTTCCTTCATACGCTCACTTGAGATGCAATTGCTTCGATACTTGCACAGTTTCAGATGGGCGCTTACTGATTTGCATTAGTAGTTTGTGCAGCGCGTGTAATGCTGTTCCACCCCATAGTTTGCGCGATATGACGCGTGTCCACCGTGTTTAAGCAGAACGATTTACCGACGTTGTTCAGGAGCACCAGAAGCTCCAGTGATGCGATTTTCGCTGGTGTACCGGCCGTGCTCGGTGGCGGGTGAGCACGTTGTGCGCCGCATTTATCCCATATAACAGGGTCGCTCAAAGAAAAGATTGAGTGCGGGTGAGGCGTTTGCGTCACAGAATGCATTACCCCGCCGGCTATCGCGTGAAATTATGCGTTGCAACACGCACACGCTCCGCATCGCAATGGAGCCAGTAGCCTCAACGCAAGCTCCCCGAAATTCGCCGCAACGCTTTATTGCAAGTGTCGTACAAGCACCAGTTTCGCGTTCTCTTCGCACTTTAAGAACAAATGGATTCTAGCCCGGGGGGCTAGAATTGCAACCTTAGGTAACGGAACAATATAGTGATGCCGCTATAAACACGAAAGTTAAGATCGAAATCAGATAGGCAAAAGGCTGGGTGGCGATCGATGTAGATAACCCTGAATAAATCAAGCAGGCGAGGGGACTATTTGTCGCCTCCCCGTTTCAAAGGAGATACCAATAAACGTCATAATCATCGTCGCGAATAGCCTACACAAGGGAAGCAAATTCGACGGTATTATGATTTTGATTTGGCTAGGGATTTTTCGTGGGACTGAATTTAATTTCAGAAAGTCTTCTCGCGTCACGCAAACGTTCCTGTGGCTGAAGCCTTGCATAGGGGTCCCGACGCAAAAGATAGCCCAAGGCCGAGTTGACCGGATATGGCATAGAGTTTCTTACAGTTGCTCGATGTAACTTTGGCGCTGCGATCGTATAGCCACAGCTTGTGAATAATGAATAGTACATGGATTTCTCTCGTCTTCGTGCGCGGGGCTTCAGACTTTCTTGTGGCTTCATTTATTACCCTTTATCTTGGCCTAAATGAAGCTACAGAACAGGTATTCAGCTTTATCTCAGGAAGAGTACCTTAGTATTGAAGCAGTGCACGACAATATTATGGGCATCATTAAGGAGTGTGCAATAGATGTCGGTGGTAACTTCGTCAGACAGGATACCTGTAAGCTATCGCAGGAGACGAAAGATGTGATCAAGAAACACCAATGTATGAAAGCCTCTAACCCTACAGCTAGAATAGAACTGGCAGACCTTTCCAAGTTAATCAACAAGAGAAAGACAGCTGAGATAAGGAAGTATAATATCGATAGAATTGAACATGCTCTCAGAAACGGAAGCCTAAAAGCAGTGACGAAGAAACTAGGAATAGGCAAGAATCAGATGTCTGCGTTAAGAGACGAATCCGGCAATAGCATTACTAATATGGATGAGATAGTTAAAGTGACTGAGGAGTTTTATAGAGATCTATACAGTACCAAGGCACCCACGGCGATATTGGAAGAGAGAAAAGTCTAGAGGAATTTGCCATCCCACAAGCAACGTCGGAAGAAGTAAAGAAAGCCTTGGGGGATATGCAAAGGGGGAAGGCAGCTGGGGAGGATCAGGTAACAGCAGATTTGTTGAAGGATGGTGGGCAGATTGTTCTAGAAAAACTGGCCACCGTGTATACGCAATGCCACATGACCTCGAGCGTACCGGAATCTTGGAAGAACGCCAACATAATCTTAATCCATAAGAAAGGGGGCACCAATGACTTGAAAAATTATAGACCGATCAGCTTACTGTCCGTTGCCTACAAAGCATTTACTAAGAAAATCGCAAATAGAATCAGGAGCACCTTAGACTTCTGTCAACCAAAAGACCAGGCAGGATTTCGTAAAGGCTACTCAACAGTAGACCAGATTCACACTATCAATCAGGTGATAGAGAAATCTGCGGAGTATAAGCAACCCTTATATATAGCTTTCATTAATTACGAGAAAGCGTTTGATTCACTCGAAACCTCAGCAGTCATGCAGGCATTACGGAATCAGGGTGTAGAGGAGCCGTATTTAAAGAATACTGATATATGAGCCACCGTAGTCCATATGTGAGAAAGCAACAAAATCCCAATAAAGAAGGGCGTCAGGCAGGGAGATATGATCTCTCCAATGCTATTCACAGCGTGTTTACAGGAGGTATTCAGAGACCTGAATTGGGAAGAATTGGGGATAAGAGTTAATGGAGAATACGTTAGTAAGTTGCAATTCGCTGATGATATTGCCTTGCTTAGTAACTCAGGGGACCAATTGCAATGCATGCTCACTGACCTGGAGAGGCAAAGCAGAAGGGTGGGTCTAAAAAATAATCTGCAGAAAACTAAAGTAATGTTTAACAGTCTCGGAAGAGAACAGCAGTTTACGATAGGTAGTGAGGCACTGGAAATCTACTTAGGATAGGTAGTGACCGCGGATCCGGATCATGAGGCTGAAATAATCAGAAGAATAAGAATGGGCTGGGGTGCGTTTGGCAGGCATTCCTGCAGATCATGAACAGCAGGTTGCCATTATCCCTCAAAAGAAAAGCGTATAAAAGCTGTGTCTTACCAGTGCTCACCTACGGGGCAGAAAACCATGGAGGCTTAAGAAAAGGGTTCTGCTTAAATTGAGGACGACGCAACGAGCTATGGAAAGAAGAGTGATGGGTGTAACGTTAAGGGATAAGAAAAGAGCAAATTGGGTGAGGGCACAAACGCGAGTTAATGACGTCTTAGCTGAAATCAAGAAAAAGAAATGGAGCATGGGCAGTACATGTAATGAGGAGAGAAGATGACCGATTATCATTAAGGGTTGCGGACTGGATTCCAAGAGAAGGGAAGCGTAGTAGGGGGCGGCAGAAAGTTAGGTGGGCGGATGAGATTAAGAAGTTTGCAGGTACAACACGGCCACAATTAGCACATGACCGGGGTAGTTGGAGAAGTATGGGAGAGGCCTTTGACCTGCAGTAGGCGTAGCCAGGCTGCTGCTGCTGCTGCTGATGATGATGATGAAATTTAAAAGCAATGTATGATATCTTGAATACAGATGTTAATAAGACTCTGGAAGCACGCATAATCACTGCTAATTGCAGTGGTTCCTCTTGCCCATGCGTCCGTGGCGTAATGGTTTTTATGTCGGGCTTCCGTGCTGGGGGATCCTGTGTTCGAATTCTGCCGTCGGGCTATTCTTCATAAAGGGTATTTGATTATTTATAGCGCAGTACTTTATTAAAGATGACCCCTCTGCAAAGTCACGAAGCCGTTTAAAGCCGGACCGACGAACTTTACGCAAATCCATATGTACTAACCATCAATCCCCCGCTGGCTGAACTGCCCTGCTTGTAGCTCCCGTAGACACTAGCGCCACATTTCCGTCTAGTAATTGTATGAAACCCTATGGGATATGGAAGTTCCACATATCTTTTTCTCTGGGTCACAAGAAACGAGGCAGAACAGAAGTAAATGATCTGTGTATTTAGCTTGATTGCAGACATTGCATATATAGAACTGTATGTTGACATGTGATGCTTCACGTTTCTTCTGTTTATTTTTATTTCGCCCCTCCAGAGGCGCTGTTGCGTGGAACAGCGCACCGGCTTCTGTTCAAGCGCGGATTTACGGGCCAGCAGCTTAGACATATCGCCTCCGAGATCTGGCAGAAGCGCGACAAATATCTGGGAGAGAAGATATTACTAGTGCTATCGTCCACTATTACCTATATACTCTTAACGTAGCTACATATACGGCGTCTGTCATAACCGTTGTCTTGCAGTGAGACGCTGAAATCAATCAATCAATCAATCAATCAATCAATCAATCAATCAATCAATCAATCAATCAATCAATCAATCAATCAATCAATCAATCAATCAATCAATCAATCAATCAATCAATCAATCAATCAGTTTACCAACGCGAAGAAGTAAGTCGCTATCTGTAGCACCGGTCCAGCCTGCGAGCGCATCAACGTTGGCGCATCCTTCGCAGGCTACGCCTTTGCGTGCGTGGTGGGTCGCGACAACGGTCCAGCGGGTCGCTGTGGTCGGCAGCCGAACGGTCAGCGGAGCTCTCGTTTTCACGTGAGACGGGGGGAGCGCCAGTGTGTGGCGTGCCTGCTGCCCCCGCTGTTTCGAGTGCGCCTTGACTTTTCGGGCTATGCGTGAGCCGTGTCGAGGAAAGCGTTGCACGAAGCAACGGATCGCTGGGCGCGGCCGTATAGCAAAGGAAGAAAGCAAGAAACCACAACAACGAAAAGAACGAAAAAAGAACGCTCTCTGTTCTCCCGATTGCCGTCCCTGGACTTGGAGAGGAGGAGGACGGTCTGCGAGACCGACAGGTCCCCGTCACCTCGACAGTGTGCACGGCGTGCACTCGCAGGCCGAAGAAGTGCGCCTTCGGACGAAGCTGGTAGTCGGGATTCCTTGCGTACTTTTTGACTGTAGTGTACTAGATTGCAGTACACTATACCCTCAGGACTTGCCGTTTGCTGCGCTAATGAAGACGTCGCCGGAAGCGGCGGCGCGGATTTTTGACGACGCCGATTTGTGCCGTTGGTGGCTGCAAGCCTGGGGCATGTGCTTCCTGCGTTCTTGAACCATTCTGTGTAAACTTGTGCGCCGGCCAACATCACCGTTGGACAAGTGTTCTGAAATCCAGGCCGCGATCTCCTGTCGTCTCCCGTGGATTTGCCATTCGACACGCCATTATATCTGCAACGTCGCGATACTCTACGGTGGTTCCTGTTGACGCCTGCTGCCGCGGGCCCTGTTGTGAGTGGCTTGAGAATCGTGCAGTGAACATCGCAGCACTTTGTCCCAAAGGTCCATGCTGACCTTCCGGGACCGGTGCGTCATCTTGGCGGGGAACAATGACTGCCGCCGGATGGTGCCCCTGTATGACCTCACCGAAGAGGGATTGTTCTCGGGCTCGTGCGTATATTTGAAGGCTCGTCGGTTCGTAAGACGTGCGCCTGACGTGCTACGCATTCGGCCGTGAACGAATCAATACGCTGCGCATTTGGGACGCGAACGGCAGCGACCGCCGTTTGCGCGGTACTGACGCACCTTGCGAGCCCGTTGGGGGGCACTGTGCGTCTGCCGTGCAGCGCTTTGAGGCCGCGTTCTAGTTGCCTATGTGCAGCGCCGTGTGTATATCCTGACACGCCACTGACCGTTCCAGTGCGAAGACTGAATCCTCTCTCTCCGTCTCCTCACTTAGCGTGCTGCCAGAAAGCTGGAAACGCTTCGCCGGCGCGCCCACATGTGCAGTGTAATTCCATGGCCAGCGTTTGTACGCAACGACGGACACAACGCGTGAGTCGTTAACTACAACAGCGTTCTTTGCGTGGGACCGGCTGTAGCCGTTGGAAGAACTGTCGCCGTATACGTGTCAACATGTCCCTGTTCCTGCGTCAGCGTTGGTTTCGGACGGACCTGATGCCCGTCGAGGGTGCTGCGTGGTCTCTCCACGAAAGTGTCGGCGACGTCGTGTGCGCCAACGGCGGCGCGTCTTCGACGATGCACGCCCGCATCTCCGTAAGTGGATCGACGCGATGCTCTTTCTTATATGGGGGGTGAATGGCGGTGCATGATGGCGCCCCGCCACTTGTCACGTCGTTTTGGCGAGTATGGCATTCGCTTCTTTCTATGACAAATGAGTCTAATAATTTTTGGAGGCAACTCTGCTGACACGCACGTCGGAGTTGATGCACAGTGGTTGTTACCCACCGGAGCACTTGCCGAAGCTTCGGTCCCCGTCTCTGGTTGGATGAGACGCGGGAACACGCTTTTGCAAATAAACGCTTGAGCGACCAGCACGTATACTGTCTGCGTGATAGCGCTGTTTGCGGGGCCTGTCTGCGAAATTCTGTAACGTGGTATAACTTTTCCAGACAGACAGTTTGTTAAAAGCACGCCGTGCTCTGCACTGAACTATCTGGTCGTATTCTATGTGCGTGCGTGCGTGCGTGCGTGCGCGTGCGTGCGCGTGCGTGCGCGTGCGTGCGTGCGTGCGTGCGTGCGCGCGCGTGCGTGCGTGCGCGTGCGTGCGTGCGTGCGTGTGTGTGTGTGTGTGTGTGTGTGTGTGTGTGTGTGTGTGTGTGTGTGTGTGTGCGCGCGTGTGTGCGTGCGCGCGCGCGCGCGCGCGTGTGTGTGTGTGTGTGTGTGTGTGTGTGTGTGTGTGTGTGTCACGTAGTGATCACTGGAAATAGATTGACATATGCTTGATTTCCACATGAGTGTGGTTGTAGCGCCGTGGCAACGTCTTGGGTGTCAACTGCGCGCCCTACCATATATAGAGCGCTCATATATCCTTCCCGCGGGATACAGACCTCAATAATACTGTAAATAACTTTTGTGTTAGTGTGTCTGCGCTATATTGTATGTGATAGTACGTGCTTTGTTTCTGTTCCTATCTCACTCCATTTTTTTCATCCCTCACCGTTTCAGCTGTATACTAGTGCGCCAGTCCTGTAGCTATAGGCTAATCTTTCCTGCCATCCTTAAACTTTCTCTCTCTCTTTATTTACATAATTGTCGCTGGATTGAGCCATACCATAGCAGAAGGTTTAGACGTTGCGATCTAAAGGCACAAACATTGAGCACCAGGAAAGCGTACGAAAAACAGCAGGTCTGAACAGCGTCATACGTAACAACGTGCAGCGGCGGTGCACGGTAAGATTCGGGGAATCTAATTTCTGCAAGGTTATACAGGCCAGCCGTTCTACAAGGGGGAAAAAAATATACAGCGTTGGCACAGGCACTGAAGCGCTCGAGCGTCTTCAGTGCCTGCAAGACGTCCGCGGGGTTTTCGCAAATTGTCGACGAGTAGTACGTCTGCCAGATTCCTGTAGTCTCTGCGAGCGTACAGGAATCTAATCGAAGTGTTCTACGAGGGTGTAGAACACGTTAGTCTGATGACTCACGAATCGGCACGTTCTTGCTCGCGCATGCAACTGCAGCGTGCAAGTAGTTATGCGACGTCCCTCTTCGGCGCTGTTTAAGTACTTCACTCAGTGGAACAAAGTATACGGCGCTGGCAATTTTCGTTGCGGGAGTAACTAATTGTTCCATATCTTTGACTCTTTTCTTTAACCGAGAGTTGTCGTTGGAAGGCGTTCATTACGCTGGCGCTCTAGATTGTACTAAAATTTAGCTTTCCCTGGAAAAATCACGCATGACATTCAGCTGCATCTAAACCGAAAGTATATTGAAAGCTACAAGAATGAGTTGAAACGTAGCAGAATTTCCATGATGACTTCTGCAGTGTAATAATGGCTGCGCCCACAGTGAACAAGCTGCGTTATAGATGGGTGGGGAGGGGTTGAGGCTAAAGTACCGGAAAGTGTACTTGACGGGAAACCAGAGAGGACTTGTAAAATCTATTTAGTTTTGTGTTCTTTCAAAACCATAATTTCATTATTTTGGCGGCAAAGGGCAGATTACTATAACGACGACGAAAATGAAAGCAAAACCTTCATTTTTTTTTTCTCCGGAACCACGGCGCGCTATACGTAAAGTAACGTTATGGATTTCAAAGAATTTTCTCGTATCTGGGTCTGCCGAGCACGGGAAGAGTTTTTGACATTTCCTAGGCCGAGTCCTTAACGCCTTTGAAACGGAACATGTAGTCATTCGTTACCGGTGAACATGTTATTTAGACACGAAACACCACGACATTAATATATAATAATAATATTCGCGGTTTTACGTGCCAAAACCACTTTCTGATTATGAGGCACGCCGTAGTGGAGGACTCCGGAAATTTTGACGACCTGGGGTTCTTTAACGTGCACCTAAATCTAAGCACACGGGTGTTTTCGCATTTCGCCCCCATCGAAATGCGGCCGCCGTGGCCGGGATTCGATCCCGCGACCTCGTGCTCAGCAGCCCAACACCATAGCCACTGAACAACCACGGCGGGTAACCACGACATTACGGCGAGCTGTTTCGTTTCTGGGCATTTCCTAATTTGCCAAATTCAGTCTCACGGGAACAGTGGGCGCTTCGCTATTGGAGAAGAGTAATTTACTAATGCAGGTTAATTTAACATTCTTCTTTAGTGTCCCTATAAATTTGGAACGCAAACTCTTGATCACCTCACCTCCCTTTCCAAATTGCCAAATATGTTTGCGGACAATTTTGTTTCTAAAGGTTTTTCTTGCTAAAGCGTTCCCTCTCCTTAGCACGTGTAATTCAGGGGCCGGTGAGAACTTTCCTGGCGAAAATAGTAAGGAGTACCGCGCCGAACACCCAATCGAGGAAAAAAAGAGAGAGAGAGAAATCTACAACCAGACGCTCTTGACGCAGGCAAGGCACACAAGCCACCGACGTGATGCGGTCGGCCGGTGCATGCTACGCACAGAACTCGCAGCGTCCCTGACCTGTGCGTTTGCCTTCACGAACCGAAAGCGTTACCGCGTGTGCGGTCGATAACGGCGTGGAAATTATTCGCGCACCGCTACGCATCAGCCGACATCATCTGAGGTCGACCCGCGCTGTGGGATGCCCGTTGCGTAACAGTGGGCTCATTTTGCAGTTGTTGCCCCGTAAGGCTGCGACGGAATTTCCCGTGCCCCCTATGCCTTCTTCCCGCCCTCCACTTCAGCAGGGCTTTTTTTTCTTTTTAAAAACACATCTAAAGGATTGACCGTTTGAAGCTCGGCTAAAGCGGATAAGGCGTTCCGCTGCTGATCTCGAGGTCGTAGGCGCGAAACCCAACTGTCACAGCGGCTGCGCATAAGTTGGAAGGAACTGGAAAAGAAAGAATAAATAAAGAGAAAGAGACACAGAGGAGAGAGAGAGAGAAAACTGAGTGTCTTCCCTTTGCTTATGTCTTCGAGACGTTATCCTGCATCGTATAAACCATTCGGTCGGAGCTCTGTCCTAAGTCGTCTACCATTACTGCTCTTAGTGGAGCTTAAAGGTGTTAATATTACTTGTATCACACGTGTCGCGCCAAGAACTGAGCGTGCTTAACATGAACGGTGAAGCGAAAAAGAAGAAGAGTGAAAAAGATAGAGATTTATTTGTACGAAGGCAGACACGTGTCTGCCCGAGCTTTGTCTTTCCTGCTGTAACTCTTCACTCATTACTCACTTCGTTTCCGCTTCCCAAGCGCACGTGAAGCGCGTTTACATTTTTTTCCTGCCGCTAAAGTTTCTCATTCTTCAAGGACAGTGTCGTGCGTCACCAAGAAAGGACTCAGTGTCTTGCCATTAAAAAATAAAAAAAAACCGTTGTTGCTGTCTTTCACGGTTTGTATTATATGAGAGAATTCGACAGAAGCATGGTCTCCCGAAAGGCTGTAATCTGGACAACATTGATTTGCGCTCCTGTTGTTTAGTTTTCCTCTCTGTCCCATGTATTGCGGTATTTTATTCTTGACCAACTGGCCTGTACTTTTACACTTCTGAAGACATGTATAGCAGTTTTTTTTTTTTATGTCAAGGGAAATGTGGGGTAAAAGCCTCAGCAGAGTAATTATGGCGCACCTTGCATACCTGCACGTCGAACATAACGGTGACTGGGGTATTAATAATCTGCATGCAATTGTGGATATGTGACTGAATCCCCCTTATGTATATCCACAACGCCATTTCATGTCGAGCTCTCGGGGCTTCGATGGGGGCGAAATATACAAACGCCTGCATGCTCAGATTTAGGTGCGCGTTAAAGGACCCAAGGTGGTGAAAATTAATCCGGAGTTCCGCACTACACGGCGTACCTTATAATCAGATCGCTGTTTTTTGGCACGTGAAACCCCAGAATTTCTTGATAATTTACCTCCCGTGCTCCCTTGCTTGGCGTAACTGTTTGGGCCCTCAGCTGTGTGCCCGTTTACCGTGCGTGCTACAGTGGGCGCCGCATTGCATGCACTATGCGTCTAGACGTAACAGTTGATTTTATTTTGTTCGTGCTCGGTTTCTTATCGTATGGTGTGCTTTTTGAAGGCAGGTCTACTTAGTATAACGCCGAACGCGTAGCTGTGTCGTGCATGACTTCTCGCGCAATGCAATGCAACGTTACAGCAAGCAATAACTGAAAAGAAAAAAAAAAAAGAAAGAGAACACCATAAAAGTGCTCACGAAAGCATACATGTAATCACACATCTTACATAATTCCCGCGGCTGGATAGCACCTCTACTGCTACCGCGAGTAATTTGCGACCTCCATTACCGGGCATGCCTGTATCGCGCGAGCCTCAAGATTAGATAAAGCGTCAAAATTACGTGCAGTTCACTTTTCCCGCAGAACTGTGCTTATCGCCGCTTGACCTCTCGTGATTCTCCTTGCTTCGTCGGGGATTTTTTTCCTTCTTTTTTTCTTCTTTTTTTCGTCCCAGCGGGCCGTAAATTGTGGCGATAGGCAACACAGCCCAGCGCTTTCTATATTTTTTTCCTCTCGAGATCCCGCGCTGCAGGCAAATTCTTCGACATCGACGTTCCGAGAGGTCGTAACGTGGCCATCGATTGAAGAAAAGAAAAATCAGGCTCGTGGCTGAAGTATAAGCTATGCTTGAGCATAATTTTATATTGTTCTTATAAGTTCGGCATATCCCCTCCAGCTACCATTTGTGTACGCAGCTCGTTTTTCGCCAGTTCTGTCCAGCTGTGGCAAGAAAAACCCACAACTTATAGAGCTTAAACTCTGGAGTGTTTATATCTTGTTGGGCTGTAGTAGGTGAAACTAGAAGACGGACGCAAATTGATGCATTTTCGCAGAATGTATACGTATCACAGAATGAAAATACTCAATGTATATCGTGTCTGCTCGCGCCCATCTTCTCATTATTGAGCTCTGGGTAAATTAAACCTTGGTCGCTATATAATGTAAAACTATTCCTCTCTGTTTTTATTCGAAATTCGCCATTGCCCTCCGTGATATTGTCAAATCACACAAATCACGGATTTCTATAACGGCGGATTTGGGTCAAAAACAGAGTGGAATAGGTCCACATTGTCGCTAGTCCATCTGCGTTAAGGTCCATTTGGCTCCATTTCAGTGTGGCTGCATTTCACATCCATGTGCATATTATCGCTACCCACGACCGCTTTGCCGATGGAAAGCCAAGATTAGTGCGCGCTATAGTCCAGGCGTGCGACATAGCGTAAAGAGAGTTCGGAAGAACCCGAGCGAAGATTGCTGTTTTTGGGAACGCTAAGTCACTTCCGGTATGCGCTACATCGAACCCGGTTATAACGAATACGCTTATAGGGTAAATATAGTTCGGTATATATCGAGTAATTCGATGTACCGAAACTCGCCTACAAGGAACCTAAACGAACCTTTGTGATGCGTTCGTTGTATACAGACTTGTCATATCCTCTGGAGGAAAGAATTGAGGAAGCAACCAATTTGTTGTAGACCTAAACCTTAGTAAGCAACAATCTTTGCCTGTACGTTGGGCTGTTTCTCGGCATCACTAAGAATCGTATACACTATGCCCAGTACGTTATGAGAGTGTTATTTTACATGAGTATCGCTTAGTAAGTTTCAGGGGTTCGATGAAGGGGATAGTTCGCTCCATCTGGGTTCTTTATATTTGGATTCGACTGTACTTCTAAAGCTGCATAAAGTTTTTCTATTGGGCAAGTCTGCTCAGCTTCTCGAACAGCTTGTATGGCAATGGTTGTCTACATTGTCATCACTAAATTTCCCGGAGATTTTTTTTTCTCTTCTTTTTTTCAAGGCGTGCACGCTCCGTTTCCCACTGCGGCCTGCTTTGCTCGAAGTGTTTCGAACGCCCATCGCACAACGCACCACGTGTCGCACCAAATGCGGTGAACAAAGAGACAGACGAGGGTGATAATTTTCCATTCCCTGCATTAGTTGAGCTCGTTCTTTCTACGAGCCGCATTGTTCGCGTGGCATGGGCGTTTGTAAGCAGTGGAGGGGAAAAGAAAACAAACAACAAAAAAACCGCCCTGAGCGAGGCTGTCCTTTGCAGCGCGCTCTCGTCGCCGTCTCGACAACCTTGGCAGAGGACTAATGTGCTTTTCTTCGCTGTTGCTTGTTTCGCGCTTCATCGGCGCCCGTTTTGGTTCACTGCTGGCGCGTGGTCGGTTGTCGAAAGGATACATTTATTAAGGGGGAACGTACAGTTGGGAAACTTGTGCGTTTCCAACCCTAACAAGAAAAAAAAACATACGCCCTATATGTTCTATATCCGTAATCCTATATGATTATATGTAGGATCCTGCATGTAAACCTGTATGTTCCCATATAAGTCCATATGACCATGTAGGATTATGGTACGGGGAATGTGGGCATTTTACAATAGGGAACCCTCTCCGCGGTAGCGTCTTGGCGGCGTTGTTTAGGCGTACCTTTGTTTCGGGAGTGTATTTTCATAATTAAGATTATATTTTTCATCGTTACGTTGATCTTCTGGCGGACGTCTCTGGTTTATGCGTACCTTTGAGTGCGCTTATTTATTCCAAGTACGCTCATATTACTCCAACACTGTATCTTAATCGGTCAGTTAATCTAGTGGAATTCCGTCGTTTAATTTAGCGTATACGCTTATTTTACTCCGATCAATACTGGATTTTCATCAGTAAGAACAGTGGCGTAGCCAGGAATTTTTGTTGGGGGGTAGGAGAAAAGTGGGGGGGGGGGAAGATGTACCCGTCTGACTGGGGACGGGAAGGGGGTAGGCCTTGGCTAGGAAGGCCGCACACTAACAGAGAAGTAAACAATAAAAGAAATAGTGTAACACGATATAAACAGTATAGTAATATTTGATTATCTCAGCTTCGTGGAAACGCCGACATCCGATGAACGGGACACCTAGAAAAGTGGTTTGCACCAACACTTAGAACAAACTATGACAAACAGTCCTTACTTTAGACAGTGCCATCTCTCCTAAATAAACTTATTTATTAACATTTCAAAGTTACTTGCAACTAAAGCTCTCAAATTACGCTGTACTGCTGATGTGTGTGTGGGTGTGAATATAAATGTGAACATGTATATATCTGCTATGTGCAGAAATTTGCTAAATTGAGCTGGTTCCCTTCTGACGTATGTGTTGTTATATATGTGTGTATAGGAAGAAATGTTTCTTTGCTTATGATCATGTTCGCTTGTTTTTTTTTAATTTTCTGTATGATTTATTTTAGGCTTTAGGTTTTATATTTATTATTATTTTTTGTGCATGCTGCACTTCCGTCATACCAAAGGGGTGGGGTCCCCTGTCCAGCTCATCGGAGATTTTTGTCCCGGCTTCTCCTCTCGAGGAAATAAAATTTTAATTTTAGATTTCATTGGGGGGCGGGGGGCGGAGGGCGGAGGGAAGGGGTCGTGACCGGTGTGCTACCCCATGGATACGCGCCACTGGATAAGAATATCTTTTAATTGGTAAGTTGATCTTCAGGCGGATTTCTATTACAAGCAGCAAGAAATAACTATTTTTCGTCATTCTTTAGACCAGCCAACGAAGTGAGTCTTAAAAAGGGTGCCTTCATGGCGCACCCTGGCTCCTTATGAAACCGAGTGCTATAGCCCATAGATTGCACAGAGGCATACATCAGAGAGCTTTGCTTTCTTTTGAAAGATTGTTATTGAGTCTGTAGAAAGCTACACCGACCGTCTGTGGAGAAGACTATGACAAATAAATCCATTCTCTGTGAGCTGTTGTGATCCTCAAATTTCTAAACGTCCTGTTTTCAGAATCTTTGCGGACAGTAGCTGTCGAAAAGTGCTAGGCCGTAAGTCCACACCCTATTCGTAAACATTGTGTAGACGCTGTAGAAAAAAAAAAAAAAGTTTTGGCTTTCTATAGGCCTGGCTGCTCAAATTTTTGCTGCAGGTGGTCTGTGTTTCTCAAAGAAGGCAAAAACAATCAGTCGTCGTGGTTTTCGTCCTGCCTTTTTTAAAAAAAATAACTATTTCTACACAGATCTCATGAGCAAATACGTGCAATAGGAGCACACTTTGCGAGAAAGTGATGCTTACAAGGCTTTTTGTTCAGGAGCGTGGAAAAACTGACTATATCGAGGTCGTTTGGCGCAAGGAAACTGCTTTGACAATGTACTTGACAAAATGCCAGACAGAATTATTGAGAATAATCTAGTCCGAACTTGAAGTTTGTAACTGTCTCTTTGCTGTTTGAAGTTCCAGTCCCATAATTGTTAGCAGGTACTTTTAGAAGTGCACCGGCCTAAGTGGCTTTTTATAAAAGACTTCATGATATCGCCATGCGCGCGCGTGGTGCTCACTCTTTCCCTCTATTTATTTATTTATTTATTTATTTATTTATTTATCTATTTATTTATTCGGTTGACGAGGCATGACTATCGTGATGCTGGAGACGAAAGACGGGGTCAGCAGTCACCAACCCCTAGCACCGCAGTATAGATTCACCACAGAACAGTAATTTCTCTATGCCACCCACCACCAGTGCAGGGTAGCGAACCACTCGTATCTTTTCCCTCCCTGCCTTTCATGTCCTTACTTTCTCTCGGCTGTAATTTTCTCACACGTCTGGAAAGTGCATGCAGTGCAGGCGTCATCCATATGTACAGCATGGGTGGGATAGCAGGTAGTATTTCACCGTCTATCATAACTAATGCACGCCACAAATACCTGCATGCGATTTTTTTTTTCTGCATCGATGTCCGCGCAATGCGTCATACGAGCCACTTTCTTTCTTCAGAGTGAGTGTGCTATGTACATATAGTCATTGCACTAAAGGTTTAGGGCATTGCAGGTACTATTCAGTCATGCAGTGCGTCTCAAGGTGTTTCAAGTAGCACTGCCCCTCGCGTCTGAGAATTTTCAGTACTCCGGTGTACGTATGCACAACTTCGTTTGCATTACTAAAGGGATAGAACGGTCTCGTGTGCTAAATCTCGATCAAGACCGCTCTCTATAATTTAAAGGAACTCTAAAGATGACAATTATTTTAGCTGTGCTAGTACGATACTCTTCCACAACACCACAAAAAGAGAAGACGCTTGGCAAGCCAGAAAAGACACGAACACATGACGGGTGGCGCCGCCGCCGTGAAGTTCCCGCACGAGCTCACCGTGACACCACGGATTTTGAAGCTCGGGCCTAGTTAAATAGTTATCGATAAAAATGGAGTAGGTTGCATACTAAGGAAGACTAACCTCCGTATTCAGAAATGCAACTAAACTTGCCGAACATGCCGAAGACGCTCATTGCGTTTCATTAGGTGCGTTGACGACAGGCGTCGTTTAAATCAAGTCAAGCATGGGCTTCAAATTAAGATTCATTTCTGAATACGGGGGTAAGACTGCACTTGAGAAGTTTGAAATATTTTTACTGAACCACAACGGCGGAAATGCGAAAAGAAAAAAAAACTCCGCCTCCATTCTATCCTGTGAAAGTGGATGCACAGCAAAGCTGTTGCCGACGTTAGACTACGTTAGACGTAGCACCACCACCATAAGCGACGCACGTCATGCGCACACGCACGCATGCATAAGTGTAGCATGCATCCTCATTCTTCTAGGCCCTCCGCCAAGCGCAAGCGCCTTGTTGAACGAATCGATTTTAGAGCGCAGCTCTTTGGCGTCCGTTCCTGGGTTTCGCGTCGTCGTCGGCGTTGTCGTCGGCCTCGTAACCAGCTCCGCCCCCCTTTCATCCCCCCAGCGCTAGCAGCGACCGACTGATACCGCTGGATGCCGCTGACGCCGCTAGAGAGTCAAGATAACGTGACTGCATAGAACACCGTCGCCGCCATGCAGAAAGAGGAGGAAAGGGTCCCCCCCCCCTGTTCTTGTGTGGCGGATAGGGTGCTCTTCAGTTGCCGACGCGCCGGTTATTTCACGTAGGCCCCGGCACGTCGACGAATACGTGACCACCTTCCCACGGCTAGACCTGGTTCTTAGCGCTGCGGAAGCGAGGGTATCATATTGTTTGTGTCGGCATCGGCGGCGTTGTCCCTGAAACCAACTCCGCAGCTGGGGTTGACTCACTATCGGCGTCAGCGGCATCAGTCAGTCGCTGCTATCTCTTCCCTCCTCCCTTTATCGTGTTGTCCGCTTGCTGCGCGCGCTTCTGCCCCCATCGTTTGCCGCTGGGTGTACACGCCGCCCCCCTCCCCCCTCTTCCTGCGAGTCTCCGGTTGTCAAAGCGCCGGCTCGAACTTAATTCCTTTCTTCGCTCCTCCTCCAATGCAACCCCTGTGCGGTGGCAATCAGAGAGCCAGATCGGTGGCGGCGGATCTGTATATGTGCACCGCCCGAGCCGAAATTGCCGCTGCCGTTCGCCACTGCGAAATTATCTGCCAGTTCTTTCTGAGCCATGAGCGAGACGACCGATGGAAGTCCTCCGTCTGCTGCTGCTGCTGCTGCTGCTGCTGCTGCTGCTGCTAAACGAGCTGCCAGAGCAGAGGCCCAGCGCCGTCGCCGTCAGAATCCAGAGGTGCGTGCCGCCGAAGCAGAAGCTTACCTAGTGGAGTCTTTGTTAAAGGAATACGTGTGAAAAATAAAAAAAAATTCTGTGATAGCGCATACATGTGTTGCTCGATTTCTTTGCCTCAATCTATCGAAAAGGTGAAACAGCTTATTTGCTGCGCTCAAATTTCGCATTAGGAAGTAACGTAATCGTCGGTAATTTTTTTTCAAAGCAAATTGCGTCAGAAAAATCGTAAATTGCGACTTACACATAAGGTGCAGGCATGATAGCTTCTTCGAATATACGAGAAAACTGAAAACTCATAAACGCGTAAGAAAACGCGTAAACTGAAAGACAAAGCCATTTTCCACCTGCCATTTGAGGTCCGTCTGAGTGGCCGCGGCCGCTAGGTGGCGGTACTGCTTTTGGGTGAGCGCAGAACGAGCCCACCGACAATCCCGAGGCTAACTGTAAATCACTTTGCAGTCTGTGACTTCACACTGACGTGCCGACTGTGGGGTTTCGGCGCGAAATTAAAAGGGAACTATGACCGTCACTTCATCTGCCAATAATCAACCCATTTCCGCTAATTCAACGAAAATAGACTTCTTCAAGAATACTTTACCAATATAGACTAATTCAGTGTTTTTTTAGTGCGACTTTAGATACAGTAGAATATGGGACCCTAATTATCAGACGGTCACGCTCGGTGACAGCTTCATTTTAGAGCGCAGCTCTTACGCGTCCGTTCGTGCGGTGAGCGTCGGTGTCCCTGGTAACCGAGCGAATGAGCACGGCGAAGGATGAAGAAGCGAACGTGGAGCGCAGCCGGGGATGAAAGGCGGCGACAGCGAAGAGAGCGCGAGGAGGAAAGCGGCGGAGGAGAGTATGGCAAAAGCGTGAGAAGAAAAGCGTAGTGCCGCGCAAGACGGGCTCCGCAGCGACGATGGCCACGAGATGGCGCCAGTGTAGCGCGCGTCGTCTGTTCACCGATGACGCCAACGTTTAAGCTTGCGGCGAGCCCGGCCACCGATACCATATATGGAAACGGAGCACTGCACAAGCGGAGGCTTGTCTGCGGCTGCTGCTGTGAATCGCCCACGCGTCACCGACTCGCTGCCTTTCGCGACCTCCCGGTTAGCAAGACAGTCGTAACACAAATCGCTCCGTTTGCAACGTGCCGCGCAAGACGGATTGTCCGCGCCAGCCAATATATCGCGAAATGAAAACACGTTTAGAGCTGCGCTCAAATTTCGAATTAGGGAGTATATCGTAATCGTCGGTGAATTTTTTTTACTAGATGTGACATCCGGTGCAACGCCTCATTGGAGCAACGGGCATCCTGTCCGTTGGCCTATCCAGTGAGTGCGCAATGAAAACGAGGCATCCTCTACAGAGGTCGCATTGTTGGACTCTGTTGCCAATGCTCAGTTCGGTAGTCATGTTGCTGCAAGGCTGCTTTGTCCCACGCACGGTTGTTACGAGGCGAAGCCTCGGTGCCGGTTTGTACGTGCGCGACTGTGAACGTGTGCCTTTGCCTGCAGGAGTCCAAGCTCGTGGGAGGGATCAAGCCTCGCACTCGCTACCGGAGCCGCTCCCTGTCGGCGTCGTCCACCGACAGCTACAGCTCAGGTGAGTGCATCTCCTCGTCTGGTGTGCTTCCGTATCCGCGGGCTACGCGATACGTTGTCGTGCGTGGGTCGCTCGCACCGCATATAAGTGTGAACGCCGTACGTTGAAACTATCCTCGAATGTGCACTCGTTTTGAACGTTAGCCTGCGTACGGCGTCCGCCGACAACGACGTTTGGTCGCGCAAAGCTTACGTGGAAGCGAATATCTGAATATTTTGAAACATCCTAGCCGTGGTTCTGTCTTTTGAGATGATAAGGTCGAAGTCTGTCATAAGTTATGCTTCCCATATCCATCACATCCATTATAGCTATCATATCATATAAAGACGGGACACGAAATGCTGTGATAGCTTGACGGAAGCTTCAGCAACATCAACGACGCCTGCCGAAGCTTCTGCTACAAGAATAGTAATTGTGTGTTGCTGTGTGCATAAGAACAGAGAGAGCTCAGTTTGCTGGAGTAACCTACGTTGTATCAATTTTGGAGACTACTCGCAACACTCTCCTTCCCGCCAGAGAGGTACGTTCAGTTAGCCTCATTTAGTACTAGCAGAGTAAACGTGACCCACCGTGGACAACGAGAACGCTGGGCAACGTAGTTAAATATGGGATACGCAGTTATTCTCGTCCAACACGTCCGTGGCACTATATACATAGCAGAAACTTCGATGCTAACAAAGAAGCTCGAGAACAAGTAAAGGCATTGCCATCGGCCAGAATGGGTTGTGAGACGTTTATGGAAATGAAAGGACCATGATTTGTTGTGATAGAATCCAGACCACTTTTAGCGATTGAAGTAGGAATCATAATTTTAAATTAACAAAGAAAGTCTCAAAGCCCTGTAAGTGACGAGGCCTAGCGCTGATATCTTGGGACTGCGGGTATATTTTGTGAGATTACTGTACATAAGTCGACCGTTATTAAGTACATCATAATTATTGCCTAAAATTGCATTTGGTATATTATTAGAGACTCGCGCTTTATTCCATGCTTGGGATATTGAAAGCGCACGTGTGGCCACGGCAACACGCTGAACTGCGTATCACGTGTAAAAGCAGTCGTTTCGTTTTCGATCCCATTGGTTTCGTTTTTTACTGGTTAAATACCAAAGAAGTTGGACAGGAATCCACAAACACACGTAGCTTTTATCGCAGAAACATTAACACATCGAAGGAAAGCATGAATCGCAGGAACATCGACTTGATAAACAATACTTTCTCAACTACAGCCGAAGAAAGTTTAGTATTTAAACCTCCTTGCTACGGCCGCACCTGCCTCCTGCCTCTCCCGAATGCCGGCGTATAATCGCTATCGCGATCACCTATCACCGTTTTCAGCATGCTTCCAGTGAACGATATCTTCACTGCAGATCGAAATATTCTGATAAAACAAAGTCCACGGCGTTTTCCGCGTTACCACTTCACGATTAGATATTCTGATGGCAAGCTTTCCATTGCGCTAAAAAAGAATGGGTACCATGAAAATTGATTGACAGTGGCTTTTGAGAACCGCGCAAAGAGCGATGAAACGAAAAATGTTATGAGAGCGGTATGGATCAGAGAGCAAATGGGACTAGACGATATTGTAGTTGCCATTAAAAGAACACACACACACACACACACACACACACACACACACACACACACACACACACACACACACACACACACACAGATATATATATATATATATATATATATATATATATATATATATATATATATATATATATATATATATGAAGGCGATAACTATGTAAGTGAGCCAGCAAAGCGTGCTATGGCCCATTTAACAGACCTATTCAGAGGCTTTTACTATATTTTTTGCTATAATATTTGCTATAATGTCACGACTGAATTATCTAAATATGTTCACTATTTTCGTGTTGGCGTCCAGTACTTCGGTTTTCCCGCCATATGTAGGCGACACGCACCTAGAAGAAGTTTGTATGTCGGGTGGTATTTCATTTGTTACAGATAAGGCAGCGAGAAAATAAAATATCCATAATATGACGCGAAATTCGCAAGAAAGGGCCCGTCCTTCGAATGGAGGGGTGCAACCGTAGCTGTCCAGTGTTATTCAGCTGAGCCGCTTGTAGCGCCATCCTTCGCACGAGACGTGATACGGAGAGGGAGCAGTGCAGCGTCGGTGATCTTGGAGCCCCTTACCTAATAGCGGCGAACGAGAGTCTCCCACAAGAGAGGGCGCTTGGTGAGCAATAGGAGGCGGCGTCAAGTACGTCGTGTCTCCGTGAGATGGCGAAAGGTGCCGTGAGGCGAGCGCTGCGTTAACCTGCTGGCCGCATTGGACCTATTATTATTATTATTATTATTATTATTATTATTATTATTATTAGTTTCTTTTTAATCTTTATAGAGGAGAATGTTAGCTTAACCTGCGACTTCTTTCCTTTTCTTGAACTTCCAGCTGTTACTTTTCTTTAGGAATTATTGCTTGCCCTGGCGAAGTTATACTACTACTACTACTACTACTACTATTACTACTACTACTACTACTACTACTACTAATAATAATAATAATAATATACTATAGTAAAAACTGGATAACTGAACAGCGTAATTGTTGCCCCGTTTTTCTCTTGAGAGGAAAAAAGAAATGTAAGTGTATAAGTTTACTATACACATATGCTGTTATAATAATAATAATAAAAATGTAATGAGCAGGGGTGGTGGGGTAAACACATTATCACTTGGCTGTTCTTTCTTTCTTTTTCTTTTTGACTGTCCTTTGCCAGCATAAAAAGGAAAGCAGCACTGAAGAGACATTTGCCCGAGAAAGTATCAACTGGAAAGTTCTTGAATTTCTTATAAGGCGGGCGCTGGAAGTGCGAAGAAAGATTACGCGCGTTTGTTTTCTTCACTTTCGTCGCAGTGTAAGTACGCTGTGCAACTTTAATAACTTGCTGTACCGGTCTGTAAATAATTGCCATCGTCGACGTTGTCTGAGGCGTGAAAGGTGCACGCGCGTGCGACACGAGAAAACGATATATAACATAAATCCGGGCGGCGAGTTCGTTTACTTGTTGCGTTCGCGCCACATAATTCCGCGCCGAGAGGCGTTCTTTTCCGGTTTATTTACTTTGCCGCCTACAGTCTGTGCCGTGAAGCGAGCTTGCCAGTCGTTGCGGAAGAACCAAGCTGGAAGGCGGCGCCAAAAAGAGCGAAATTCTGGCGCGCTATTGAGGCTTGCAGCCGTGCTTTCGATGTACTCTGCCTTCGGGTTTCCGCGGCTTCGCGTCGGAAATTCCGCTGAGGCATACAGGGTTTCGTGCTAGCTAACTACTCGACGCAAACCGGACGCTGCACGCAATGCTTAATAAACCACCTCTGGGACGACGAGGGCTTCAGACCTGGTTTTGACGTCTCGTTGGCTTGTGCACCGAGAACTACGAATTCAGTTTCTACGGCTCAGTTTATCTCGCTTTGGGAGCAGTAGGTTGGAGGGAAGGAGGGGGCGGAGGACGGGGGGAGTTATGAGGTTGATGCGTAGGTCGGTGTGATTATAGCCGAGTTGGTGACACCCTTGGAGAATGCAATACGAGCTCCGCCTACGAAATCCCTTTGTATCCGCTTGTTGTGCGTCTGCGCTAGTTCTCGAGAGACGCCGATACTGAAAGACGTTCGTCTCCGCCGTGACGTCACAGAATGGAACGAACATTATTGGCTCGCGCGTACATACAACTTTGTCTTAGTTGTATATCGGTGAACTTGCTGCTGCAATTCAAGGACTTGGTAGTTCTCCCTCTTTCCGTAACGTAGTCTTTTTTTTTTTTCTTAAGCGGGCAAATAGAATTCTTTGTGCAGTAAACACAAGACAGAACGCTTTCTGAAACGTAGTGTCGGTTTTCTCTTTCTTTTTTCTACCGAAAACGACATTCATTGAGTCGTGGACTTGCAATAACCAAGGGTGCCCCTACATCTTCGTAAATGCTTAACCCTACAGTGTAGACTTCGCACTCCTCTCATTGTCGGCTTGAAAAAGTAGCGGCTGGGGACACCACTTGCACGTTCACGCAGGGCACCTTCGCAAGTGACACGAAATGGTCATAAAGCGTTAAGCCACGTATGAATGACTCATTTCCGGCTCACCAATCACGTGCACACATGGCATAACTGCGCAAGTTAGTTCGATAACGGAAGCCGACACGTAAATCTTTCTGTTGCGCTCACTCACGCACGAAGTAGCAGTTTAGGCATTGGGTGCCGGGCTTTGTTCGGTGTGTACGAATCACGCATACTGATCGGCCCAAAGTTGGCACACGTCTGTACTCAATGTGCCTGCCTTCATAGAGGGCCGGCTACGCCGCGAAGCAATGAAAACCTTGCGGAGAGGCGAAAGTTATGGAGGCAGGGGTTTATTGACGTCCGCGCGATAGGGAGAGAAGAGAGAACTTCATTTACAAAGTGAATACAAGCACATTTACAGAAAGGTGTTTAACGGTGCTGTACGACGAATACAGACTGACTGCTGTATTCGCCGTCAGTCTGTATACGCGAGTCGATAAGAGCGCCTGACTATAGGCGGTGTAGATGCACGGTCTGTAGCCTACATACATAAATTTCTAGTTTTTTGAGCTAATACATGTAGCCGAAAGGGCGCAAATTGCCACAGCAGCTTGTTTTGCACTGTACAGTACTCGCGGGGTGAACGATCAAGCGAGCGAACGAACCATTAGAGCGTGTCTCCTGCTTAACCGCTGAGCGTTCGGGAAACAAACATTATTTGATAAAGCACGGCATCGCGACCGATAAAAGTTGGCCGCTGAAGAGAGAGAGGCGTTTTTTTTATGTCTGGCTAGTAGACGACGACATAGGTCAGCACATGTGCTATCAGGCCGTAAAGGTCGCGAAAGAAAAGAACAAAGAGAAATGAATGACGTTGCATTTTCTTATTTGCTCTATAGAGGCGCGTGACAGCAACAGCGCTTTATCGTGCACCAGTATGGAAAAAATAGACGAAAGTGGTGAAAAAAAGGGAGACAGGCATCAGCGCGGTACGTACAGTATTTTCCTCTCTTCCACACACACACACACATATATATATATATATATATCAAAGGTGGGAAAGCAACACATCAATCTCTCCTAGGGCGAAAAGCCGCCTCGTGTGGGGACACCACCTGGTTGATTGATCGCAAATGTTCGCGAGTGGATGAGTAGAATACTGATAGGCTCTTGTAAAGGCAGAGGGAAGCGAGGGAAAGGGGGGGGGAGAGTTTACAGAGGAGAACACGCCTTGTCCGTGTTGCCTCGTTCTCCCGTGACGATGATGATAGTGGTTGCTCGCAACGCGCCTCACAGGTCTCACTCTGCGTCAACACATAGACGACGCGTCGATCAAAAAAGTTCAGAGTCTGTCACCACTGCGCGCAACCCAGTTTTGCGTGTGCGTACGCGAGTATCTATTGGGAGTTCTTGCAAGTAACCGCACGGGAAGCGCGTATTACCCGCGTATTTGCTTGGCGTGATTACAGCGTACCAGGGGTGTGCGAATAGTGATTTTTGAGACCGAGTCGAATACGAATATAGTAGTGCCGGACGCGAATCGAAACGAATATCGAATAGTTTTCGGGTAACGAACAGCCGTTGTCAGCTAATATAAAATGAGGTTCACACTCTGGTATTCTCAAAGTTAACACGTTTCTGTCATTACATAGCACGTTACGAAGTGTTGTTTATTAAAAGCACAAATGGAGCATTAGGAGCAAGTAGTTCTTTTCGTATGCACAGGACTCTTCAGAGAGTGCGAATGATCGCTGCATACAGCCTGTAAAGTACCATGACTACCTAAGCGACGTAGCCTGCTCCACTACGCAAGTTCTCTTGTTTTATGTTTATACTATGCCCGATAGGGTGAAAATTTACCCCCTCCAATTTTTATGCTTATTTGGGCGCAGATGACGTTTTAAGATGTTCGAAAGGTGTTCAAAAAATATCAGCATTTACGAATGATGACTATTCTGTTCGAAGACTGAATCGAAAATGACGCTATTCGAATATATATTTGAACGTTTCGATTATTCTGAGCGTATGCTGCCTTCGCGTGAAGCCCAAACATGTCGAAAAATTGCCGAAAATGTACAAGACTAAAATGACAGCACGAAGTTTACAAATCCGTAACTATGCATCCGAAACATGTCGCAGTTCTGTAAGCTGCACATGTTACGGCAATTTGAGCACACTAATTAGATGTAGGCATTTACAGCTTACATAAAGCCTCTACAACGTTAACGAGGGTGTTAGACTGACATCACTCACGGATTAGTGGTATATTTCAAAGTATGCTTGCTTTATATGTATTAGTATGTGATGTTTACAAAATACTGATATATTTCTTTTAATTGCTGAGTTACAGAGTTGTAAACTTGATGCCAGAGCTTTTTTTTTCTTCTTTTCAATTTTGAGATATTCAAGAAGGTGTAAAAAAATTAAACGTCATGAACCGAAAATCCGCTTTCTTTAGTCACTCGATTTTAACCTTTTTCTTTAAATGCGAAAACCTTTTATGATTTAATGCAGCGGTTGTGTTTAGATAAAAAATTCCGAGCTTCCTCTCAACCCCTCAACCGCACAAATTTTCGTTTGCAGTAGTTGTAATACGTGGCACGAAATTTCTCATTTGATTCCGTATTTATAGAGGTCGCGGGACAGAATGATATAGCTTTTTGTAAGGGTGTGTACCTGTAAACTTTTTTTATCCATACGGTGTGACAATATCCGTAGCTTTTGCGCCGTTAGCCTAAAGGAAAGTGACGAAGAACAAAGGGAAGAATACATGCAAAGTCACGCGATAGACTAAAATCCCTTTTAATGCCGAGTGAATTAAACGGTGGTCTTTGAGAGATGAAAAAAGCTGCGCATTTCTTTAGGGGCTTTCTTTCTTTCTCTGTCTCTTTCTTTCATATTACCGTGTGTTGTGAACGCTCTTCGACATATGGTATGCGCGAAGCGAAGCCCAAGCCGGCCTTTTTCTGAAACTTGACCGGCTGCTCGAGTGGTTATGCAAGAAAGTTGAAAAAGAACGCGAAAGCCGGAATACTCGAAAGAAACACCGCCATAGCCTTGTGTTTGGTTATTTCCTCACTGCCGACGTGTAGGGAAATGACCCTCTTTCCAGATATTATTGCCTCTGGGGCACGAATGTAGGTGCCAAGGAATGGAATGTGAAACAGGAAGCGAGATGAAAACGCTTACGCAAGCGCTGCCTCGAGTCCTTTAGAAAAGGTTTTTTTTTCTTCACTTTCTTCTTTTCAGCACTTCCCCCATTTTTACCATTTTGCCGCACCTCCTTTCTTATTTTTCTGTTTGTTATAATTATTATTTTTCTTTCTTACGGTACTTGTGTTTCAAACTCTGGTCTGAACTTGAGTTTGTTGGTATGACTTCATTAAGGGGAAACAGAGCGAAAACACTAGAGAACAAAAATGGACAGGACATCGCCTATCCTGTCAGTCTTTCTTTTATCGATTTTCTTTTCGCGCTGTTCACCCGTAATCGACCTCTGGTGTTTTGCCCGAGTTGCCATTGTCAATCCGATACTCTATTCGGCGACGGTTTTCTTCCCCAGCTACTTGGCATCCAACGCGATACGAAATGCATATAATGTGAAGCGTAAGCAGATGACGAACGATACTTCAATTTAAAATAAAATTTTGATCGCTCTTCGCTGCCCCTTCCCTGTGGCTCCTTTCACTGTTTCTCATCTATAATTGTAAGTTTGCGCGTATGCTTTTCTATTTTAAGGCACGGTATTTAGAAACTTTATATATTCGCCCGTGAACATTAATTTGGCACTCGGGCTTCATGTTGATTGGGGAATATAATCTGTATTATTTTTTAAAAATTGTTTATTTGCTAGATGTTTATGACGTTACTACGTTGATTCGATCTAATCCGTGCTATTGTGCTCTAAATTCCGCATTCCTAAGTTTCGTGTCTCACTGGTCCTTGTTTTGCTGCCGTTGCGTCGGAATAGAAGACCGCTACCTAGCTTCCACATTGTCGCACTGCATTGATGAGGAAACTGCGAGAGCGGTGTAGTAGTAATAGCAGCCAGTAGTAATACTAGCAGTAGTAGCCGTGGCGTTGGTATAGTCGCAATGAAGGTGGTGTTGTCGTGTGGTAGTAATAAGCTCAGCAGTAGCGCAAGTAGTGATAAACGCGTTAATAGACGTTATGCAATAGGCGTCAGGCAGGGAGATACGATATCTCCAATGCTATTCACAGCGTGTTTACAGGAGGTATTCAGAGACCTGAATTGGGAAGAATTGGGGATAAAAGTTAATGGAGAATACCTTAGTAACTTGCGATTCGCTGATGATATTGCCTTGCTTAGTAATGCAGGGGACCAATTGCAATGCATGCTCACTGACCTGGAGAGGCAAAGCAGAAGAGTGGGTTTAAAAATTAATCTGCAGAAAACTAAAGTAATGCTTAACAGTCTCGGAAGAGAACAGCAATTTACAATAGGCAGCGAGGCACTGGAAGTCGTAAGGGAATACATCTACTTAAGGCAGGTAGTGACGGCGGATCCGGATGATGAGATGGAAATAATCAGAAGAATAAGAATGGGCTGGGGTGCGTTTGGCAGGCATTCTCAGATCATGAACAGCAGGTTGCCATTATCCCTCAAGAGAAAAGTATATAATAGCTGTGTCTTACCAGTACTCACCTACGAGGCAGAAACCTGGAGGCTTACGAAAAGGGTTCTACTCAAATTGAGGACGACGCAACGAGCTATGGAAAGAAGAATGATAGGTGTAACGTTAAGGGATAAGACAAGAGCAGATTGGGTGAGGGAACAAACGCGAGTTAATGACATCTTAGTTGAAATCAAGAAAAAGAAATGGGCATGGGCACGACATGTAATGAGGAGGGAAGATAACCGATGGTCATTAAGGGTTACGGACTGGATCCCAAGGGAAGGGAAGCGTAGCAGGGGGCGGCAGAAAGTTAGGTGGGCGGATGAGATTAAGAAGTTTGCAGGCACGGCATAGCCACAATTAGTACATGACCGGGGTTGTTGGAGAAGTCTGGGAGAGGCCTTTGCCCTGCAGTGGGCGTAACCAGGCTGATGATGATGATGATGAGACGTTATGGCAGTATTAACTGTAGTAATGGGCAGTTCAGTAACACAAGCAATAATAGCAGCTGCTATGATGGTACCAGTGCTGGTAGCTGTAGCGATAACAGTAGGGACAATAGCAGTAGCCGGCTTTGGTACACTAGGTTGTATTGGAGAATTATTTAGTTAGCCAGTAGTAGTAGTAGTAGTAGTAGTAGTAGTAGTAGTAGTAGTAGTAGTAGTAGTAGTAGTAGTAGTAGCAGTAGTAGCAGTAGTATTTTTTCCAAGGCATTCGACACTGTTACGCGCTCAAAACTTCTCCATAAGCTTCGCGATACTTAATAACTCTTCCTTATTTATCTGGGTCGCTAGCTTTTTACATAACCGTTCCCATTATGTTTCGTTTAATTCCTCAAACTCGTCTGTAGTAAATATGACGTCCGGAGTTCCCCAGGGTTCAGTGTTACGGCCACTTTTGTTATTATTGTATAGAAATGATTTGCCGAATTATATATGTCCGCAAAAATTCGTCTTTATGCTGACGACTGTGTGCTGTATGACGTAATCAACACGAATGCTGACCACCTTCGACATAACGATTTTTTTTACACAATTTAGCATGTGGTGCGACAAATGGCAAATTAATATAAACTTTGTAAAAACAGTCGCTTTATCTTTTAGTAAGCGCACCTCTGCTTCTTTGTTTAACTGTTCGTTTAATGGCTCTTCCCATGAACGGGTGTCTGAATACAAGTACCTTGGCCTCATCTTCACACCTAACATGTCATGATCTAGGCATATTGAATACACATGCTATAAAGCACTAAAGAAAATAGGCTATCTAAAGCGTACATTGCGAAAAGCTTCGCGTGAAACAGAATTGCTATCATATAAACAGATCATCCGACCCATTCTCGAATATGGTTGCCCCATCTGGAACGCTTATAAAGTATCCGACATTAACACTCTCGAATCAGTTGAAAAGAAAGCAATCCGTTTCATATACGACTGGAACTTGTCACCCTCAGCTCACCTCATTGTTGCATTAGGTCTACAAACTCTGTCTGAGCGTAGTGATAGTGAATGCCTTAAATTGTTGCATAATCTCATTAACACCACACACTACTCATTGAAAAAAAAGATTTGTCTCCTGGTAAATTGAAACCTACAAGGAATAGCCGCAAACCTTGCAACATTTCAACTGAGTACTAACCTATTTAAGTTTAGCTTCTTTCTTCGTACAATTGAAAAATGGAACTTACTACAAGTTGAAACTAGGGCACTGCCTTTAGAGGAGCTTTTGTAGAAGGTAACTTGACTCATGCTGTGTTTATTATTACTCATCATATCTTTTATGTTGAAATGATCATGATTCCTACGGTGTTGAAGTTAATTTGTGCAGAAAAACGTTTCGTTGCTATATCCAACGTACAAACCCACTGCTGCGATAGCCCAATTGGGCTGCAGTATGTATGTATGTATAAATAAATAAATAAATAAATAAATAAATAAATAAATAAATAAATAAATAGGAATAGCAGCAGCAGCCTCGAAATATCCCTTGCAACGGAGCTTGCCCAAGTACGCCGCACGTCTTCTGTCCCCTCCTCGCTCACGAATTTCTGCGCTGCAGAATATCGGCTCGACAGATGCGCGAACCGCGTGTACAGGTACGCTGACAAGTGAATAGAACACAGAAGCGAAGCGAATCGGTCACGGGAGAGAAACCGCGGGGAAACGTAGGCGTTTCGTTCCAAAGGCTCACCCCTTGTTCGTTGTACAAGGTCGCGCACAACGACGTCGCGCCGCCCGCTGATGTCTCACTTTCCGGCGGGGCGGCACGGCGCGGCCGCCCCATAAAAAGAACAAGCGAAAAGAAAGAAAAAAAAAGGGGGGGGGGAGGTGTAGCACACTTCGTCGTTCTTTTTTTTTTTTTTAATCTCTTGTCCACCCTCGTGAAGCCGACATTGATCCTTTCTAAGGACACAGTGGAGAAGAATATTAAATAGGGGGTGGGGGCGTAAGATTGGATTTGAGAATTTACTTTTTGAAATTGTCAAACATGCGTTCGGATGTAACGAATAACGACGCCTATTCATGACTCGAAGGGGAAAGGGTTCTCCGCTCCGCGGATAGCTCTGTGGAGGCTGCAGAAAGATGCACCGAACACCGTGGAACCAAGGAGTTGTTTATAATTTACGAGCCTCTCTATTGGCCGGACGCTAAGTTGTGAAACGCATTACACGCGCATACAAAGTAGGGTAAAAAAAAAAAAAAGCCCTTCTTACAACACTTGCTCCACACAACTATTGTAGTTCACTTTCTGTTTAGAAATGACAATACTCGATATACGATTCGGAAATTTGACCATTCGAACGCCCTTAATACTATGTTGGGACGAATTAGTATACTACTGTTCTCAAGTAGCGAAATGGTCACTCCTACCGCGAGACGAAGATTATTATTATTATTATTATTATTATTATTATTATTATTATTATTATTATTATTATTATTATTATTATTTGAAAACATATATACACTTGAGAGGAAAGGGAAAGCGAGGAGCAGGCTGGCAACTTCCACCGGAAGGGGCACAACGGCCTGCCACTCTTGAGAGGAGGTGGCAAAAACACAGAAATGCAAGATAGGAAGGAGGGCAGGAAAGAAAGAGCAACAAGACTAATCTAAAAGCATAAAGTAGTACACACAGTACAGGTCACACACAGTAGGGCCGGGCCGGTCACTGAAGCTCATGAAACTACAGAATGGTAAATAGAAGAAACAGTATCGACACTACAAACGTGAACCTAAGTTAGTTAACTCTAGAAAAGCACAGTGCGATGAGCCTGATCGCGTCGAGAGGCACAGCCACTGTGGTACAGACGTTTGTCGAGTGTCGTCAACTGCAGGCCAAGGAGGTGATGGTCCCTCACTAGCTACATGCGCTGCGCACTGAAAGCGGGTCACTCCAATATCAGGTGCCGAAGTGCTTTGCAGCAACCGCAAGACGTACGCGATGGACTGGCTGCACGTCCTTGTCTGTGTAAACGTTCGCACACGTTCACGAAGCTTTGTTTGCTAGAAAAGACGAAAAAAAAAAAAATACTAAACACTGGTGACGAGGAAGAGCCATGATCTTCCTGCACCAGCTAGCCGTGACGTCAGATCCGTGTATCTAATGTATTTTCTTTCTTTTTTTTTAAAGGTAAAGAAGTGCTATATCGCTTCCTGAAGGAGTCATAAAGGTGAATGTAGTAAGTTTCGAGAACTACTTCTTTTCCTACGCGGACCAAATGCTGAAAAATTATTCCAAATCCTCGACGTAACACTGACGTGTCGGTGCTACCGCTTCGGCACCCAATTCAAGAAGGAAAAGTTTGGCCTTCACTGTGTGCAATAATAATAATAATAATAATAATAATAATAATAATAATAATAATAATAATAATAATAATAATAATAATAATAATAATAATAATAATAATAATAAATTAATAAGAAATTACCAGTGTTAAGTGATTTACTGTTGCTTTTCAATTATCTCTCAAGCATTTTAGAATATGGTCAGGAGCCATGACAAAAAAAAAAAAAAACAAAGCTCGGTGCACACGACATTTGTTCCGAATGTGGTCAGAGTGGGAAACGGTCACGTGCTTTATATTGTGTACTTAACGCTGAAGGGCCCCAGGCGACGTAATTCGCCTTCGGCTCTGAGGGCCTTCGGCTGCAGCCTGCAAAAGTAATCTGCTATCGGTCGATGAATGCTAGTGTTTTCAACTGCTACCCGCTGAGGTATGGCTATAGCGTTGCGCTGCCGAGCTCGAGTTCGCGGGTTCGCTCCCGCCCGCGGCGGCCGCATTCCGATGGGAGCGGAATGTGACTTGCATTGAACCCCCAAGTGGCCGAAATTAATTCGCAGCTCCCCCCCCCCCCCCCCCCATGGGCTCAACAATGATGAGTTCCCGGGATTTCACAATAAACCGCACTGTTCGTGAGCAAGTTTGCAGGCGACGAATAATGTGGGAAAAGCATTACTTTTTTTTTTCGCTGCATTACACACTTAGCCCGAAATCGAGTTGTGCAACGCAAGAGTGCGTGTTCGACAATTGTAGCGCGCGTCCCAATTCCAGGCTGCGAGGTCGCGCCGCAAGGAAGCTAAACATTTTTCTCTGCTGGCACGTGATTTCCAAACTTTAGCTCCCGATTGTATATGTGCTGCGTCCTGCGGCAACGTCGAACAACGTCGTGTAGAGGCAAACGCGCCCGAACGAGTGGGGGTGGAAGGGGATAGAGGAGACCTTCAGAGTCGTGGAGAAAAGTATAAACGACAAGAGAGGGAACGCGAATGAGAGAGAGAGAGTGTGTGCGTGTGTTTGGAATAGTAGAAAACGTTTCCGGGCGTCTCACCTTAGCGGCAGACCACGATGCGCGTGCTGCTCGACGCGTGCCTCTTTGTAGCCGGTCCTCGCCTGCATTGCTGTCTCCTTCGCTCGCGGTGCGCCTCCTTTCCTCCGATGCCGCGTTCCGGAGCCCGGGGTTGCGGCCCGCGCTGCCGCACGTCGCCCGCATCGCACGCCTTCACGCCCGCGCTGGAGCCCCTTCGTGCGCGGAGAGAACCTCGTGTCGGTGGGCCCGTGCTCCAGTGCGCGGAAGGCGCGTGGTTTGGCCCGGGTCGTCTTTCGGTCGCGGCGTGGCGCTGCTGCTGCTGGTGGTGCTCTACTGCCGCTAGCTGCGCCTCCTCCTCCTCCTCTTTCACGCTCCTCCCCGTTCTTCCCTGACTTTAGGCGCGAAGGCAGGTGGCACCACTCGGCGTGCGAATTCCTACTCAATCGGTAGTTGTATCGCCTAACGGTTCGGCGCAGCTGCAGTGTTTGCGACTGCCGCCGCTGTGGAGGCATCTGGTGGCTGACCTGCGAACCAATATAGCTTCGGTTCCTTCGCCTCCTTTTCTGCGTGGCGCAAGTGTTGAAGGCCGCCGGGCCATATTTCAAATAAAACATTCGAACCTCAAACGCAATACAAAGTTCAAAACATAAGAGAAAGCGTGTGAGAGTGCAAGTACCGTGGATGTTTACTTCACGTCGAAACTTATATGGAACATACACATCCAGCAGTCAATGTTTAGGACAAGTAAAGTGTTCCTTTACTCGTGGAAATTTCAAATCAGCGTCCAGAGATGTTCAAGAAACACTTTATATTTTGCATGTCAGATCTATCTTGAATTATCCCCCTAGGATTCGGGACCCATATCAGGACTACTTGATAGAAGTAATAGAAATAAGTCGCAGTTTCGTCCGAAAGGCGAAGCATCGATTGCGATAACAAATTAGTAGACAATTATACGAAGTCAGTATGGTAGTTTTATCGGCCGTATAAGCTTGTAAATATACATACCATAACGCACAAACAAGCATGATGTCACGCGCGCATGAGCAAACATGAACACATCTCACTCAAAGACCTCGGACATTCGCCGTTAAAACGCTGCAGTGAGGTAACGTGGCAGCTGCTGCGAGCGAAGTGTCCTTCGTGCGGTGTATCGCTTCAACGCAAGAGCGGCTGAGCCGTCTGCAGATGCTTTTCGAGATACGGCGCGCGCGACCGTGCGCGGCCGTGCATATGTAGTACGCACTTGTTGGCAGAGTCTAAGAAGCACACCCCCTCCCTCCCGCGCTGCCTCGCCGCTTTCCTCCATATACGACGCTGGAGACTGAGCCGCGATTGTCAGTGCGCCTTGCGCCTGGCCAGCCCCCCTTCCCTCCCATCCCCACACGGTCTTTCGCGCGACGGAAGACGGCGCGTTTCCTTCCCGCTTCCTTCCTTAGCGCGCGCCAGGTTGAGCCGCGATCGTCGGCTTCCCTCCTCGCGTGCTTTCACTCGCACATACACCATGCGACGCGTGGCGACGGTGTTATCGCCCTTGTACTTTACACGGAACCTCACGGCGACGACAAAAGTGCACCTGGAGTGTCCATATAATTGCTATCGCAATAATAAAAGAAAGACACGAATGAGCCAAGGCAAGGCGGACTTCTTGCTCTCTCTCTTCGCGCGTCCGTGCTCCTTTTTATCTAGCGCAAATTGTTTGGTCTTGTTTTTTCGTTCTCATCATTTTCAGTGAAGCAACTGTAACGTCTTTCCGTCTCTCTCTCTCTCTCTCTCTCTCTCTCTCTCTCTCTCTCTCTCTCTCTCTCATTTTTTTCTCCATAATTTCGCTATCGTTCTTGTACCTCTCCCCGCTATCTCAGTGTTCAATCCTATAACAAACCTGTCAATTCGTCGAAAATTTATTCGTGTCTCGTTGCATGTGCTTAACTCTCTCTCTCTCTCCACCCTCTCTCGGACTCTCCATCGTTTCTGTAATAGGATGTGCGCGCATCGGGGCTTCGCTCTCTTGAATCGAGCTTCGATGGTAGTGCGAGGTTTCCGTTTGGTAGCGCGCTCGTCTGTTACCGGATGTGCGGTTTGCGCCTTTCAACATTATCATGAAGCTACATGCCACGTGGAACGTATTTCTGGCGGGCTCTAGTCCGGCGCCAGTGATTGACTTCACACTGCGCAATATGACCTTCGTGGACGGAACGCACGCCACAGGTGAAGTTCCTTAAAGGGACATTAAAGAAGGAATTCAGGTCAAGCAGGGCTGACAAGTTACGCTCAGTTAAACGTCTCCAGTTACACTCCAGTCACAAAATCAAGAAGGCGAAAAAGGTCGGTCTTATCGTGAACTTCAGGCTCCGTAATTCGAGTCGCCACCGGGAAGCTCCCGCAGTTCCTTCCTTGTGGCAGCACGCATTTTTAACATAGTTTTCCTAAAAGTAATTTAGGCGTTTGTCAGTAAGCTCAGATTGCCCTTCATTTTAACGGAACCGAAGTCTCAATGCAGTGACTTCTCAGAAATTCTTTGAACGTACCGGGCGAAAAATAAATGACCCAAACAGGCGGAATCCACTTCGAACGCTGTGACGCCACACTGGCATACCGACGCCGTGGAGCTTCAGGGGAAAATTTCTAAAGGAGGCAACCATGGCCTGGCCATTTTCGTCGCTAGTGGCCAACCCTTTCCCGCGAAATAAATGGGAACACATTCTTGAAATATTGTTACTTGACCGGTCTAAATTGGTCTAGCGTTCAATCGAGGCTCCTGAAATGAAACCGTCGACGTCAAGAGACGTCGCACCTGGTACGCCGTATAGACGCGTTTACAAAAGAAAAAAAAGAAAGACAAAAGAGATTTAAGCCCTTTGCTAAACACATATAGATTTACGGGGTACTTGAAGATCGGAAACGCACATATACGGCAGCAGCAGCAGCAGCAGCGCTGGCAGCGCCATGTTGGTGGTGCCGACGCCTTCGCACTAGCAGTGTAAGTACAGCGCGTTTGCAAATTAAAGGTCTCGGTGCTCGAGTTGACGCCACCGTCGCAAGACGACGTCAGTAACGCTGCTGCGCACAGCCGTGTCTGCGGTGTCGACGGCATTCCGTAAACTGCGATGCGTTTACGCACGAGAGGCGTGCACGGCACCGCACCCACGTGCAGCAGGTGTACATGTGCACTGCCGCTCCAGGTGGCGAGCCGGCGCGTACATCCTGATCTTCCTGGCGATGGCGCCTTTCATGACGGAGGCGGGCGCGCTTCTTTTCGGGGTCTTCTCGTTCCCATCGACGGTGAAGCTCCTCGCTGGACGACAGGCGTCGACAAGTGCGCGTGGAAGGGATTTGCCGTGTCTGTCTGTCTTTTATGCTTCATACTGGCTTCCTTCCTGCCAGGCCAATTCGCAGTGACGCTTCGTTTAGTGGACCCCTCGCCTTCCATCGCCCCTTCGTTCGTCGCACTCGCGTCCGTGCCATTGGGTGGTGATCGGATCCGATTTTGTTCTCCTGCCAATTAAAGCTGGTCCGTTATATTGCCTCCACGCGCTGTAGCTGTGTGTGCTTGTCGACGAGCGGCCACTCACGGGCGCATTTGTGTAGATTGGGCCGTGGCACCCTGCGTCGCTTTGGAACGCTGAACCCCGTCAGCTGTTCAGCCGTGTGGAAAGGGGCTTCTTCGGACGCCGTCACGGCTTTCATTGGCACTCATTGTTTGCGACATCTTTTTTATTAATTTTTAAGCAAGAAATGCATTTAGCTCCCGTTGTCGGTGACCTTCAAGTGACCCTGAGCCAGAAGCAAGAGCCGTTACCCGGGCCCACAAATGAGCACATCCGGGCAAGTTGCGAGGACAAAACGAGATCATCCGGGCAACAAGTCGAGACCGCGTTACATGCGCTAGTTACTTCCCGAACAAGTTACCAAAAATATTCCTTGCGAGTTCTTCCTAATGTTTGTTCACAAATCATTCGAACTCTATCCTCTAGTACGCTGAAATTTTATTTGTCATTTCCAATGGGGTAACGTTCAAAAGGCAGATACCGGACACTATACGCTTGTTATGTTTTGGCGCTGAGGGCTCTTTTCAACGCCAGCGGTCCGCGAGTTTGACCGTTTGACGCCAGCGTGGCCGTTTGACCGCGATGATAGTTGTAGGGAGGTTCTGAGTGCGACGGGAAACTATTGCGTTCCATATGAACCAGTGCGCAGTATGGCACGGTGCGGTGTGATGTGGTGGCTAGTATCAAGATTGTGGCTAGTGTCACTTTCAACCAATCTGCTTTGTCGGTAGCCGTTTCATGCTTACATCTACTCTCGATTACGGGAGAGCCAGCAATTTTCTTTTTCTTTTTGACAAATTCGCGTGGTTTCAGCCTGAAGGCTTAATTTTGAGCAGAAAGTTGCGAAGTGATGATGATGATAATGACCTCAGCAGAATTTTGTCGTATGTTTTGTTGTAATTGTGAGGAAACGGCCTCATATATATATATATATATATATATATATATATATATATATATATATATATATATATATATATATATAACTTCATTTAACTATAGTCTTGATGAGGTGGCTGGAAGGTTTACATTATCTGCAGTTTACATTACCTGATTGAACGCTGCACCAATCTTCGTTTTTTGAGTGTTGTGTTTGCTCTATTGTTCGTTACTCGGGCTATATCCGAACCTGCTTTCTTATAACAGCCAAGACACACAGCAACGATGCCATTTGCGCGTACAAATGTCGAAGTGATTGGCCCATCACCCTTCCCAGTGGCCTCGAGGGCGGCGCGGGGTCCATTTCTTTCCGGTCGGCCGCCTGGCAGGGCCTGCTTCGCGAGCGCAGATTGATGGCCGCCAGCGCTCGTTCGTCCCTGCGGCCTCGCCAGCGGTGCCCCGCTTTATAGCTCACGTCGTCGTAACAGCGCTATATCGCCGTCGGAGGCCTCGGGGTGTGTGCGGTGCGATCGCCCCACGGGCGTTCCGGAGATGTATAGATGCCTCGTGGTTTAGCGAGTGTATCGCGAATGTGAATGTATCATTCGGACCCGCTTTCTCTCTCTCGCTTCGATCACAAAGCTAACCAACAATTGACGGATCGGCCTCGCTCGACGCCGCGATGCAGCTCAGCGTGCGGAACGCGCCTTCTTTTTTTTACGCAGTGCTGTGTTTAGGTGTCGATGGGGCGGCGTCGGTGAGCGGTTACCTAGAGTTACCGTATGTGAGCACACAATGGAATTCTGTACACGGTTACCGAGCATATGCGAACACATTCACGGGCGTGTCTCCAGTTTTCTCGTCCTTAGCGGTGTCTTGAACGACAGTGACGTTGGGCCGCTGAGCACGAGCGCGTGGGCTCGATTCCCGCATCCGCATTCTGGGGGGGGGGGGATGCAAAAGAAAGTACCAATTTGGAGAACGCCGCTTCTCGCAACCTAGGTGTCGCTTTGGAACATCGATGTTCACTCACTCACTCACTCACTCACTCACTCACTCACTCACTCACTCACTCACTCACTCACTCACTCACTCACTCACTCACTCACTCACTCACTCACTCACTCACTCACTCACTCACTCACTCACTCACTCACTCACTCACTCACTCACTCACTCACTCACTCACTCACTCACTCACTCACTCAAATGAATGCTTGACCTTCATTTTATTCAGTAATAATAAACCTTTTCCGATTCTACATAATTAGAAAGACCCTTTTTCCACGAAATGATTGACAACGGCGTTTTGAACAAACACTTTGTGAATCCAGCCTGTCTTTGCGGTGTTGTGATCGGCCGTTCACCCCCGACAGCCTCCGGTCACGGATAACGCGATTACGGGAAACGGGCCGACGGCCTAGTGAAGGTCGTTCTCAAATGAGATGTGTAGCCACCACTGGAGTACCTCGGTCAGGAGAGGTTTCGGCAATTAGCAAGGATACGGTCCTTCACCTGTCAGCCACCTTGTAAATATGTAGTATAAACTTGTTGGTAAAACGTCCTGGATATCGGGCTTAGCCCCACGTTCCCTTGCTCCTCCACGAGCACTTTCCACATCTGCGGCACCCCAGTCGCAACAGCGGCTGTCTAGTCGTCTGTTTAAAGGAAAATGTTTCGACCAGTGTGAACAGACCCCTAGTTTCTTCCAGCGAGGTTTCAACACTCAAACCTGTCCCGTGCTTTCGCCGACGTTCGCGCACCGCGCTCAGCGTCAGTGCCACCGGGCGCCTGGCTGTCGGCGACCAGGCGGGTTTGCGTCCCGGGTGCACCGCGGGGAGGCTTCTTCGTGGGGCCGCAAGCGGTTTCGCTGATGCTCGCCAATTCATGCCTCACCCACGCGCGCATACACGTGTCTACGTGGCGGCGGCCATCTCGCCGTGCTTGTCTACGCGCGTGACGTCGGCTAGCGCTCCCGAGTCCTGCCCCGCGGCTGCGTTCCGTGAGGCTTTGTGCCAGAGTAGAACTCTCCTCGGCACGTATATTTACTGATGAGTACTTTTATTTTTCTTTTAAGTTAAGCCGTGTTCCGTTTGTTGTCAGTGCTGCCGAGGGGCCTGTCCGGGCGGTATACAACTACAGTTTAAGGGCGTATTTCAGAGCGGTGTGTATACATCTGCATCGTCAGCTTCAGATGTCGCAAGTAATACAGTTTTCAAAACTGGGATGTCATCGGTTATTGCTGAGTTAGAGAGTTCAGTAGTTGATCCATCGTTAAAAAAAAAAAATAAAGAAAGAAGCCGATATCGTCGAACTTTCCTCAATTTTCGTAGTATAAGCTTGCTCACCTAGGAAAGCTGCTCTTAACAGTTGGTTTATTTTTTCTCCTAAACGCAACAAGCCTGATCGAAATACATTCAGTTGCTGAGAAAGGTTGCCGTTTTAATGCATTCCATCTGTATAGCAGCTGCCGAGCTCCTCTTACGCGCGCCGCCGTGCAGTTGATTCCTATAGCTGAGCACGGCTCCCAGCGGCGGCCCGTGTGTTACCCTGGGATGATTAAACTATGCAACTTGGTTTTATTTTATCCAAGGATTGCCTTTCTAGCCGAGTTAAAACAGACCCTCCTCTTCTTCCGGTTGTCGTCGACGCCAAGGCGACCTCCTTCATATCGTTCCGGACTGTCTACGCCCACTGTGTGCTTCGACCTTGTGTAGTCTTGCGTAATAAGCTCGCCGAATCCATTTGAAGCGGTTTTTTTAAAACGTTGGCACAGCTTTAGCGGTGCTCTTGTGTTCAGACATTGCGGAAGCTTTGCACAAGAGCCGATGATGGGAATGTAACCGGACAGCAAAAAGTTTCTAAGCAGTGGCGGCAGTTTGAAATTAAAGCTTTAATTTTACCCCATCGCGATGACGGCGTGAGTTTAATAACAAGGAAAGAAAAAAAATTATAAACATCCGCGTACGCAGGAAGAAGCCCTTTTAATTGAACAAGTGACAGTGCAGAATCCTTCTTCTTGCGAGTTTTGTAAACACGTAACTCAGACACGCGAGAGTGAACTGAAATTAACGAGCAGAAAGAAATCAAAGAATGAAGCAACATCTTCCAGTAACTCTTCTACTGGGCAAAAAAGAAAGTAGTAAGACCTCGCCGCGAAGATGAACGATAGTGGTCGAGCGAGCTTCGCGAAACAAAGGAGCGCGTGGTTGTTTTTCAGCGGCGGTACCGGAAAGGCGTGATTATATATTCACGCGCTCTCTTTGTCCTCCCCGCGAGGGTCAGTCTGACCAAGCGGCGTATGCAGGAACACTCACCATTTCTGTCGAGTCGAATGAAACGCTCCTGCTCGGAACGCCATCCAACGTTGAGGAATGTGTTTAATTAAACGTCAGAGCGTCCTTCGCTTCAAGCGAAGGGATATTCCGAATGTGCCGCATTTCTCGGATTTCCTTCGCTCCCTTCTCCCGTTCTCCGTCTAGGAGGGGGGCGGGGTTGTAACTTTTGTGAAAGACTGACATATTCCTGAGTACTAAAAAGAATGAATATAAATAAAGGACAAAGAATAGGAGCAGAAGGACAAAATTCCGCGTTGGGGCGTGCGCTTGGAAAAGAAGAACTGTAGGGATAATGCCCTTTTCTTTTGTCGTAACTGAAAGCTTTGCGGTCCTTTTAATGAACATTTATAGTTTAATTCAACCGCGTTTCGTGGCTCTTGCCGCAATTATAATCAACACGTTAATCGTCGTCGCGTTTTCAAAAGAAATAGCCGCAAAAAAAAAAAAAAACGTCCATTTACTTCTGCCTTATAGTGCGCAAAGCGCGACATGCGACGTCGTCGTTTTGCAATCGTTGCGCCGTCGTCGCGCCGCTATCTTCCAGTCGTCATGCCACATAGTCCTCGTGATGTCATCGTGCAGTCGTCGTACAGTTATTCGCGCCCTCCCGTGGCCACCCAGACTGACACCGCTGTTTTTTAGCGGCACTCGAGGCTTTTCTTTGAAGTGGTTCTTTGCGGTATATTTCTCCACGACGAGTGCATAGTAAACAAGAGAGCGCGTTGCTTAATAGAAAAAAAAATATATTGTGATTGAGGTAGGTCATCCTGCACTCCGCCACTCACAATTTCTTTCTTGTTGGCGCTCCCTCCGGCGCCCTCCATACGTCTGCTGACGTCTTTCGTATTGTGCCAAGTGTCCTCTCACGCACGCATAGCCCCCCTCTCCCTCTCGTTTCCCCCTCCTCCTCCCTGATTTTTCTATCTCGACTTCCATCTTTCTCTGGTTTCGCTTATTTTGATTTTGCTTTTTTTCCTCCCGACGTTGGATCAGTGACGGGTTATTCTCGTCTGAGCCACTCGAGGGTTCCCAACTATACCGTCGCCCTCCCATGATCTGCATATTTATTTTGGACTGCTTCGCGCTCACCTTTAAGCGCAGAAAATATGAAGAGACGGACGCCCCTGTCCCGCTGTCCCGGCCATCTTGTTAGCGTGGTGAAGGGCGCACTCGAATGTGGAAAACGCGAGCAAGCTTTTTATTCTATAGCTCAGTCCTCGGTTTCCGCGCACCTCTGCCCTTATTGCATTTCTGTGGTCTCGTTTAGGGGATTCTTTCTTTAATTTCTCCTTTGCTGACGGCGCAGCCTTTTAATCCATTTAGCCTTAACCGTTGTATAGGATGAATGGAGATGCTGCCAACGCGGGGTTCCGCTGTAGTCTTGGTTACCTGGCCGCTGAGGTGAAGAACAAAAAGAATGAAAAAGAAAGTCTGACAATTACGATACTCCCTAATGCGAAATTTGAGCGCAGATTTATACGTGTTTTCATTTCGCGATATATTGAGGCCAAGAATTTGAGACCGAAATCACCGCACCGACTCGCAGTGGTGACGAAACGCCAGGAAAACGCTGAATGTGAAGCGGCCTCACGAGCTGCGCTCCAAAATAAACAAGACGCCAAGAACGAAGGGGGCGCGGATAGGAAAAACAGTATTCTCTATCACTGCCCATGTCTCAAAAAATTCTATTCGTTTGCTTTCCTTCGTGCTTACTAATAGACCTTAAGGTTTCCTGATTCTTTATTCTCTAGTGTTTGCATTTTGTTTTGCATTCAAAATCCACATATCGATGCCTTGCCTTCCGCCTGAGCCTTTCCTAGTCGGCCCACTGTTGATCTTCATTATGACTATTTTTAAGGCACCAAAGAAACAACAGACAGCTGTGTTGTTTGCTGTGTTGTTCTTTTACGCTTTAAAAATAGGTATAATGAATCGATACCAACTTGCCCAGTAGGAAGTTCTCTTAACACTGTTGACCTGTCGAGGTGTCCACTTTCACCGTGAATTCTTTCCTCACCCGCCGCAGTAGCCCGTGGCTATGCCGTTCCGCTGCCGAGTTCGAGGTGGAGGGTTCGATTACTGCCTCGGCGGTCGCATTCTTACGGGGGCGAAGTGCGATAACGCTCGTGTACTTAAATGTAGGTGCGCGTTAGAAAACCCCCAGGTGGTCAAAATTAAATCCGAGCTCCACCACTATGACGTGCTACATTCACTTGCACGAGGAACCCCAGATTTTTTTTTTTTTTTTTTGACCTAGAAAAATAGCATTTCTCTTGTTTGGATTAGTACTTTGTGTTAGTCGCCACTTAACTTGCTCTAGTGTTCCTTCGCGGAGAATGAGCGGTCATGGGCACCACGGCCGACGCGCGCTGCTTGCTAAGTGCGCGTATATTTTCTCCGGAACGCACAGGGAGCTTCGACAATAAATGCCGACATGTAATCGATACCCAAAACGACGGTCACTGAGGAAGTGAGAGTGGGAAAACATGATCTGCTGACGCGTGCTCGCTACAGTTGTTCAAGGAGCAAAATGTCTTGTGGTGTTATGTTCATTTCAGTGAGATTGGCAGATAGATAGATAGATAGATAGATAGATAGATAGATAGATAGATAGATAGATAGATAGATAGATAGAGAGAGAGAGAGAGAGAGAGAGAGAGAGAGAGAGAGAGAGAGAGAGAGAATAGAAGAGAGGAAAGGCAGGAAGGTTAACCAGACACATGTGCGGTTTGCTGCCCTGCACTGGGGAAATGGTATAGGGATGAAAAAAGAAAGAAAAGAGAGAGAGAGAGAGAGAGAGAGAGAGAGAGAGAGAGAGAGAGAGAGAGAGAGAGAGAGAGAGAGAGAGATCACAATTTCGCGCACAATTGAAGGTTCGCACCGTGTCTCCACGCAGTCGCCTAGACCTGTCGACCTGAGGTACTGCAACAACGCTTTCGTCGCTTTGAGTGCCATCGACGAGTACGGCGTTGCTCCAAGCATCTTCATTTCCGAAAATGTTCGAGTCCAGCCGGTTCAATGCTGTCCGGAGAATTTCACGCTCGACGTCGTGTTGGGGACAGAGACATAAGATGTGTTCAATCATTTCCATAGTTCCACAGAGTCGCACATGGGCGTGTCCCCCATTCCAATGCGGAACGGGTAGGTCTTTCAGTGAAAGAAGTGAGGACATATAACGGGCTGGAACGCTAACATTTAATATCGGTAAACCGTGTGCTGATTCTAGTTATTTGAGTTTCTTCTAGCAAGTACAAGTCCTCTTCTGCGTCCTCTTCTCTGCTTCCGGTTGCGCGCTTGCCCTCGCTATTTTGCTTACAGCCCCTGGATCCCTGTCCTGGTACTCTCCTGCATGAACTAATATTATTTCTTTTGCTTTGGCCAGTGTCTTTTCTTTTTCTTTCAGTGTACTTTCTTCCGCTACCGGTTTGGCAATACTTGTCGCTTCTAGCCCACTTTTCCTCATCCTTGTTTACTTTCAGCGCCGTGTTCCTAGCGAACGTGCGATCTTCCTCAGCACCTCGCCTCTTTTACTTCCGTCGTTTCTGACGTCGCGCTTCCGATTGGACACTGTTTCCTGATTCTCCGTTCCCGTCTTGCCTTTGTTCTTTATCTTGTCCCGGTAAGGGGTGGAGCTAACGACTGTTGAACTTCCGGTGCGCGGCCACGCTGGTGTCGCCGTTCGTCATGGGGCAAGGAAGGAAATAACGAAGCGGTTTCACGTGACAATCTTGAAGCCTATAATACACGTACAAAGCCATTAAGATATAAAGGATTATGGGAGAAGAGCCCTCACCGCGTATTAAGCAAGCGGTAACAGCTGCCTCTTGTGTTGGAAAAGCGGTGTGTGTGTGTGTGTGTGTGTGTGTGTGTGTGTGTGTGTGTGTGTGTGTGTGTGTGTGTGTGTGTGTGTGTGTGTGTGTGTGTGTGTGTGTGTGTGTGTGTGTGTGTGTGTGAGGCGCTGGCCGATCGCGTCGCGGCCCTTACGAGGGTGCGTTCACATTGGCGGCGAAAGCGGGCTAAAAACCAGGTGAGCGCGATCGCGTCTGGGACCGATTTCCGCTGCGAGAAAAAAAAAAAGAAGAAGAAAGCTTGCCGCTTTGCCGCAGCCAGTCAGAATGATAAGCGGTAGTAAGCTCTATGCTCGAATGTAAACTGAGCGTATAGATGCTAGTGCTGCCTTTCATGGCGGAGGCGCACTTTGAAGACTTCGTCTCAATTTGGCATACTCGCCATATTGGTTTGGCACGGCATGGTTTAATGGCGGAGTCGGGAGTTGCTGTGGTTGCCCCTAACCGCTTTCTTCAGCGTATGATCAGCCTGGTTTGTGTATTTGTATATGCCAGCTCTTTGCGTAAACAACGAAGAAGCCTTGCAGGTCACTATGAGCTGGTTCCTATCATAAAGGGCGCAGTGAATGTTCCGGTCTCCTTGCGACAAAGAACTGTGGAAGAAATGAAAATGTAAGGCGCGAGGGTACCCTTGAATAACGGGAGGCATCGTGCATTCACTATTTCAACAACGAATAAGGGTCACCGCCAATAAATGAGTCATGGTATACTCGCGTTCGTTGGCTACAAATAGTCAGCGCCGGTGCATGCTGTCATCACTTTCTTCCGTCTGTTCGCTATGTTCCATCACGATTGATGATGATGATGATGATTTATTGGCATCTCCTTCGAAATGGGTGGTGACAAATGGTCGCCTAGACTGGTTGAGCTAATCAATAATGATGATGATGATTTACTCGCATCCCCTTTCTAATGGAGCGATGACCGATAGTCCCCTAGCTCGCATGTTTGAGTTAGTCATGCTATGCGTACCTGGTACGTATGCCTAGATAGCAGCGCCGCCGTTTGGAAAGAGACGCTACTATCGAGGCGCCCTACACGAATGCCAGCGCTGCGCCTCGTGACCTGCGGCGACCTCCATCCATACGCATTCACGGTGAGCGTTCTTGTACGTTCGAAGATGTGCTCGCACTCGGCACCGAACCGTCTGCCCACGCCTGACGCAGAGCACTCCTCGTCGCCGCTTCCCCAGAGGCATCTAATTACTCCTGTAATTCGCTGAGGGCTCTTTTAGGCGCGCGTTTCTTTTCGTCCTTTCCTTTTTCTTTCTTTCACTCATTTGCGAGAATCCCGGGCGCACAATGGAGGGGCATCTTCGTCGTTAGGTCGTCTCCTGTAGAAAAGAAGCCGCGTGCGAGAAACTGGAGGAGCCTCAGATTTTGAGAGCAGTACTGTTCAACACGTTTTAGAAGAGCGCTTTGCGTATAACGCTGCAAACTCGATACAGAAGCGTGCCCGTCGTGCGTAGGCCCTTTTATGAAAGCCCCGGTGATGCCTCGTCATTTGTGTTTGAGGCTGTCCTCGAACGAAAATGGGCTGGAGGATGATATTAAAAAAAAAAAATAAACGATATAGAGAGAGACATAGAGTCCTGAGAAACATCGCGCAACTTCTCTCTCTCTTTTATTTTGTTCATTGGTAGAAAATTGCGTCATTTAAACGTTGTGCGCTGTACGCGTAGCGCACGTTCGAAATATTGCAGTATACGTTCGCCGGCGCTTGTTCTGTGCGATATTGCAAAAGCTACAACGATAGGCCCTGCACCGCCAGTTTGAGCTGCTCCGATGCTAGACCGGCTGGCGCCGGATTATCGAACTCTCTTATCGCGCCTCGTTAATTGCGTGCAGTGGATGTTCGTTCGGGGGGAGGTCGCTGAATAGCCCGAGCGAATGACTCCCTCTCGGCGTGAGGCGTTATGCTGCACTTGACGAATTCCGCGCACTACCTGGCTGGTGCGAAAGCTGCAAGTGCGTATCGTACACATCAGTGGCCAGTACAAGTACCCGCTGGACAACTGCCGCCAGAGATAACTGACGTGGAGAGAGAGAGAGAGAGACAAAGGAAGAGATACGGTGATATTTTCTTCAGAACGAGGGCATTCACTCCGTCGGGAGCGCCGTGCTACCGCAAACGTTTGACGCCATTTGGACTGTTTCCGGAACAGATACCTGTTTCTGGAAGTAGAATATCGATGACATTAGTAGAAAAGCATCAGAAGGAAGTGGTAAAAAAATGGAAACGTGCAAATCAGAGACCTAATCATTCCACCGTTTACACACTGTGCGCACTATACGTGGTACTCGGTCTCTCTCTCTCTCTCTCTCTGCATTGCACTTGGTGATCACAATGTGCCTTGTGAACTCTGGGCACTGAGTGCGTGACGGCCAATTAGGAAGGATAGCCGACTGTTGCAGAGAAGGAGGTCATCGTGCATGCGGCGCTAGTCCTCACGTGACCCAGGTATTAAGCCATCGTATAGCTTAAGCGGATTAGCGTTGGAGAACGGACCAGCACCCTTCTCTCTTCCTCCGATCGTTGTTGACTGGCTGGAGCATCCTGTACGACCTTTCGCTCCGCCGCCCATCAGGTGTGCGCGTAGCCAAATATATACGCGAGCTCCTCTGCACGCAACTCGTAGCACGGCATACGTGGGCGGCAGCTTTCCCTCTCCTCTATAGCACCTCCCATTCCTCTTTATTCATCCCTTGTATGGAGATAAATAAATAAATAAATAAATAAATACAATGAGCGTTGCGTGCAAAACGACAACCCCGGCCGTCGTCTCTCGTTTCACCTAGCGTGCCTCGATGTCCTCGTCGCCCGCCGCGGAGAAGGAGGAGGCGCGCGTTGAGGCAGTTTCACCGGTGGAACAACGCCTGGAGATGGGCAACCGTCGTGCTCTACATGGCGCCTTTGGGTTTCCACCGTTGCTCGCTTGTGTCTTACCGCACGCTTCTACGTATGCAGTAGCAGCGCACTCTGGACAGGTTTGTTCGCCGATATTTCCGGGCGCCGAATAGCTCCCGCGGGCTAGATTTGCTCCGCGCGAAGACAACGCGTTCTAGTCTTTTGTTGTAGCGGTAATTGCTCACCACAGTGTGCGCAACGTGTTCTTTCGTCGCCTATTTTCGTCACGTATTTCGTCGCTTCTTGTGTGGTCGTGGGTGACTGTTGGAAAGCGGGTCCAGGTAGCTCGAACGCGTTGTAACGCCATTGCTCCGTACTGTAGTTACATGACCGTCAGAAAAATTGCACCATATTGCTGCAGGCACGATGGTATGGTTCCGGAGGAATCGAGAATATCAGCTAGTTATTGAATACGATCATGGTACCTTTCACCTAGTTGTATTTTGTTGATGTCACTCTAGTTCTCGTGGAATCGCGCTTATACATTCTTGTTTGCCAGCTTCATAGTGTCCTCGCGTTTTCAAGACGCTCCCTCCCCAAGGGAAGCATACACAGGAACTTAAACACAAACATCTGCTTACATACAGGTTAAAACCAATAAGGAAAGGAGAGAGCGTTCAACGGTAAGAAAAGGCAGCGGAGTCGCCCTGAGTTCATTTGCAGCGCTAGATGGGCACTGGGAAGAAATGGTCTGATTAATAATGAATAATAAAAATGTTTATTCATCTACAAAGTGCAGTGCACGTGTCGACGAAAGCATGCGATTCCGTAGCCCATGTATCTATAGAACAGTGGGGTTATCAGTGTGACTTACAATAAGAATAGAGCTAAACTTGTATAATAAAATGATTGCATACGCAGTATAATCCCCTGTAGCATAGTTAGCGTTGTAACATGCCGATTGTGTGTCGTGAATGCATCCAGTCACAAATTATTTCGAGTATTTTGTGTTTATTGTGTACAACGGCCAGATGTGGGCGTAATTTTTTTAATGAAATTTTGGTGCGTGAAGATAAGGACAGAGCTAGCCTGAGGCTGTTAGTTAACCGCTTGAAGTTGATTAAAGGGACACTTAGAAGTGCTAGGTTATTATTTTAGATAGGCATGGTAATCACACGTCTGAAGTACGAGACTGATTTGTCTTACAACGAACAGATGCTCTCTAAACTGGAATAAACGAGAGAAAAAAAAGGAAGCGCTGGCTATCACGCCGCGTTCAATTTCCCACGCCAGCTCAATGTGACGTCATGAAGTGCGACAGTTTCTTCTTGGGTTGAAGCTGTGTGCCAGTATGGATTGATCACTTTGCATTAGCAAGTGAGCGAATACTGAGTCTGGGCGCTTTCTCGGTGCTTCATCTGTCACGTGCCGCGGCGTACGAATACCATGAGTCATTGATCTGAAAAGCAATTACGATGCGTAACGTTGTTGATTAATCGCGTCGTTCCGCGGGGCTGCGCGCTACTGACATATCGGTCGTGGGTCCGATCAGCCGCCCTCATACCGTGCTCCACGGTCTCTTCGCCTTCTTGCTAATAAAATATCCCTTTTCTGGCCTCGCGGTGTTATGCTTCGGTGGCTTTTCGGGTAAGAAGAAACATTGTCTCTGCCAGGCTCTTTCGTGCCTAAGTGGGCTTTCTCAAAGGATATCGTTAATCTCTATAAAGCGTTCTTGCGGCATTCCCTGTGGGCAAGGAGAAAAAAAAATATACGAAACTGCGTGCATATGGGGGAAACAGAGGCGCGCACTCTGTTTTGTTTAACATCCCTCTTACCCGTACTCTCGCGGGCTGATTGAATTAAGAGGCAACGCTAGCGACCACATTTCGTGGCGCGGAGTGTGCAGCCTACGAGGCTTTGGTCGAGTCGCCTTCGTGCATGCCGTCCTTCTCTTCCCACTGCACACCTGCGTTGCTTCCCAAGTCGCCGTAAAACAACGACAAAGCTGCTTCACGCTTCCTCGCTGCCCGCAACCCTCGAGCGTTTAGCCCCGAGAATTGTACACTTGCTTTTCTTCTTGTTCTCGCTATCAGTGCAAAGAGCGGCGCGGTGTCCCTGTGCATTTGTGACACATGCATGCGTGTGCGCGTCGAGCGACCGTGGCTGTGTATGCGCTGTCGTGGCTATAGTCTACGGGTATTCTTTTGTCTCTCTACCTACGCACGCGGCCGCGGGGCCTTGTTTACCGGTGCTGCATGTCTTACCGCGGTACTCTTTACGATCGTCCGGGGTGCGATAACGGCGCTGTGACGCCCCGCAGACCGCGCGCGCGCATGTACGGCGCCCGTATGCGCCCTCTCACTAAATCCGCGCAGTGCAGCGAAGGATACAGGACTCTCGCGTTCAGCCTGTGTAATCAGTAACGAGAGCCGGCTGCGCCTTGTTCCACAGAAATGGAAGAGGAGTGCTCGGCCCCCTTGGCGCGCTGCATATATCCTTTCGTGTTGCCTCCGTTAAGCCGGCGTCGCGCGGAGGGACGATCTCGGAGGCGGACGGTGAAGGATACCTTCTTCCGGCTCTCTGTTTTGGTTGGCCGACGCGGCCCGTAGCTCTCCCCGTACTGCACGCAATTGGTGAGGCGCAGTACAGCGAGAACGTGTGGCTGTGTGCGCGTGGAGTGAGGGAAAAGCGGCGTGCCTTTACGCGAGAAGACGCAGTCAGCCAGCGACGCATTTATTGTGAGCTTTAACATGCCTTAGCGCCCACCTTGCGCCTTTCTTTTCTTTTTCTTTCTTTAAATGTGTTTTGCTTAGTGCGCCAGGAACTTGAATGCCCTCGTCAGGATAACAAAAGACGAAGGGTTTTACGAGAAGAAAGACTATACAGATGCGGCGCTTCCCCACTGCATACGTTTGTTTTTCATCTTCCCTACCAGCCGTCGCACCAGCGGCATTAAGCTTCTGAGCACGAGGCTTGAGGTCCCAATACCGGAAGCAGCGACCGCATTGTTATCGGGGCGGGATGCAAAAACACTTCTTAAATTGGATTTGTGGGCCCTTTGACTGAGCTCATGTGGTCAACGGTAAAAAAGAACCTGGAGCTCTCTGCCACGGCGTCTATATTAATCCTGGCGTTTCTTTGCGACTTCAAACCAACCTTGCATAAATATGGTTGTAATATGATGCAGACAAGGTAGGTAGGCCAATCAAGCAATCAATCAATCAATCAATCAATCAATCAATCAATCAATCAATCAATCAATCAATCAATCAATCAATCAATGAAAAGGTGGGTTTTCGCAAGTACAGAAAAAGCACGGACAGGTAGGTTTTCTTTATTCTCGCCTACGTGTGTGTGCTTGTGTGTCTGTAACCAGCAGAACGTGCCCCTGACGGGCAAATCAGAATCACAATCGGTATCAGTTTATGTCAGAAACGGGGATAATGACATTATATGTGTATACAGAAGGTGGTGCCGTTGTTAGAAACTGAAAAGAGACCTCCTGTGCATGATGACAAGAATTATATAAACAATGGCAACATGTAAGGTTTCCGATCTTAAAAGCTTTTAGGGGAAAAGGCATAAAGGAACAGAAAAACAGCGTTTGAATGCATTAAACAATAACAAGGTTGCAGATTAGTAAATAATAGAGAAAAGCACAGAGTTATCTTACAAAACATAAGAAAAGAGAAACTACACTGAGAAAAGAGAGGCGGATTACAGATTCGATCGTAAACGAAAGCTTGTTGCAGCATATGCACGTGCCCTTGGAATCAAAAGGTGCAGTGCGAAACTATTTTCCTGACACTAATCACACTGCTCACCTAAATTCTTGGTATTGAATGGTTTCCCTGCTTTAAAAACTTTTGTTGCGCGGTCGGCTGGTCCGCACATTTTCTTTCTCTCTTCGTGTTCGCGCTAGTCATGGCCTTCTTGGTTCCCGATACAGTAAACAGCGTTCTCCGGTCAGTCGTTCAACCGGCGACTCGCACTGTCGATTGTTGATGACTTGTTTTCAGCGATCCCATTCCGCCTCTTCATTGCGGCAAGCACGTCCACCGCTGACCCCCCCTGCTTATCGTACACACACACATCCAGCAACGGAGAACTTTTGTCGCAGGTCGGTCGCCACCGGTTCAGCGATGAGCGAAATAACATTGCCCCCGAATATCCTTTCTCAGCCAACTGAGTGTGCGTGTAGGGGGGGGGGGGGGGGGCGGGCGTAGGCAGCCGGTAGCGTCTGTGCCGAGCCGTGCGTTGACAAACAAAGAACAGCGCGGGGAGCCGCTCGTAATCTCCCTGTGCTTTATTTGTTCGCTACAGATGTCGATGGCCTAGCAGAATGAAACGTACAAGCCGCGGCTATCTCCCTTTTTGCTCTTCTCGCGACGAGTATCTTATCAGCTTCTGCGTGTGGGCGCTAGAAGACGACTATAAGCTGATGTTCTCGCCTTCCCGCTGGGGAACTCTCCCTTCCTATCGCGCCCTTACTGATTCCTCTCTCTCTCTCTGTACGTCACGGCGTTCGGACTTTGCACGCGTCTCTCCAGGTTTGCCCTAATCTTCGCTTCACAAGTGGCCGGCATGCAAGTCTCGACCGTTTCGCATATCTCCCCCTCGAGACGAGCACGGCTTCGTTGTCTGCTTTGACGACCGTCTTGACGAGCGGTCGTCTCGCCGGACAAGCCGAGGACATTTGATGGTCTCGACATTGGCGGGTGACCTGTCGTTGGCGTTGGCGGCAACGGCGCAGTGGCGCGTGCCCGAGTGTGCCTGGAGGTCCGAGTGTCCGTGGACTTTGGAACCTTGTCACTCGCACCGACACGGCTGGGTCCTCCCGAAAGACGTCGCTACTAGTCTGGCGACAGCTGTGGAACTTCCGGAGCCGTCATTCTCGCGGAAGTATTTCCGAGGCTCAGGCACTGTGTGTGTTGCTCGGCTTCTGACGCTGTGGCCAAGTCGTGTGAAGTGGTGCGCTCGTCTGGTTGGCACTGGTTGAATGACTTTTTGGCATCTAGACCTTCTTTCGCCACCGAATTCCGGACAGCGTTACTATAGAGAGTCCGCGGAAGCGCCTTCCCGTTGAATTAGCCTTTGGAGAGGACAACAAACCGGAGGTCTATAGACGCAGTTTCTATAGAGGCGTCTTGTGGTCTTGTTTGCCCGTGTCATTTGACGGCTTTGGCGAGCTTCTCGCTGACTCGTGAGTGTTCTCAGCGGTGATATCAGAGCGGTGTTCTGATGACTCGGGACACGGAAATGGCGACGACCTGCCAAGAACAGCAGTCTTCAGTCGTTAGCGCGGGAGTCGCTGGAAAGAAGAAAGCCGTCACGTTTGACGACGTACGTCCACCTTCTTTCTTTTGCGTTATTTTGTGTATGGTCGGTTTGTCTATGCATCAGGAAAGTTCTATTTGGTTTATTGTTTGCTAGTTTAAGATTACCTTTGCTACGCGCACGAGTGACTCTGCTAGGAGAAATGGCATGTGCAAGTTCTGCTCAACACAAGAAACTCAGAAACCCTGACGTAGCGCGAGACATGCGAAATTTTTAGTCATGGCTGATTAATGCGCTCGAGCACCAGCGCGTCGTGTTACCTGGCTATAAAGTGATGAACGCTCATCGCTAGATGGTCGTCTAGCTTGACCTGCTGGTGCTCCAACAGATTCGTTACGTTTAGAGCAGTGCAGCAAAAAAAAAAAAAAAAAGCATTACTTGATTTTTATGCGTCTTGCGCAAAATTTCAGGCTTCAAGGTGTCTTGCTAGCACCTTACGTGTGGCGCTTTATTCCGCGCATGTGTGTTCAGTCTCTACGATACGGATGCACGCCGGCCTAATTAAACAACGTAGTTTGTGTGTTTGTAGCCTATATCGTTGATAAAGTGCTAGACCTACCCGACAAAACTGACTGCCGATCATTTTATGTGTTTGCGTTGTGTTAGATGTCATGGAGATACGCTGTGAACTGCAGACGTCTTTGTACCAAGCGGACGTATACGTTTCTTGCTCGAGTACTGCATTTCTTGCTTGACGCTTCCTACCTGTTGCGTGGCGTGGATGCTTTTGTGTGAATTTTCCTGCCCCCCTCCTCCTTATTCCATGTGCGTGTGTATAGACCCCTATTTTGTATTGTCTGCTGTAACCTCATTGTTCGATTAGTAAAGAGCCGTTGACGCGCCAGTGACATTATACTTGGGAAAAAATATGCAATATCGAAAGCGCGAAATTCGGCTGCCCAATTATTGAATGACGTAAACGTGGTGTCCAGATTAAACGAGTGCTGTGTCTTAATTTAGATGGGGTGTAGTTTTTCAAACTGCATGGAGTATTCGAAGAAACATGGAATGGCAGCCTCTCGTCCTGTGCCCCTATACGATTCTGCTTGCGCGCTAGACTTTAATGTCGACAAGCTTGTTTAGCCTTAAAATGTGCAAACGATAGTGAAGTCAAATGTGTGGTCGAGTTGTTCGTTGTGATTCATTCTCTTAACATTGAGCACAAAGCTGCAAGAGTAAATGACATGACGGAAGCGCCGACTCCCGATTGAGTTGTCGCATTTGGTTAGTACACGTTATTGTGCTGTACTGTACGGCTTGTACTGTTTTAATTGGCTAGGTGCAAGGCGAAAGCTAAATGCAACGAATATATATATGCAAAGGCACGACTACTAAATGTTTCAGGAAAACCATCATATTCCAGTAAACCGAGAAAACCACGACCTTTTGTCCAGCTGGGTGCGCAAAAGCACGATAACAAGCAAAGGGCTGTTGGACTATATTCAGTGGCTTCACGCTGCAAGCGTGTGAGGACACAGGCAGGGACGCGACATGACCTCGGCTTTGTCTCTTCTGGCCTCACGGCACCGCACGGAAGGATATACGTAGCGCAGAAAAAAAAAAAGGGGGGGGGAGAGGGAGAGATAACTTACTTGAAAGAAGGAAGAGAGGGTTGTCTGAGCTAACGCGCTCTAGCCTGCTATACTCTGCGCAGGGGGAGGGGGAATGGGGACATAAAGGTGTGATGAGGTATGATGATGACATAGAAAGGGGGATGCGAAACGGTGAAAGCAAGTTCAACATTCTGATGAAAAGCATCCAGAAATCTCATCCATGAAGCCACTATATCGGCTTCCGTATCTAGTCTGTAGTCACGAGTTCAAGTGAACCTAAAGATAAAGGCGCTAAGACGAAGCTGGTGTGTGGGCCTCCCCTGCGTGGGCAGCACAAACGCCAAACAAAAGCTTTATAGCACGTAAAAAGCTGCGATAAACGGCTCCAGCACGGCGAGCACCTGCAGGGCACCTTTAGCGGCCACATTCTGGAGGCCACCGAGAATCACGTGCCTTCACCTTCCGGAACTTCGAACATTGTCAGCAAAATACTGTGGCGCGTCGTTTTAGATCGTTTAATTACTTTGCAAGACCAACTGATTCCGAAGGAATTGGATATATTTAGGGACTGTAATTGAGGGATGGTAAGGCAATGTTGCCGACTTTTTTCCCGACATCGTAGTGTTGACTTCCTGAAGATATGCGATACAGGAATGGTGTCTGTTATGGTGTGACTGATATGAACAAACTACAGAGTACATAATATAGCGACAGAAAAGTGCTCTTCTTTCGCGTCCTTTTGTTCCTTCGTATTGTATTGTCTTTTACACCATTGTACTTGTATTAAGCAACTAGCTCAGAGATAAGCCAACGATGCGAAAAATGTATCATCCGTGCTTGTTATGATATAACGAGACACGATGCGGGGGCACGACACGAGTTTATCATGCACGTATCTCAAATATCAAAAATAAAAAATAAAAAACGCGAGCGAGCACGTAATTAAGCCGATGATTGTGACGATGACCATGTCGACGACTATTTAGACTTAACGTCGCGGTCTTTTGCGAACGGTATCAGATAAGACTGACTCCGAGATTGCCGTGACCCATAGATACTCCGGCCATGACACGCTATCGGCCGCCCGCACTGTATGTGCGGCACGGCGGGGGTTCTCCACGTCGCCGGAGCAGCGCTTCCATGAATAATCTATACGCAGCCTCGCGTTGCAAAGGCGTGGGCGCTTTGCGCAACGGCGCAGCCGGCGTCAACTGCAGCCGCAAGCCCTTTGTCACATGCGCGAACAATTAGGAGCCCTGGCGCGGCTTTCGTGTATGCGGCCGTTACGCAGTCATGAGATTGCACCGCGTGCACGTGGCGATCATTTCCGGTGGACCGTGCCGTTATTAGGAACGCGGTGTGACGGTGAATCCGGGTCAACAAGCGGATGACGCTCTACACCGGCCGCGGTGGCGCACTGTGTATGGCGTTCTGCTGCCCGAGAGCAAGGTCGCGGGCTTCACTCCCAGCCGCGGGACGGCGGGGGAGGAGGGGGGGGGGGGGTTGCTGCATTTGGATAGAGGGCGAAGCGCAGTGTCGCTCGTGTATACTTAGATTTAGGCGTGCGTTCAAGACCCGCTGTTGGTCGGAATTGTTGCTTTGTAACGTTAAACCCAAGGAACGAACGAAGCGCTTGTCGAAATTAGTTCGTCGGAAGTAATTGGCTAGTCGGAAAAATGGTCCCGCATAATGTTCACAACGGAATACCAGTCACGTGAATTGGCGACTCAGAAAGCGATGACAGCCATTCACAACGACGAACGAATTACGTGAACGAATGAAACAAACAAATAAACAAACACAAAGAAAATATCTGACAAACTGACACTAGAATCTTGACAGTGGAATGTGATTTGACATTGTTTCATACAAAAAAGAAAAAAAGTTCGCCACGTTTTTTTTTTTCTTTCTCGACAGTCTGCTAATAGGTTTCGGCCTTCTCCTTTACCTCTTTTCAGTGATTTCAATCTGTTATCCTATCGGAAATGAGGTTGCCAATTTCTTCTTAGAGGCGCCATGCTCCAGGGGGTTACGAAACAGTTGTGTGACCCGAAGAAAGAAAGAACTAAAAATGAGAAAAAAAAGCTATTCTAAAAAAAAAAAGAAAAAAATTCGACGCCACGTAAGAGCACCATCTCCTACCTCTACTCTATAGAAAAAAAAAAAAAAAAACGTCGGCGGCGAAACCGGTCGAGTAGTGAGAGCGGTTTCCGAAGCTTCAATCCTTTCCGAGGTTTCCTATCTTCTTTCGCCGATCAGTTCCGTCGTAAAGAAAAGTGCGCAGCGCAGCTTTCTTCCGCCGTATAGACGACCGTCGATGAACGAGAATCGATCGCCGCGCACAGGTCGGCATTTTCCATCGTTCATTCACGTTTTTATATTTTTTGAAGTTAATTTTGAACAGGCACGTTGAGAAGCCACCTGTCTTGGTTACCGCGTTTTTTATTGTTTATTTATTTCATATACCTCACAGGCTCCAGAAGGAGTATTGCGTGAGGGGGGTGGTACGGACACAGGTACTGTTTCTCTCTTATTTTTTTCTTCTCGCTTTCTTTTATTTATTTATCTCTATTTTTTTCAAAGAGGAAGGGGGGGGGATGGGGGCAGGGTTCGGGGCCCATGGACGTATAGAGGCTGTATGGATTCTGACTGAGGTACGAAAAAGCCATATTCGCACCTCTCTCCGGAACCTTTCGTGCGCGATTGTTTTTGGAATTTCCTTGTTTGCCAACAAGCGCACGCATGCGCAGACCGAGCCCCGCTCTTTTTCTTTGTTCACGCCTTCGGCTTTGTTCATCGCTTCCTGGCTCCGCCGAGGATCGCTTGCAGGTATCGAAAACTCATCACGACCAATCGAAGGCCCACGCACAGCCCGGATGGAGCGCTGGCTCGTCTCGTCTGCGCTTCTTCGACATCAGGTTGTCTACCAACCGGGAAAACCGGGGAAACAGGGAATTCACTGGGATTTTTAATAGTCTGGAAATACTCAGGAAAAACTCGGGGAAATTGTGCTTCTATCGGGGAAGATCAGCTGTAATTTTATTGAAAGGGAACAAAGTAACAGAAAAATCGTCACGAATCGTCTTTGACGCCGTGTCGTCGGTTGGAGGAGTTGCTTGTGTACAGTCAACGACTGGTTTTGAGGACGCCCGATAATTCAGACGGCTTCGCGGCACTACCGCGTACTCTATAGAGCCTATGTAAAATAACGTCTGAAATTTCGGAAGCAAGAACGCTTCGCCGGCCGATTTTCCGGACTTTTTGCAGTGAGCGCAGGTCCGAAACGCCATTAATCAAAGCCAGCACCGCCGCCATTTTGATTACCTCGCCGCCTCGAACCGGCGCTCTCGCACGAAGACCCGCTGGCAGCCGTAGCCACTACCGCAACAACGCAAGGCCCAGCTGCTTCGATATTCGCCATTAAGCTTCTTGCAGTTCTGTGCCCTGTTTTTCATTGAAAGAATTTGCCGCTGTCATCAGTGGCACCGACTCGGCCTTTGTGGTCCTCGCGATTGGCTTCGAATCTTGGAAGGCACGGCGCGTTGCATAATGCCGGTTTCCGAAAGCCAGCTTCGCCTCACTGCAGTAATGCTACGCGGTGAAGCACACGCGAAAGCATTGCGGTGAAGCATAACAAGCTTGGGAAGAGGCAATTGTTACGGGAAACAGTATGTATTCCTTCATTATACACGCGTGCACCCGCCATCTCCTGTCACAGTACGAGCACCGATACGCCTAATAAGTGTACTGGCAGGCCTTCAGAGCTTTTTCGGGTCTAGCTGAGCACGTGCACATTCCGTGCCTAACCAAATGCATATATATACCCGTGGATGAGCAAAACTATTTGCTGACCAGAGGTTCTGCGGATGAACCGGATTTTTATGTAAGATGCCTCGGCAAATGGCCTGAAACTCAATTAAGTCAAGCAGCGCACTTGAACAGACGCACAGAAATGATGAAGACATTACAGTGTTTGTGATGTATTCACCATTATTTTTTTTTTTGATTCAGTGTTTTTTCATGCTTGCTGCTTGACGGAATAATGAATTACCAACTTTGCAACCCACCAATACATTTTTTAGCTGAAAGTGGTAACTGCAATTTAGACTTCGTATTGAATACATCGCAGTGTACATTCGTCGGATTCAGGTTCTGAGTTGTCGATAATTTCGCGCGTTCTTTTTTTCTTTTTTTCACAGAGCTCCTGCTCCGCCAATTTTTGATCACGTGTGTGCGTTCAGAGGATCAGTCTTTGCGCTCTTCTTTAGGTCGCGGGTTCGACTGGCGGTGGCTGCAGCACGCGCGCGCCACAGTTTTTTTTTTTTTATTAATCAGTGTCGGAGCTCACCGCAGAAGTTATCGCCTTCGCGAATACGAGGACGCGTGTACTCGCTTTTCTTTTTAAATGTCTTATTTTTTAATATCATTATTATTTTTATGAGCCGGAGCTGTCTATTTGCGGCCGAGATGTTTGCGAACGGTGTCGCTCATTTCGCTAACTACATTGTCCTGTGCGCACATCTCGGACGGAGAGGCTGTCGGTGGTCTCGCTTCCGGTCCACGCGGTGACTGCGACGGCAGCGGTGGTTGTTTGTTAGAGCTATCTTTTGCCATACATGCAGCGAAAAGTTATCTCCCTCGCTTTCTGCTGCGTACGATATGTCGGGTCTCCCGGAATGGCTCTGCGCCGCGTGTGCTTTATCGACGCCGGCGCCCCGAAACAACCGAACAAACGTATAAAAAAAGAATAAGAACGGAGAGAATGACGGTGATATATAATGCGTGTACGCCACATCTCGCGCAGATGCCGGCAAATCATGCTCGAAACGCCATTATCCTTTCTCCTTTCCTCCGCAAGCTTCTTGTTCATTGCCCGCTGCGCCTGGGCTAATTCCCTATTGCGTCTCTCTCTCTCTCTCTCTCTCTCTCTCTCTCTCTCTCTACGTTTTCTTTTTTTTGTTTTCTTCTGCGATTGCGTGCCCGTATTGTACGAGTGCGTTTTTATCTCCGCACATCGAGGCGAAGACTGTTGAAAAAGAAAAAAAGAATGTTCAGGGGGGAAGAGCCTAGGGTTGGCTGTCACGAGAACCCGCGCTCTTGCCATAAATATGACCGGGCGTCATCGATTAGCCGGTGAGGGCAGAACGGGGGCTGGCCGTGGAGATAATTGGAGAGGACTCGTTCGTGGCTTGTTTGCCATTCCCTTTTTCGGATGCGGGCGCCGGAACTTCTGTCGTGTCTTGCTTGGCTGATGCGTGTCGTGTGTGTGTGTGTGTGCTGACAGTTATCGTCTTTTCGTTTCGTGGCTGGTTTCGTTTGTCCGTGCTTGTTCCTCCTTCGTCTTCCCTATATATTATTTTTGTATTTTTTTCTTAACGATAGTGTTGATTATTATCGTTTTCGTCATGGATATGACGTTTGTGCGTTCGCACGTACGCAGAGAGATAGAGGATAGGCTCACACTTTCGAAAATGGGATGCAGAGCCATATTGCCGGCTGATCAGCGCAGCCTCTCGCTTGCTACGCGGAATTACGTATAGGTGAGCTCTCGTTTGACTGCATTCATATCTTAGCGCCAAAAGCAGCCTTTCGAGCTCGGGCTTTGCGCCCTCGAGCTACACAGCTGCCGCGAAAACCCTCGCAGTCGCTTTTTTGCACTCTTTTCCTCGCAGTATACTTAATGTCTAACGATCATCGGCACTGAAGGAGCTGTGGCGGCCGGCGTTTCAGCGCGCTCTCAGCGTATACCCGCGGCAGCGCGAATCGATTCCGGAAACTTGGAACGGCGAGTCTTAATGAGCGGCGGCGCGCGTTGGCCGGTGGCCTGCGCCTCCCTCGAAAGCCCTTTGGCTAACGAAGCGCGGAGCCGGGCGGCGTCTGCGGTTGGCGATATACGTATAACAATGGCGCCCCTAGCACGCGGTGCCGAAGTGCAGAGACTTGGGGAATGAATATTGGGATACTCGCAGAAGCGTAACTCTCCCTCGGGTAGGCACGGATATCACTGGCGTGCAGCTTTCCACTATTTCTTCTTTTCTTTTCGGTGACGCTCTCTGGAGGTTTTCCTTGTTATTTTCCTGCGAAAGTAGTTAGGAGCTCGAAGTATGGTTTGCTCTGCCCGTCCCGTTTCGCTACGGCATGCGCCGCGTCGTGCGGTGACTGGTGCATCCTTTAATTAGTATACACGGTGTGTATATGCCCTAAGCAGTATTTTACCGCGGGAGCAGTTAAGAGCTCGAGGAGTTTCAGGGGCTAGTTGGTTAACGCTTAACGGGGGCGTGGTTACTCAAAGCCGTAGACGCCGATATATCTTAATCGTGAATACTTTTGTGCTGAACAAACATGTGCAATAGCGCTCTATATATGCATCTCCAAAATCTCACTGTACAACTTAAACTCTAAGTGGTTAGGCAGTGGGAGATGAGGCGCAGTTAATTCGGTAATTGATTTGTTTCAAGGCATTCCTTTGTTATTGCCTTTCTTTTGCATTAAGACTTCGACTGGAGCTAGTTTGTACGATATCAGGCGCTTATTTACTGCACTGATATTTTGCACAAGAAACAGCGATTGTTTGTCCTCGTCCATTTAGTTGCGATTTTTCGGCAAAGTATCAGCGCTGCAAATCGCTGCAATCGAGAGCTCGTTCTATGTGGTCTTCCTTTCCTCTGTCACTGTGTTTTTCTTTTTATTTTTTGCGCTCGAAGTCAAATACGAACACCTAACAACTCTCCCAAAATTTCAGTTCTTGTAAAACGAGTGAATGACTGCTTTTTCTTTTTCTTAATCCTTCCTTGTGGTTCCCCCCCACCCCCCTTGGTGTCCGTCCTCACATTGTGGTTTGACGTGTTGCGTTTGTTCCGTCTGATTACGAGCTTGTTTCCGTCTTCGGAGCAGTCGTCTGTCTGCCGCCAAAACAGCGTCAAGAAAGTCGTCTGCAGTACAACGGCGGAGCGCTCAGTTTGGAGCCTATACTGAAGCGCACGAAATCGCTTGTCGGTCGCGGGAACCGCGCAGAGTCACTCGTTATAGGCCGTAGCAAGGGGGGCCCTGAAACAGCCTTTTATCTAGCCTGCATGGCGCTCCGCCACTGGTTATGGCCATCCGAGAGAGGAAGCAGAGCCAATAGCGACGATCACCGGCGTCGCACTATAGTACAACGAATTTTTGGCACCGACCCTCGCTGACGTCGTAACGGTGCTCCTTTTTCTTTTTCTTGCAATTTGCCATTATACTGTGAATTTTCGTATCAATTCCCGTTTCTTTCTTTCTTTCTTTCTTTCTTTCTTTCTTTCTTTCTTTCTTTCTTTCTTTCTTTCTTTCTTTCTCTCAGTTGTAGTTTCTTTATTCAGTTGTATAAAATAAGTTGTAACAGCTTTTCTTTGCAAGACGAAATGACCACAAACACACCCTATAAGTGACCCCCTTATGAGTATACTACTGCTACTACTGCGACTACTGCTACTGTACTCTGTTTCTCCTCTTCGTCCTCCTCCTCTACACTTGTCGTTCTCCACCGCCACCTTGACTCCTTCTTTGACGATTCCACTTCGGCAGGTAGCCGAAATCGGCATCGAGACGTTAGAAGGTTCTTCACCCATGCAGCAGCGGTCGTTCGTCGATAGGCAACAGTCGACCGGGTGATGTGTTAGCCATATCCTGCGGGTTACTTCGCGCGGCACGTACGTACGCCGTTCACGGAGGACGTCATGTCCGCGCGAGGCGTTTCAGGGGCCCCCTTAACGTGAGACGTGAAAGTTTCGACAAACGATAGCGCCTGTATAGCAGCTTATTACGCTGATGCCTGTACTGGTGCCTGTATTGAACAGAAACCGCTTGTCTCGTGTGCGTGTGTCGTACGACTGCAGTGGCTCCGGAGTGACGACGGGAAGTACGCGGTGCTCCAGGACGTGCTGCTCACCGACGACGAGTGTGAGTGACTTCGAGTGCATGCGTCGCCGCTTTGCCGGCTACTTGACTAGGGGGCGCAGGCCCCTAGTCAAGCCTTTGCATAGGCTTTTTGTTTGCGCCGTGTAGACATCCGTGTGTTGCTCACTGAATTTATCCGGATTTGATTAGTACTTGCCATTTGAGTTCCTTAGCATAAAATGCGTGTACTCTGGATAGTTTTCACGTTATGTCACGAACGCAGCTTCTCACCGTGCTAGCACTCGAGCATGGCGTCCACCACGACGATGTCAGTGCGCCTTATCACCACGCGTACACAACTTCTTTTTTTTTTCTTTCTTTTTAACGGTGACCGTAACCCGCCGCGGTGGCTTATAGCGGCTCTGGTGTTGGGCTGCTAAGCACGAAGTCTCGGGATCGAATCCCGGCCATGGTGCCGCCGAATTTCGATGAGGGCGAAATAGCGGAGGAAAGAAAAGAAAGAAAAAAAAAAACCGCCCGTGTACCGTGCTTTGAATGCACGTTAAAGAACCCCAGGTGGTCGAGAACAATCAGGAGTTCCTCCCACTATAGCGTGCTTCATAATGAAATCGTGTTTTTTGGCACGTAAAACCTCAGAATTCAGTTCAACGGTGGCCGTTTTTCACCTAGTTGTCAATATTATAAATTTGTCAGTAGACCGGGGGGGGGGGAGGGGAGGGGAGTAGCGCTAGTCACGTTTCTTGCTTAGCTTCTCGACATGCTACTACCTCAAGATGGCAGCCACAATGACGTCATTGCAAACATACACGTCAGTGAGCGCTGGCGGGACGTCTCGTGACGTCGTGGTCACTTGCAAAGTGGCAGATGGTGCCTTTCTTGTGTGGCACGACTCATCTAAACAAAGAACAAGACGAATGTTCCGTCGCAGTAATCGCATTGTTGTCGATGCGTTTACGCTTGCAGATTAAATGAAATGTGATAACTTATTTCAATACTGTAGAGATTCCTAGCACAGTGTTGCCGCTCTATCGTTGCTGTACTATTACTTCCCGAGCGGCAAGTATTATCGGGTATCGTACAGCCGTCCACAAAAGCTTGCGGCGCAGGATTTGCGGAATATCTGAATTCCCGCGAATTCTGGGCACGCAGACTCTAACTAAGAGTTTCAACATGCAGCAGCCTTTGCGACCGTCACAGTGATCAAATAAATTAGAAGCGCCCTGCTTAACGGAGCAGACATTCGCATGCATTTGGCGTGGAAACCGTGTCCCGAAAGCTTTCGTTGCCGAATTGTACACGTGCACAACATACCGGTAAACTTAAGCTCTGCTAAAGCGTTCCACCCAAAGTTCCGTGCTAACATATAACGTATCCCTGCGCATGACGGACGACTTATTTCAGCTAAGCGGTGTTGCTTGAACGGTTCGCAACTGCTCGCCCGAGAAGAGCTGGCAAGGGATTCATTTCGCAGGACGTTTATTTTCTGACTGGCCGCGCAGACACGGGAGAAGGAGAGAAGAATAGAACTGTTTTCTTTCTCGGCGAAGTTGCCTAAGCAAGCACGGCGATCTGGAACACTGCACCCCGTACAAGTGGCGTGTTTGTAATGTTCCCCCCGTGCAGGGTAGCAAGCCAGACTCCTCTCCGGTTAACCTACGTGCCTTTCCCCACACCGTTTATCTCCCTCTCTCTCTAAAGAGGCTCACTTTGAGCCGTCTGTTTCCCTTTCGTTCTTTTTTTTTTTTGTCGGAGAATGTGATTACTTCCGCCAGAAAGCACGAAGATAATACGGGATCGCACGTGTTTGACTAAATGGGGCTCATGCGGGTAATTCCTTGAATGTACAGAAAGCAGGAAAAAAATAATAACTTGGACCTAACGAAGTAGAGACAACGGGTTCGGTAAGATGTTTACGTACTTCTATGAGCATCGTGAACTTAGCACATTTATATGTAGAACGCAAAAAAGAAAGTAAGAACGAAAGGAAAGCTTGCAAACGCAAGAACAAAGAGACAGTGCACAGCCAGCGCTCTGTTCACTTGTGTTTTACGCGTTCTGCATGCATGGATGCATGGCTATACGTCAGGTCGCGCCGCCTTTCTTGCTTTCATTTTGCTGTTGGAAACGAAGTGGAAACAAGCGTTACAGGCATATTAGTGGCGTAATACTTTCTTTTCGCGCTATTTGAACGCTAGACGAGGCCTTGTTATAGCTATACTAAGCCTCCTTTTCCCATTCTATCTTCAAGTAGGTTTGGAAGGGCTGACAGTTCCTCAGAGAAAATATTTGTCGCCAGACTGCCCCGTTTTAACGAGAAGAACGCTTTTTTTTTTTTCTAGAAGCGGCCGAGACCTTCAGGAAACGAAGTAAGATTGGGAGAAAGATATCGGACAGGAGTAAAGGCTAGATGAGGTGCGGACGCAGCGGGCGCAATGTGACGATATTTCCCGATAGAGAGAGAAAGAGATGAGAAGTCCAAATACTTCGTGCCACTGCCAGACTCTTCGGAAGAAAGAAAGTACAACAGCGCAAAGCTCATTCTTGTTTGTTTAACATTTATGCCTACTTTTTGGGCACCGTGGTAAAAGAAAAAAAAATAAGAGCGTAGATAGCAATAAATGCGTTTTCTTTTTTTTAATTCTCAATGAGAACGGAGTCCCAACTGAGAAAGTAAACTGCCTCGCAGAGCCGTTTACGTATAGCTTCCTCTGAAGATTCTCAGAAATGAACAGCGCCGAAAGCAAACTTCGATGAAAGCAAACCACTGCAGTGCATGTTGAAGAAGTAAAAGAGCCCAAGGGGGTGCTGCTTGTTCAGCTCCGCCGCCTTCCTGCTTCGATAAAGGGCAACAGCTTTGCCAGCGCAAAACCCGAGAAACCGGGTAATCCAGTTTGAAGACTCTGGGTCGCCAGTTTGCGGCACTCAATCTGATCGGTGACGTAGTAGGGTTGGGCGCGAGAAAAATCTGCGCCGACACATCTTGTACTTTGTTCGTGTCTTCAAATTCTTCGAAGTATTTAGAGTTTTAAAGGTGCCGTTCTGTCGAGAGCTTTCTTTTCTGTTTTTTTTTTTGCATTCTTCTTACTCCCAGTTCTTCTCGGGAATGCACAAATTGTGTATGATTTCTTCGGTGCTTTAGGTGCGTTTTCGTTTAATGTTAGTTCGAGATACTTGTTATCGATTCGAGAACGTTATCTGCACTTAAAGTAGTAGTTCAGTGGTGGTTGCTAAATTACTTCCAGTCGACGCACATTCTGTTTTATAGCGTTCTTTTTATTTCTTGATTTTTTCCCAGACCTATTGTAGTAATAGCTGGCTTAGTATTAGTATCGTGTAATAAGGGATAAGTGATAAGGGATTGGAGGGGTAGGGGAGGGAGGTGGAGCTTAACTTGAAGTCAAGAGGTGAATTGAAAATGACGCTTAGCGATTTTCTTGATTTTTTCCCGAACCTATTGTAGTAATAACTGGCTTAGTATCGTATATATATATATGTATACACACACACACGGGATTGCATCTGGATCGCAGTGTTTGATCAAGTTACGCCATCGCCGCTATAGGAGGTGGCGCGAGTATAATCTGCACGCCTGGAACCGTAGAAAAGCGTATATTGTGCGCCCCTGACGTAAGCCAGAGACAGAGCGGGGTCTCGCAATGCCGGCGCGAAAACGCGCACCATAGGGAGGACCGTGAGCACAGGAGCGAGGCCGACGACTGCTGCGTTGAGAAATGTGGCCCTCTTCGCTAGTGCCCATGAAAGACGCGCCTTCCCAGGCTCGGGAAAAGCCGTTCGCCGCTGCTATCACGGGCGCCCAGCACGCCCCCTGCTGGTGTGTAGCTGTTTGCTCTGCCTGCGCTTAACTATGATTGACGATGACGCTGCCGACAACGGCAACAGCGGCCGCTCTATCTCGTATGGCCCAGTCCCGCTGTTCATCTATTGCTTCCCTGGACTCCCTAACATGTGCCTAGCGGCCCCTCGTGGTGGCGCGCAGCTGTGGCCACCGCATCCCCTATTACATTCCTTATCGTTTCATTTGTCACGCTCCCTTTTACGTACACTCTTTCCAAAGCTTTGGTCTCAACAGTCTCCGCGGGCTTCTTCACATCACCAAGGTTAGTTTCCTTTGGTTGTTCGCTGGTCATCCTCTTTCCGTGTTCATATCCTCCTCCCCATGCTCCCTACTGTATTCCCTGGCCCTCTCTATATGTTTACTACTGCTGCTGTCCCCACGCTGCCGATCCTTCCTTTCGTACGCACGCTCTCTTTCCCATCCAGATATTGCTTTCCCGTCTCCTTATTGTCAATTTCGTGTAGCGTCGTATAACTTTGCACGTACTCTTTCCTCCACTTCCCTAAACTTCTATAAGCGTCATTCTTCACATCTCTCGCGGCGCGAAGTTCTCTTTCTCCTATATTGCCCGCTTCGCTGCGTCGCGAGTTCATGAAACGGTCGCTATATATGCGCGGCCCCTCATCGCTTTCCCGTCGTATACAAACTACCACGCCGATTAGGGTAATTGCCGTTCGCGCTGCGCACGCAAATTTAGCGCCCCGATTAATTTCGTCACTGCCGGAGCCTCTTTTTTTTTTCTTTGGTTATTGACTTCGCGCCGTCGTAGTCTTCGTAAAGAGAGAAAACCGAGGAGCAGCGTCGTTTTGCTCGTCCTCTCTTTCATCGATAACTTTAATGTACTAATGTAGATGGATACTCAGCCCCCGTTATTGACCCGTCCTCTTTCGCCCAATTTCTTTAGTTTCCTAGTTTCTTTCGTTTCTATCCGTTCATTCACCCCGTGGTTCCTGCAAGAGAAAATGAACGGACGAGTTCTGCTCAATGTGTACTACCGAAGGCCTCCTCATTCGTTTCATAAAAATGTGGACTGGTAGTAATTATTAAAGTAGCAGTAATGCTTCGAACGTGCTGCATGTAGGAGTAGAAAGCCATTAAGCGAGAAAATAGGGAAAATAATGATCCTTCTTTTTCTCGTAGGGAACCCCATTTCTTTCACACGGCGTCTTCTAAGTCCGACTACACCTCGTTCCGGTGCCGTCATTGTCTTCGGACGGCAAGATAAGAGCATCGCCGAAACCCCATCATAGAGCTGGGCTCTTTCCCCTTTTTTTCTTGATGCGTGACGCGGTTCTCAGCTCCCTCTCTTCTCTCGCTTCCCGCTTTTCCACTCCGTTCCCGCTGTGCGCAGCATTGTCGTCGACTGGCGCCGTCGCGTTATGGAATGGAGAGGAGGAAAAACAAGTGGGGGAAAGGGTCGGGACCCGTCGAGTCGAGGCCTCGTCGTCGCCGCCGCTGGCTCCTTCTTTAGCCTCATGGACACGCCATTCTTCACTGCGCTAGAGGGAAAGTGGGAAGAGAGGAGAGGGAGTACCGTGTAGGCCGCCGTATCTCTAGGCCAGAAGGAGTCTTTGCGATGTGAACGAGGAGGGTCGTTTGGGGGATCCGCCGTGGTTCGGGTGAACCTCCCCCTGACTTCTCTCTTTCGCGCACTTCCTCTTCGTCCCCATCGACCCCTCGTGCTCCTTCTCTCTCGCCGCACTGCACGATGGAGCGCATTACGCGCAACGCGCAAGACTGGGTCGAATGCGTCGCCATCTCGCGTTCGCGAACGCGCACGCACGCGCACATGCGCGCACGAACGCACACAGGGAGCAGAGAGAAAGGGGCAATGGCGCCGGCAGTGCACTGCTACTCGCACCCGCGTATCGCTCTCCTCCTCCTCGCTTTCATCACGGGCCTTTCGCTCTTTTTCCGTATCGTCGGCGTGCTTCCTTATGGCTCCCGTTTCCATCCCTGATGCCCCAGTGCGGGCATACGCTCTTCCCGCGGCTTTCCCAGCACCGAAAGCGGTGCTGTGCGCGGCCCGCTGGTGCTTCTTGCCTCCGCCAAGAAGGCAAGCAGGCGGCAATGTCGCTGGCAGAGATTACGCGGGGCCGACGCTGGACAAGGGCGCGGGCGTCTGGTTTGAGTTATGGGCCGCGCACGTCTTCCACCGTTCCCCTCATGCCGCGTCTTTCTTTTTTTTTCCGTGCCGGAGCGCTTAGTTACATACCCGAGGCGCCTGTCTTGACTGTCTGACTCGACGCTCGTTATAAAGTCACGACGTTTGCAACATCGTTGCCGCTAGCGATGTCGCGATATATTATACTGCGTGTGTTTCGCGTGTTATCCTAGAATCCGCGTTTCGTGGTTTCTCTCAACAAATCTGCTGTCACTAATCCGCGTTCTTTGTTTGGCAATGATAATGCATTTTTCGTCATGCTATCTTGGTAGAAAAAAAAGCTTGTCACGACCCAGAATTGCAACTTGCATCATCGATAAAGGCTTTCGTCGTGCCGTCTTTGTTCTGTCGTCATTGTCATGCTTTTGTCGCCTTTTCTTAGCAAAGGAAAATAAGCGCGGGAATGACACGAAGGCTGCGTGACCCAACGATTAAGGCGTACACAGCGCTTAACAATCATCAAGCCCAAGTTAACTCGAAACACTAGCAGTCGTTTGCTTTTGTCGTCATGCCGAGGTCGTTGTCACTGTCGTCGTGCCAAATGTCGCTGTTTTTTTTTTTTTTTACACTCTGAAACTTGGTTTTTGTCTGCGTAGACGTCGTCTGTTCATTTTGTTCTCGTTTGCATCTTCGCTTTTGTTTTTTCCTCTCTCTGCTGGCCAACACAGACTGCGAAGAATACCGCAACTCTCCTCTTCAATGGCCTTCTATATCTGGCATCTTGCCGCTCACGCCTTCTATAACACTCTCCGCTCTGGCGTTCTTCCGTATAGTGCGTGTGACGTAGCTACGTCACGTACTTGCTGCGGGGCAAAGGCCAAGATCCATACTGTGGAAGGGAAACTTAAAAAGTAGATCTTCTTTGTACTAAAAAAAAAAATCAAGATAGTTGCAGCGAAGTGAAGGGCGAGGGAGGCGAACAGTAGCATTGCTCCTATTGTAGATCACATATGTCTGTTTGCTCTCTCTCCCTTTCTCTTCTTTCCGACGCCTCGCGGTCGGAATAAATGGTAAGCCCGGTTCACCACGGCCTTGACGGGTCTGGTTAGAAGCGGCACCGCATTAGAAAACCCAAAGGTCTCGTCTAACGAGCTCGTCGTTGAGTTGCAAAGAAATAAAGGAAGCACGCTTCCAATCAAACCTTTTGTGCAGATCGTTTGACTCGGCTTCATGCACCTCTATAGTCTGCCTTGCACGCGCATTCCGTTCCAGCCTTTCTTGTGCCGCACTTTTAAAAAATTAATTTAAAATTTTTATTATATATTTTTCGGTTCATGCCAGCCCACTTCCTTTTTCACGTCTCTCGACGCTTTTCCGTGTTGAGTGGAGTCCCCGATTTACACACACACACACACACACACACACAAACACACACACACACACACACACACACACACACACACACACACACACACACACACACACACACACACACACACACACACACACACACACACACACACACACACACACACACGCGCGCGCACGCACGCACGCACGCGCACACACACACACACACACACACACACACACACACACACACACACACACACACACACACACACACACACACACACACACACACACACACACACACACACACACACACACACACACACACACACACACACACACACACACACACACACACACACACACACACACACACACACACACACACACACACACACACACACGCACGCACGCACGCACGCACGCACGCGCACACACACACACACACACACACACACACACGCGCGCGCACACACACACGCGCGCACACACACACGCACGCACGCACGCACACACACGCACACACACGCACACACACACACACACACACACGCGCGCACGCACGCACGCACGCACGCACACGCACACGCGAAGGGAAGAAAGTCAAGAAGTACGACTCATCTGTTTACTGCTGTGGTTAATTTCTTTTTTATCGTCGTCCCCAGTTGAAAAACACAACAGGAAATTTTAACAGTCTGTCGTATTTTGGGACGTTGTTTCTGTAGTTCTGTTGCCTGTAGTTCTGTTGCCTGTAGTTCTGTTGCCTGTAGTTCTGTTGCCTGTAGTGTGACGTCCTGTAGTAGAAAGTTCTGTAGTTCTTGATCAATATTTAATTAAAAATTGACAGAGACGTCCGTAAGGTTATGTAAATTTGTTAGTACGAAAAAAAAAACATAAAAGTAAAAAAAAATTTTTAAAAAAAAAACGTCTTTGCCTAGGATTCGAACATGCGACCTCACGATCCCGAGCCCGGCATCTTACCACTGCACCACCCCTGACATGCTTTTGGAGTGTACGTTTTGGCCATGTGAATAGTACGACGTGCTGATGCGCTGATGTTTACAGCTGCATTTTGAGAGCCAAGATCCGCTATCACTCCACCGCGTCAAGTGCCGCATCTCTAGAAGAGCAAGTGTGTTCGTACCATCGACAGGTACATCGTGCAGTGCTAGAACATCGATTTTGATGTACGATATCCATATTAAATAAGGAATTCAGAAATAGACAACGTTGACTTTTAGGGTTATTACTGCTAGTTTCGACAGTTGTCTCTCGTTCTTTACACTTTTGAGCACGCATATAATTCGTGTGTTCAATGCAAAATAGCTACATAAACATTCGTGGATGAGAGTTCTTTCTGACAGCATACTGGCTTCTCACGGCAGCACTGTACCAGATTAATGAGACCCGAGCGAGACAGCTTTTCACGCAACTTTGTGGAACAACCCAAATCTTCTTTCCCGCTTCGCATAAGCTTGTGAAATATTCCTGGGAAATTAAATAATGTGTCAGTGTAACAGCACATGTAAGTCCACAGGCCTGTGTGCCACATCTTACCAAAAAAAAAACGGATACGCAGCCATTCCCGCAGATGGTATGATTTTGATGAGCGGCCGATTTTGAGGAGGCCGGTAGGGCGTTGCTGGTGCCGCGTCGTCACGGCACAATTATAACTATTCGCCACGTCGACTTTAATACCGGTGTCGGTGCCATCAGCATTGCCGGCTTCAGAGAAGCGCGATTGAATACCGCGCAAGAGAAAAGTACAGTGTACACCACCGATGCGAAAACATACAATTTTAAAGGACCGCGACGGAAAGCGCTTCTGTTGCGACTTCGGAACTCTTGGCCGTCGCGACCGAATGTTTCTGCTGCGACGTCAGAATTGGTGTCGTAACGTCGGAGTCGCTGTCAGGATATAAAGCTGTTGTTCCGACTTCAGAACTCTTGTTGTCGCGACAGAATGCTTCTGTTGCGAAATCAGAATTTCTGTCGTAACGTCAGAAATGTCTCCCAATTACGAAATGTCAACAACTTCTGTCGTACAACAGAATTTCTGTAGTTGCGACAGGAATTCCTTTTGTCTTTTTCAACCGGGTGCACTACAGAAGCTTGTCGCATCACACAATTTCAGTGCACTTCTGTTGTCATCATTGGGTACATGCTGCGGCGATAGGTTTCCGTTGTGGAACAGTTCTCTGTAGTACAACAGAAGTTTGTCGATTACTTCAGGAACACTTCTGTTATGACAACTGGGGGCCTGTTGCAATGATAGGTTTCTGTCGTACAACAACATTTTTCTGTAGTACAACAGAAGTTGGTCGCATTACTTCAGGAACACTTCTGTTGTGACAATTGGGGGCCTGTTGCCACAATACGTTTCTGTAGTATTTCAACAGCTCTCTGTAGCACTACAGAAGTTTTTCGGGTTACTTCAGGAACATTTCTGTTGGGACAACAGGGTGCCTGTAGTGATGACAAATTTTTCTGTAGTACTACAAAAATCTGTTGTGGAGCTTCAGCTTTCTGTTGTAACAACAGACATACAACAGACCGTACTTCTGTAGTAGCAACAACAAATGTCTGTTGTACATCAGAAAAGTCTGTCGCTCCATCAGGAATCTGTAGTTACTACAGAAAAATCCTGTTGCACAACAGAAATTTCTGTAGTACTGAACACAACCTCTGTTGTCATTTTCAACTGGGTCTCATTTTTTACTGATCTCGTTGTAGTTATTCCTTCATATTGATATTACCATCAACTTGAGGTCGTTTGTCTTCGATTGAGTCAACTTCAGGCGCCGCCGCTTGTGTCTACCGTTTTGAGAACAGTGCTCGCGTGCCTGCATGTGTGTGCTTTCATCAGTTTTTTTTATGCGTGTGTACTAGTGCGTACCACGGCGACCATTTCCGCTTCTTTACGTAGTAGTACTGCGGAAACCCGCAAGGTGGAGAGAAGTAATGACTAAAGTAATGAATAATTTTTCCTTTTAGTCATTTCCGCTTCTTATAAGCCAGTTTGGGCTTACTTCTTTCGTTGGGTTGTTTGAAAAATTATTCAGTGGATTGTCGCAGTTTTCCTTTTGCTCGGTTCGTGCACTGCTTGCTTATCTAAGAGAGGTTATTTGAGGCGTGTTGTGTTTATCAGGACCGGTAGAATTTTGAAAATTCACTGCAATGTCTCTTATAATTCCTGTGCTGCCTTGGGACGTTAAGCACAATCAATAAATCAATCAATTTTCACTGTCTAAACATACGTGTATATGATGTGCTAAGTGTATGTCTAATTCAAATTACTCGGATTGTGAAGCACAGTTATTCGTTGGAAAAAAAAATCATGCTTCATGCAGAGCTGAAGGTAGAAACACTATCGGAAACGCTGGCAAAAAAGCCGGCTTAAAGATGTTTAGAAAGGACATCCCCGCTTGATGACAGGCCGTGCAATCGCTTCTGTATAGAATCACTTCCCCAAAGACGATGCCGCCGGCGCTCGCCTTTCCCTTGTTTCGCTCGTTCGTAATTCTCTCGTTTTGATCCCTTTATCCACTAATTCAAACCCGGTTTCGTAAGCACGTCGCCTACCATGTCGGCTTCGTCCATTTCCGCGATCCCGAAGAGAATCTCCGGACTTTCCGTTTGGCCCCGAATTCCCGGTCGTCGCGACGTACGCGCCGAAATCATGGCGGGCGCCGAGCGTGCTGCAGCCATCTCCGCTGTATTATAACCCCCCTCCCCCCAACCCTCTGTACGCCCCAGAATCGAAAGAGGTCAAGGAGAACTCGTCCATGGATGGCGAGCTGGCACGCCCCAAGCGGTGAGAAAGAAGGGGGAGGGTAGAACGATGAGGCCGTCGGCAAGGTATGCAGAGGAAAACGCTCCGATACGGGGTAAAAAGTAAGCGACTGGACATTGGTGCAGGATAAAGGAAGCGCCGGGAGCCTAACGTTGTGCCCAACCTTTCCCTCATCCCCGAAAAGCCTCGTTTCTCCCCCACCGGCTTCCTCCTTGTCCCCATTGGTGCCGTGGTAGGGAAAGGGAAGGCAAGCACTTCTCTCAAGGGCAGAAAGTGGGCAGCTACGAAACCGAAAAAGCGGTAACGTGCAAAGAAAGCCTGGAGGGGGTAAGTACCTAAGGTTAAAAAAAAAAACAAATACAAAACGGATCGCCTGCGCTTTTTTTTTCGGTCCCCGAACCCCCACTCTCCCCATTACGCAAGGGTATCGTCGTTTGTTTCCCTCTTCCCCTCACAACCCTTTCCTACTTCTCTCCCTCATCTGCAGTGGTGCCTCCCTTCGGGTAGTTGTCGCTTCCGCATAACAGACGTCACGCTGACGTCGATCCGGGCGGCTGCGTCGTCGTCGATGCCTCCGTGTTATTTTTTTATTATGTATATGTATGATCTTTCTTTATTTTTTTTGCGACGAGTGTGGCGTTCCGCGTCTACCACTGTCGACATCCGTGTATGAAATGACGCCATTCCTTTGCCGTAGCTTCGTCCTTCGCTGACGCTTGCCTATTCCGATACCTTTCTTTTATTTGTTTCGTTCCGCATGCGGTCACGCAAGGCAGGTTCTGATTTTTTTTCTCTCCTTTATTCGCGCCTCTGTTTCATAGCAGTATAAAACGCACTTGACACGCCCAAGTTTAAATGCATTGTTTCACTAACTTATAAATTCAGACAACTCGTGCCTGAAACAAATGTGTGCACCCTTTGTAGCGTCTCCTTCATCCCCGATTTATTTGTGAAGCCTGCTTTTAGGGGGCCTGTAAGAGAACGGGAAACCAAGTCAAGCAATTTACAAAGTTAATAATTGCGAATATTAGTGCTTTTTTACCCATCCTAAGGTGTGTGTGTGTGTGTGACCCCAAGTACGCACTTGCAAACGCGTTGTATTAAAGCCAGTGTGTCCACCGCTAAGGGGAACCTCTAAATATAAGGGATTTTCAGGTGATTTGCCATTTTTGGAAAGTGATTATGCATTCAGACTTACTGAGAGATTACTGGTGGTAGTTGAAAATTCTTGGCTTTCAGTAACTTGGCAAGCTATTAACCGGCATTGTGGTTTTTTCTTTTTTGTTTTTTTTTTAACCCATGAACCGCCACATTGACTGCGAGGAAATTTCATAGAAACACCGAGGGAAAACATGGAATAAAAGACTGAACAATTTAACGATGTCAGCCTAGCACACTTCCTAAAAGCGCATTTAAGACATATCGCTCCCGGATGTGACTGAAGATGTACTGTCTTGCGCCACTTGTGCGTTGCCGAAATAACTGCTGGGAGTTTTGCTTTCATAGCTGCGCACTGGGTCGTTGCGAGTCTGCACAAGAAAAGAAAACTGGACGAGTTAGATTACCTTCATCGTGTAGCAGCGCGAAACCTGACGTGTAGAGGAAATAGAAGGGAGGACACGATCACGCTGTCTTTCAGCTGAAGGTTTATTACCGACACGTGACAAGTTTATAAGGAATGCATAACACGCTTAAACGAGAACAGAATAGAAAAAGAATGAATAACTGACACCTTTTACAACAGCACTACATTAAACACGTCAGCTGAAATATGATCCTAGAAACCTGGTAAGTCCGTAACAAAGCCTGATCCCTTCTACTCCTGTCTGTGTCCGTTAGCAGCTGTGCATCATGGTCGGTGCAGGAGTCATTGACGAAGTCGTAGCAGACAGCCGTCAGTTTTTCACTCGTCTAACGGGAACTGAATTCACGGGTGATTGATGACGGGCGTTCCGCTCCCCTTATTCTGTTTGAATCTTTACCGGAGACATCACACGCGTAAATGCTTATTCAAACAGAGCGTCCATGAATATGCTCATAACCCCCCCCCCCCCTTCCCCCTCCCTCCCTCCACTAGCAAGTGCAGCAGGAGGTAGTACATTCCGTCTTGTCGGCAGCGGGGTTGCGTTAGCGGCGGACGTTGCCAGAGGTGGCATCGACGAAGGAAACCTATGCGCTTCCTCCCTGAATAATATAGCATCGGTTAGTATATAGCCCGCTGATATATATACGAGTATATTCGTCACGACACGCGAGAGGTAAATACACGTGTGTACGTTAGCTCGTTCATCAGCGCAAACGGGGGCTTCGAACGTGTGCGCTATTATATTTATGCATAGAACAGGTCACTGAATAAATCGCATCTTGCCATAGAACAACTTCGCGCCCTTCCGCTCGCGCGAACATGGCCGTGTGTGCTTCGTTCCGTATAACCGCGAGTTACCAAGTATAGCTCGGGTCCGCCATTTATTTTTCTGCAAACTAACTGCACCGTCTTTTGCTACAGAGTACGCGCGCCTCTGCGCGGAAGACCTCTCTCTGCATGTCTCGGCAGGGCGTGCTCGTTCATCAAGTGCACTTTACTAGCCGGCGCCCCTAACCCACTCCAGCGACCGAGTAGCTGAACTTGCGTAACAGCGTTACACACGCAGTGTGCGCGGGCCAGGTTCCTCAAAGTGTTTGCATCTGCGCGTAAATGTGAGCGCGCAAGAGAGCGGGCGCTCTCCTCGCGTGCCGGCCTTTGTTGTTTTGCTTGCCTTGTTAGCGCCAAGTCGGGTACATACATACACACACACATAGCCGCGAATGCTTTCTCGGGGCAGCGCGCTGGGCTGCTGTACGCAGCGGAGCGCGCGCGCTCTGAGGCGAGCGTTTTATGTACGCGCGCACACCTACGGAAACGCCACGCTGGCCACTGGCACCGCCCGTACCGAGGAGCGCGGGCGGTGCGCCGTTCATTTCCATAATGCAGGGGCACAGGCTCTGTGGTGCGGTCGCCGCTCAGCTACGCGCTCGCTTGGCTTTCGCGTGTGCACCTTCGCTCTGCCTCGTGTTTGCCCGCCCTCTGATCAGCACGGGTTGCAGGAGCTGGGCTTCTTTCTTTCTTTCTTTCTTTCTTTCTTTCTTTCTTTCTTTCTTTCTTTCTTTCTTTCTTTCTTTCTTTCTTTGACAGTTACTTCGCTTTTGACAGTTATGTCGTTTCCCTGTCGTTCTTGAACGGTTTCTTGCTGTGGAGGCCGGCATATGCACTGCATGATTTCGTCCTTTCGGTGACTGCACACGGTCACCGTTACTACCTTTATGATCCCCCCTCCTTCTGTCTAATTTTGCGCCGAAACTCTACCGCCGGTACGTCACTGTGACGTCACCGATTTCAAAATATTTTATGATATTTGGGCTGTTGCGGCGCAGTAACGGTTATCGAAACTGAACGAGCTCGGTCATTGGCTCCTCTGGTATGCAATGCAATTCGTAAAAGAACTAGGCCCGAACACACACTGTCGAGATTCGTCACGTCACGGAGAGCTGGTTCTTGAACTTCAAGGTGACGGCGCCACCAGTCCATCGCTTTTTGCGTCTTTTCTGGCTTATACGAAGCTTCCTCTAACGGCAACAGTAGCTGTTACTTTGTTTCATCGAAGGGCGATACAGTTCCCTGTTTCATTCCCCTGCAGTGCCCCGTTAATATATCGTGCCACCTGCATCTAGCTTTATGTGGCACAGAAATATTTTAGCTTATCGCTTCTGGTATAGTTCCGAAAAGGCTGAAAGCTGATGTCCACAAAGGTTGACACTGGGAGCCGGACTAACGGATGCTCCTGTGCGCTAGTGTTGTTTGCCATCCGCCGGCCGCCTTCGCTAATAATATGTTGATGTTATTACTGACTTTCTATATATAGTTCTCTTGAGAACAATTGTAGCGTAACAGCATTTTGTAAGTGCTGGTTTAGGTTCCTCATTATAACGGTGCGGTTAGCGTCTCTTCTTTAATTTATTTCTGAAAGTTCAGTATAGCATAATTAGGCAAGCCCCTCAATTATTACTCGTCCAGAGCTGTTAATATCCGTTTAATGACTGCTCTTTACTTTATGAAATTCTCCTTAGTTTTGTTTCTGCTACGTCATCTACTGCTCGATACCACGCAAGAACAACCAAACAACCAACCATTACCAGGAGGGTACACTTTGCACAGCCTTTTGTCGTTGACCGTTGCGGAGTTTGTACAGCTTGCGGAAGCGGGAGTGTTTAACGTGTGCGGCCCGTGCTGTCGGCTGCGTTGGCGGCTGCCCCTGCAGTCGCCTCGCTGGCCGACGGCCGGCTCATTCAAAACAATGTTCGAATGCCAAGGCCGCGCGGACGGGCGGGTCTAAAGTTAGCATCGCTTCCAGGGTGCACGGTGTGTGCGTCGCAGCGTGATAGTCCTGGCCGGGAGACTGTGAAGAGGGCTATCTTCACGCGCGTATAGGAGGTTTACTTAAATTGTGGTGTTTCACGTGCCGGAACCTCTATCTGATTATGAGGCACGCCGCGTAGTAAAGTGTGTGTGTGTGTGGGGGGGGGGGGGGGGCGTGGAGACTCTGGATCAGTTTTGACCATCCGGAGTTCTTTAACGTGCACGTAAATCTAAGTACCCGTGAGCGTTCTTGCGTTTCGCCCCCATGGAAACGCAGCCGCCGCGTCCGCGATCGAACCTACGGCCTCGTGCGTAGATGTTGATATGGCGTGGACAAGACGTCTCTAAGGTGCGTCGGCGCTGCCGACACCTTTGGCTTAATGCGAAGTTTACGAGATGAAGTAGAGACGGGCAAGACTACAGTAGATAAAGTATATAAAAAGCTCACGCAGGCCAGGCGACAATTTGGCTCCATCACTTTCAAAGGCGATGATAATATGGGATATATATGCATAAATTACGATCATGTTTATGCCGACTAAAAGAAAAAAAAAACGAAGAAATAGAAATTGAGGGGTTCTAATGGCGTGAATGTTCTCTGAAGGCTAAAATAACACACGAACAACTCGCAAAGATTGTCGTTGCAAAGCGGCGAACAGAAGTGTCAGCGTATACGTACCCATTCGCTTACCTGCATTACATCTCGTTGTTTAAAACGTGCCACTTCTTAACGGGGTTATGATAAACTTATTTTGAAGAAAAGATTAATAAGGGTGCTGTAGAAGCAGCACCCAAATCATTTTAAACTGGCTTAAGATTCTTTGAAGACGTCTTTTCGTTTATTCGGAGGAAAAAGGTTGTTTATTACTCAAGAAAACGGAAACTAAACAAACGCAATTCAGCGTCTCGCATTTGGCGCTGAAACGTCAGTGTGACTTCACAGATATGAAACTGCGTTCTCATATTTTTGGGTCACTTTGTTGCAGGAAACGTATTCGAAACGTAATACTTTGTTCGTTCTTCGGGACCTTTAGAGTGCACTGTTTTGTCCTTCTTTTGCCTGCAAACACTTAACTTTAGGGCTTAGTTGACGCTATCAATATTCACGTCCTCACGGCGAGCGAGTGCGACAAGTTCACGGCGGCGGCGCCACTAGCCTTACGTTTCTGCGTCTTAAGCTGTAGTGTCATCAGGCCTCGTCTAACGGTGGAGGACGGTGTTGCTGCTGAAGAGGTGCGATTTACTAACACGGATGAACTTACTAATCCTGTTTAGTGTGCTTGTAACCCTTAGAAAAAAGAAGAAGACGCTTCGGAAGACAAAAGGCGGATGCTGGCTCCCTAGTGAAAACTCTGGAGAACTTCTTTTTCCGGCGTCTGGCGATCGAACGCCGCCGCAAGATTAACGACGCCGGCTGCCACGACGCGGGCGATATTGACCTTCCTTGGCGGGTGTTCGTCTTTGTATAGCGGGCCACGTCTTGTTCTCCACGCGCTGTCTTCGATCGCCGTTGATGCCGAGAAGTGGACCACGACCTGCCTGGAACAGTCGCCGATGCGATGTCGCGGCGCGGAATACGACAGGCCCAAGGTTGCTCTTCATTGCCTGGGCATAGAGGCTCTTACCTTTGTGTGCAGGCGGTGGGCTTCCATAGCCTCATCTTCCAAGCCGCGTCCACATATGACCGCGCGCTTGTACGTAATGCGGCCCTCGTGGTTCTCCACGGTCTTTTTTTTTTCTTAATTAGTTTATTTCATACCAGCGGCTGTGAAAAGAGTGATGGTGTAAGGAGACGCCGAGGCGAGCTTTTGTCTTGTGGAAAGAAAGAAGGAAGGAGAGGGAAGTCGAAAAAAAGAAATAAAGCTGTACGGTGGTGAAAAGCCGCGTTGCTTTCTCGGGCCTCAGCTCCCTTCAAGCGGCGCATCTGCTTTTGTATTCTGCGAACCGTTAACGTCAGACAAGATTAATGAAGAGTCTTCTGTTAATAACAGCTCGCTCGCATCAAGATGCCTTTCGGTTCTCTTACTTCCTGCTTAGAAATCAACGTCGGGTTTTTCATGTCGATATTGTTCGATACACGGTTGCGTAAGCGTTCATTGTGATTATTATTATTACAGTAGTAATTGCTGTCGTAATCACCAAGTATTTCATGGACACAAGTGTCTATATTTTGTTTTGGTGGTAATGGTCACGATAAACTTCATTGAAAGGGAGAGGAGCAAGGGCGGAGGTGGCTGAGGGATCGGGCTCAAGTAAGGCCCTGGGCCTGCTTGGCCCTCTCCGCCCAGTCCACCAGTGCAAGATGTCGGTCGACGCCCTCGGCCCTGGGCAAGTGGTCCAGTCAGGCTCGCTGCTGACCGAAGAAAACGGGAGCGAGGTGCATTCCTACATTATGTGTGTGGTATACTGTCGGCTACTACACCGCCACTGCACCACGTGAGAATACGCGTAACCTACGGCCTCCTGTCCAAGTCCATTATCATGTTGAACTATATTGATAGATTGCACTTCTGTAAATAAATTGTTCTTACTTCGAGCCCTCGGAAAAACGATACGTAATATTCAACTGCAGGATTTGCTAATTTGCTTCATATGACCGAAACGCTGTTAATACTATACAACACAATTTTATTTCTCTTTGTGCTACAGTTTGAACATCACAAAGAGTGGACGTCGAGCAAAAAGTTGCTTTCTGCAGTTTGAGAAATGCCTTGCGCCCGCACGGTTTCGGTTCCTGCGAAAAAAAATGCGATTATGCTTCTGAAAGAATAGCGCACCAATCTAAACATGTTAAGCGTTTCTGTTGAGTGTCTTTTATGTGTAAGCAAAGTTGTACTTGAGCTTGTACAGAGAGAGAGAGAGAGAGAGAGAGAGAGAGAGAGAGAGAGAGAGAGAGAGAGAGAGATGCTAAGTGAACCTCGGAGAGGTTTACCTGGCCGTATGTTTAGCAGGTGTTGCGTTTCGCCTGCGACACGTGGTTTTGCCGGCGCGACTGCGGCGGGGCGGCAGACATTTTGGCCCGATCGTCGTCGCCGCAACACTCATCGCCAGGTGTTTCCAGGCGCGACTGCGGCGATGCGACCGCCTAGGGATCATCCTCGCATTCCAGTTATTGGGCCCGAAACAGGCGATGCCAAAGCAGGGATCTCGTTCCAGTCATTGTGCCCGAAACAGGCGATGCCAAAGCAGGGATCTCATTCCAGTTATTGGGCCCGAAACAGGCGATGCCAAAGCAGGGATCTCGTTCCAGTCATTGTGCCCGAAACAGGCGATGCCAAAGCAGGGACCATCCTCTCATTACAGTCATTGTGTCCGACCGGCAGCGCCACGACAGGGTGCTACGAGATCGTGCTCGACATGGTGCTACGGCATCGCTACGACAGTGTGCGTCACCATTAGCCCATTGTACATTCACGTGCTCGTCGTTTGAGGGGTTCCTTCTTGCCCTCAACTGCGAGAGTATAAAAACAGCTGCCCCCGGACGCCAAAAGGAGGGCTCCGATTTCTTCTGTTGAGTGAAGTGCTCTCCCGTCTCTCTACTTCGGTCAAACCTGACCGCCAACTCTTTGCGATGTTAAAATAAACAAGTTGTTTCGTTGTTACCAGTCGACTCATGCTTTGCCGGGACCTTCGGATGCTTCCAGTTGTACCCCAGGCCGCCAGGCCAACGCTACCCTTGGGGCTTGCGACCCAGGTACAACCACGGGCGTCAGCGCCGAGTTCCCAACAGATCGTACCAGCAGTCGGATCCCAAACATCTGGTTGGCAGCGGTGAGATCGCCTCCGACTTCAGACAACTGTCTGCCAGCGGTGAGATCGCGACAACGGAGGCCAGCAGCGAAGAGATGCAGTTGACTGTATGCTGAGCAGCTCAACGACGATCCGGGAGCAGTGCAACGAGCCCTGTGTGACGACTGGTTGCCTGCAGCGGAACGACTGCGCGGAATTCCTGCCTGCGAGGTTTGGTGAGTGCGGGACTTTCTTCTTCTGAGCTTTGCCAGGCTTTTGTTAGTGTCAGAAACAGAGCTGGTAATTGTGGTTGTCGTTGCTGCCGGGTTAGTTTGCGGCAAGACAATAGTAAGCAGTAGAGAAAGCAGCATTCAGAGCAGCCATGGATTTGAAGTCGTTGCGCAAACCGAAATTGTTGGAGCTTGCAAGAGAGTTGGGTCTGGATGTCTCAGACAAACTAAGAAAACCTGAACTGCTAAAGGCTATTCTTGAGTTAGAGGCTGAGGATGACGAGCTGTCGGAATGCCTTGAGACTATTGAGGAGAGGTCAAAAAGACAGGAGCGCGAACTTAAAGAGCAAAAAGAGAAACAGGAGCGTGAACTTAAAGAACAGAAAGAAAAAGAAGAGCGTGAACGTAAAGAACAGAAAGAGCGAGAGCAACAAGAGAAAAAAGAAGAGCGCGAACACGCTTTGGAAATGAAGCGTCTTGAGGTAGAGATGGAACGCGCTCGTAATGGAAGTCAGGCACACGGTGCAGGAGAACGCGTATTGTTCAAAATGACTGACCTGATGCGGCCGTTTAAGCTTGGAGAGGACATTGGTTTGTTCCTGGTTAACTTTGAGCGAACGTGCGAGAAGCAGGGGTTCTCTCGGGAAACGTGGCCACAGCGCTTGCTCACTTTGTTACCCGGCGAGGCGGCCGACGTAGTCGCTCGCTTGGATAGAGAGGAGGCAGAGGATTTCGACACAGTGAAATCGAGTCTTCTAAAAAAGTACCGGCTGTCTGCGGAGGCGTTCCGTCGGAAGTTTCGGGAAAATGAGAAAGGCAAAAGTGAGTCATATACAGAGTTTGCGTATAGGCTTATGTCGAACATGCAGGAGTGGCTCAAAGAAGAGAAAGCGTTTGGTGACCACGATAAAGTTCTGCAGTGTTTCGGGCTAGAACAGTTTTATAGTCGGTTACCGGAGAACGTGCGATACTGGGTCTTGGATAGGCCAGACGTTTGTACGGTGGCTAAAGCCGCTGAGCTAGCCGAGGAGTTTGTGACGCGTCGGGCTCGCGGAGCTAAGGACGGTCAAAAGGGTGAATTTGGCTCGAAGTTTGAGAGGCCGAAGTTCACACCCATAAGAGCAAAGGGGGACACGCGTAGTGCGGATGCGAGCGAAAGCAGTCCGACCAAACGTAAAGAGACGGCGGCAGCCAAACGCAGAAAGCGGTTCGAGATGAGGCGAGCGCGCTTGTGTTATACGTGCCAGAAGCCGGGTCACTTTTCGGCGCAGTGTCCGGAAACAACACCAAAAGTTGTGTTTTTTTCAATAGGCAGCACTGACGAGAACATGAAGCTTCTCGAGCCTTACATGCGAGACCTCCTCGTAAACGGGAAAGAGTGCCGAGTGCTTCGCGATTCCGCAGCTACGATGGATGTAGTTCACCCGTCTTACGTAGAACCCCATATGTTCACGGGCGAGTGCGCGTGGATCAAGCAAGCCGTGGAAGCTCATAGCGTGTGTCTGCCAGTAGCAAAAGTGCTTATTGAAGGACCTTTCGGAGCGCTTGAGACGGAGGCGGCAGTGTCATCTATGCTGCCACCCCAGTACCCGTACCTATTTTCAAACAGGTCCGATCACCTCCTGCGCGAGAAGGGGCTTTTGTTTGGTGAAGCTAGTGTTCAGGCCTTAACCAGATCGAAGGTTCGGGAGCTCGCTGCAAAGGCGGTAGTTGCGGGGCCGACGTTATCAAACAACGAAAAAGGGTCAGAGGCGCAGCAAGCTGATATTCAGAGCACGCCCGAACTGAATAAACTTGAGTCTGTAACGTTAAAGGCACCAGATACCGGAGAGGAAAATCCCGATGCGGGAAAGTTAGAAGAGCTATCTACTGATTTGCTCATCGCGCCTACGTCAGACGGACTTGATAGGTTGCTAAAAGTCAGCCGGACGGCTTTGATAGCCGAGCAAAAAAAGGATGGCAGCCTGGAAAACGTGCGCTGCAATGTCAAAGAAGGTATCGCCAGGAAAACTGCGCGTTTTGTGGAAAGAGGTGGAGTCCTGTACCGGAAGTATCTAGACCGCCGAGGAGTGGAGTTCGATCAGCTGGTCGTGCCTCAATGCTATCGTCAGGATCTGTTGCGCTTGTCACACGGGGGTTCGTGGTCCGGACACCTAGGAGTTAAGAAAACTAAGGACCGTCTCTTGCAAGAGTACTATTGGCCAGGGTGTTTTCGGGACGCAGACCATTTCGTGAGGACATGTGACACTTGTCAGCGGGTGGGCAAACCAGGGGACAAATCAAGGGCGCCGTTGAAATTGGTACCTATCATAACGGAGCCTTTTAGACGGCTCGTTATTGATACAGTGGGACCTCTGCCGGTAACAGCCACGGGGTACAGACACATTTTGACTGTGATCTGCCCAGCGACAAAGTTCCCTGAAGCAGTGCCGCTTAAAGAACTCAGCTCAGTTGAGATAGTTAATGCACTACTGTCCATATTTGCGCGAGTTGGTTTTCCTGCAGAAATTCAATCAGATCAGGGCACAGTGTTTACTAGCGCTTTGACGACAACTTTTCTCGAAAGGTGTGGGGTAAAGCTGTTACACAGCTCAGTGTACCACCCACAGTCGAATTCCGTTGAGAAGCTCCACTCCGTCATGAAGCGCGTGTTGAGAGCGTTGTGTTTTGAACATCGAACTGACTGGGAGCTGTGTCTGCCTGGGGTGATGTTTGCTTTAAGGACCGCGCCGCATGCGGCTACGGGGTTTTCGCCAGCTGAACTGGTGTACGGTCGCTCGCTTCGATCTCCGCTTCGCATGCTTCGAGAATCATGGGAAGGTAGGGGCGACGACCCAGTCGTGGTGGAGTACGTGCTTAAGCTCCTCGAACGCTTAAGAAGGGCACAGGAGTTGTCAGGTGAAGCAATGGCAAAGGCCCAGCAGAGGGCCAAGGTTTATTATGATCGGACAGCCAGGGCCCGTCGTTTTGAGGTTGGCGATGAGGTCATGATATTGCGCACATCGCTAAACAACAAACTAGACGTGCAGTGGGAGGGCCCAGCGCGAATTGTTCAGAAACTGTCGGACGTTAACTACGTGGTAAGTCTGCCAGGAAAGCGGAAAGCACAGCAAGTTTACCACTGTAATCTGCTCAAACCTTATAGACAAAGGGAAGCAGTGGTGTGCATGATGATAAACGTTCCTGAAGAGCTTCCAGTCGAGCTTCCGGGACTAGGCTCAGTGACGAACAGGGAAGACACCGGTCAAGTCATTGGTGACCTTATCAGTAAAGCACCGCTGTCGCCTGAGCAGAAAACCGAACTACACCAGCTATTACAAGAGTTTCAAGGTCTGTTCTCTGAGAGGCCTGGTAGGACTTCTGTACTTACTCATGATATAGAACTTACCTCCACAGAGCCAGTACGATCCAAGGCGTATCGGGTGTCACCCCGCCAGAGCGATATTATGGAGGCTGAGGTAAAGAAAATGCTACAGCTCGGTGTTATTGAGGCAGGTGAGAGTGATTATACCTCCCCTTTGATTTTAGTTGAGGTACCGGGCAAGGAACCTCGTCCTTGCGTCGACTACCGCAGGCTTAATTCCATCACTAAGGATCAAATTTATCCGATCCCTAACATCGAGGAGCGCCTTGAGAAAGTTAGTAGCGCTCAGTTTATTTCCACCCTAGATCTTGTCAGGGGTTATTGGCAGGTTCCACTTACAGAAGAGGCTAGTAGGTATGCGGCGTTCATTTCACCAATGGGAACATTCCGTCCTAAAGTGTTGAGTTTTGGTTTGAAGAACGCGCCATACTGTTTTTCAAGCCTCATGGATAAAGTGTTGCGGGGACAGCAAGAATTCGCTTTACCGTATCTAGACGACGTAGCGATATTCTCCGCATCCTGGTCTGAGCATATGACACACTTGCGGGCAGTGCTAACCCGCCTGCGCGAAGCGGGCTTGACAGTCAAGGCTCCTAAGTGCCAGTTAGCACAGGCCGAGGTTGTCTACCTCGGTCACGTGATTGGTCAGGGTCGTCGCCGCCCCTCTGAAATAAAAGTGGCCGCTGTGCGAGACTTTCCGCAACCGCGCACCAAGACCGATATTCGGTCGTTCTTGGGTGTCGCCGGCTACTATCAGAGGTACATCCCTAGGTACTCTGATATCGCGGCTCCCCTGACGGATGCTCTAAGAAAAACAGAGCCTCAAACAGTCGTCTGGGACGAGACAAAGGAAAGAGCTTTTAGCGCCCTAAAGAGTGCCCTAACAAGCCAGCCTGTGCTACGATCGCCAGACTATACAAAAGGGTTCATTGTTCAGTGCGATGCTAGTGAGCGAGGCATGGGCGTTGTACTGTGCCAACGGGAAAATGGAGAAGTAGAACACCCCGTCCTGTATGCTAGTCGTAAGCTGTCCAGTCGTGAGCAGGCGTATAGCGCCACCGAGAAAGAGTGTGCATGTCTCGTGTGGGCCGTTCAGAAATTGTCATGCTATCTAGCCGGCTCGAGGTTTATCATTGAGACGGATCACTGCCCTCTCCAATGGCTGCAGACCATCTCTCCCAAAAATGGCCGCCTCCTGCGCTGGAGCCTCGCTTTACAACAATATTCCTTTGAGGTGCGTTACAAAAAGGGGAGTCTCAACGGTAACGCCGATGGCTTAAGTCGAAGCCCCTAACGTAGGAATCAGCCTCAAAATTGTTTGTTACTGATGTTTTTCTTCCTGAGGCAGGATTTTTTTTTAACATATTGCTTTTGTTTAGTGTTTCAAAGTGATGATATGCTTTCTAGTGCAATTTTTCAATTTGTGGACGCGTTCTGAGTGATGCTAGACTACTGTAAGGAACTAGGCAGTGGTATAAAAAGGGGAAAGAGCCTGGCAGGGCTTAGTGAGGGTTGTGCCGTGCTTGCTGACTGAGCGGTTGAGTTTCAGCGTAGTTCTAACGCTTGCCGGGAACGAGAACAAAAATGTGAACTCTCCCGAAGTCACTTTGCAGTGTCCCGTGCGAACCTGAACAAGAGAACGAGGCCTTCTCTGTGCGCTGCGCTCAAGAAACGTCGAGGGACGCCCGACTTCGGTTATGAGCATCATCGAGCGACATCCCTCCGGACAGCGGATGCAGTCCCCTGTCCATCGGGATCTCCTTCCCCCGGCGGGGCGGTCTGTTGCGTTTCGCCTGCGACACGTGGTTTTGCCGGCGCGACTGCGGCGGGGCGGCAGACATTTTGGCCCGATCGTCGTCGCCGCAACACTCATCGCCAGGTGTTTCCAGGCGCGACTGCGGCGATGCGACCGCCTAGGGATCATCCTCGCATTCCAGTTATTGGGCCCGAAACAGGCGATGCCAAAGCAGGGATCTCGTTCCAGTCATTGTGCCCGAAACAGGCGATGCCAAAGCAGGGATCTCATTCCAGTTATTGGGCCCGAAACAGGCGATGCCAAAGCAGGGATCTCGTTCCAGTCATTGTGCCCGAAACAGGCGATGCCAAAGCAGGGACCATCCTCTCATTACAGTCATTGTGTCCGACCGGCAGCGCCACGACAGGGTGCTACGAGATCGTGCTCGACATGGTGCTACGGCATCGCTACGACAGTGTGCGTCACCATTAGCCCATTGTACATTCACGTGCTCGTCGTTTGAGGGGTTCCTTCTTGCCCTCAACTGCGAGAGTATAAAAACAGCTGCCCCCGGACGCCAAAAGGAGGGCTCCGATTTCTTCTGTTGAGTGAAGTGCTCTCCCGTCTCTCTACTTCGGTCAAACCTGACCGCCAACTCTTTGCGATGTTAAAATAAACAAGTTGTTTCGTTGTTACCAGTCGACTCATGCTTTGCCGGGACCTTCGGATGCTTCCAGTTGTACCCCAGGCCGCCAGGCCAACGCTACCCTTGGGGCTTGCGACCCAGGTACAACCACGGGCGTCAGCGCCGAGTTCCCAACAGATCGTACCAGCAGTCAGATCCGAAACACAGGCTACTCCGGGTGTGCAACGGGAGGTACAGGTCGCTTCTGCGAACCGCGGGAAGGAACTAGGGGAATGGCTCGTCGATTGTCCACCACTAATTTTGTGCGTTATGATGGATTGAACAAAGGACGACGAAAGGATTAACGGCTCACAAGGGACCAGTTGTCCTTACTTTGTGAAACGCAGCCGGTTCTCGTTCTTGATTCGCTGACAAGATGCGCAAACTTTATCAGGAATGTGTTCAATGGGGCTGGTTGGTTCATCGTTCATCAGGAGGCTTATTTAGGCACTCCTGGCACCGCAGCGGGTCTGTAAATCCTGACTCGCAACCGTTCTGTTTGACCAGGCGGGACGCCAACCAAGCGCATTTCGTGCACTGCTGGGGACTTATCGCTCTGGACTCAGCACAATACCCCCAATCGCTCGAGCAGTCGCAATCCATACGTATGCGGCTCGCCAGGGGAGAGAATGACCGTGGCGCCCCCTGCCAGTTTCATCGGGATAAGTCATCGGCGCTCAATTCCCAGACCAACGATTTGAAAGGAGTCGGTGGCAGTGCCCTTTCATCTTTCGCGCGGCATCTGTGGTCGCCGTCGTATAGGCGCCGGCTGTGGCGCCTCACGTCGCTACCGCATAATGGCATTGGACGAGTATAGCGGTGGCGTATGCTGTGCGCACAATGGCCGGTCTGTTTTCGCGTGGTTCGTCGCGTGAGACGCGGGGTCATTCTTTGTGCGCCTTTTGATCTGCGAATGTGAATGAAGTTTGGAGCTGCCGAACATTGCCGAGGCGCTTCTTTCGATATATTTACGCAGGATGAGCTTTGCGGGAATCCACGAGGCGGGGGTAGGCTTACGAAAGGTACAGTTGCCACCCTCGTTACAATAGCGCTATATAAGGTAAGCTCATTGGAGTTGTTTGGTACAAACAGAGCCCCAACTCCGGGCTCTGTATGCCGTATGCTGAACTAGCAATAGGCACGTCCATTTGTTAATAGAGGCTAAATCGATGGGCACTTATTCATCGCAGCTGGAAGTGACTGATGTGAATGGCGTTAGGTTAGACATCCAACCATTCAAAGAAAAAAAAAACAATCTGCTGACTTTCAAGCTCAGCTGTATTGTCATATCTCAGCTATAACAGATGAAGGAATATTAATTAGGTTGACCGGCACTGTACATCGTTTGCGTAGTACTTTATCCAGCGTCAAAGAGTTGCGTGTGCCCGTTACCTTAGTCTACGTATATTGCAACATACGAGCTTGGCGATGAGCATCGCGATAGCGAATTGACTCAACGTTAAACTCTTTTATTCATTAGTTTTTTTTTTTCGAATGCCGCCATGATAGGGACACGCTTCTGGCTTTTTACTGGACCCGAGCCATGGGATGCTGAGCCACTATAGAAGACCTTTCGTGGAGCAAAATAGACGTGCCAGTAAAATAAAACAAAAGGAAATGTAGAAGAAAGTGGCCGCGCAGTTTCGAATACACGCAGAGGGAATGATCGTTGTGTATTCCCTGCGCCGGAAGTGGGTCACCGGAAAAGACGGAGCGGAAGTGGCGTAGTTCCAGCCTGATGCGCGTCGAGCGCGGCACGAATTGGCCGTGGGCGCGACTTCCGTTTCGAAACGCACATGGCTGTTAAAGTGGGAAGAATTTTTTCTCATGTTTCCTATTATTGTTACCGTATAGTTCTTGTTTCCTTCTGTAATAATTCTTGGTCGATTCTCGAACCCCGGTCCATTTCTGAGCTGTACATAGACTCGCAGAAACGCCGAAAGCCTCGTTAGGCCTGTCCCTAGTTCGGTAATGGGCTTAGTGTGTTGCAGTTAAGTTATTTTTTTTCTGTGTTGCTGCCGAGTTCATTTCTCGAAAACGCGCGTCAGCTGGGATTCACAAAAGGGGAGAGACTGTACGACGTCGACGTTGAACGAAACTGGTGCTTCCGCTTGTCCGACGGTCCCGGTTAGCTTTTATTAGCTAAATGGGAGCAGCGATTTACGACGGTCGTCGCTTGTGATTTAGTCCCTGCTGAGGCGAAAATGTGCGCGGTGATTTGTCGTCATTAGGGCAGCGGGAAGTTGATCGTCTTTCGTATCTTCCTGGTGCCCGTTGTTATATAAGCCTCTACGGAAAGTTTCAGAAGTGGGGCTGCACGTAGGTTTGCACTTCGTGAAAGAAAAGAAAATGAAAGAAAGATTAGGTTGGGGTAGTGGGTCGCGCTGATGATTATCGTGTTCATGATGGTGATGATGGAGGTGGTGGTCGTGGTGGTCTGGATGAAGAGAGAGAGAGAGCGCTAACGCTTAAATATGGAACACTCCGGCGTATTTTTCGGGGCCTTATTCGGCCTTATTGTGGATGAAAGAAGAGAATAAAACGCTGGTCGGGCATACGACCGGCCGTAGCGTAAGAAATCGACTGCGAGCAGTTGCGTTAGATGTTAGATTTTAGCTCATGCCGACGTACATAGACAAACATGTGACCTATATATATATATATATATATATATATATATATATATATATATATATATATATATATATATATATATATATACATATATATATATATATATAGGTATGTAAGGTAAGATTTGGAGAGGAAGCCCGCCCGTTCAATATAAATGAAGGGCCATCGGCCACAGATGACAGCGTCGTCGCTCCTCTCTTCGGTGCCTTCTTTATGGGTTCGAAAATGCCGTGCGCGGTTAGCCGCGAAAGAGGTGTCACGGAAGAGTAAAAATAAAGAAGAAAGAAAAAGAAGGCATAGTTCCGACAAGCCAGACGCCAGCCGCTCCGTCCTCGCTTCTCGCCTGTCCCTGCGAGCCGCGTGGCGCTTGAAACAAAAAAACATAAAAAATGCGACGATCATACTGACGGTATAAAGAAGGACACGAGGAGAGGGGGGGGGGGGTTGCTCTGTGACGGGAAAGCGGCCGCGACGTAGCCGACGCTCGCCTGCCGCGTGGATCGTACCCGCAGCGGCGAGAGAGAGAGAGAGAGAGAGAGAGTAAAACATCTTTATTAATAATATTTGAATGGCGAGAGCAGTGTGGGACGAACCCTCAGTCCAGGGTCCCTGAGATGATTCCGGCGATGTTTCGAGCCCGTTGTATCACAGAGCGGCGAGAGGCAAGCACAGCTGCGCAGCTCCTCACAGGACGAAGACGGCGACGTAGAACGCTCGAAGTACTGCATGCGCTGTGGAGGGGGGCCGTCTTTATTCCTTTTATTTCTTTTTTCGGCGTGTACTTTTCAAATAATTATTATCGGTTCTTCCGCCTAATATACTGCTTTAATTTTAACATGTAATTTCATATTTCAACAGCGTTTATACTACGTAGCAGTCCTGAAATTCACTTCTGATTATAACTTGGAACAACGCACCCATTTTGTGGCCAATCGCCCATAGTGGGTGTGTGAGCCACACGTTCGATAGAACACAACAGCGACGGCCGACGCCGGGCTGGACCGCAAGGTACACGGTCACGAAGCAAGAAAACAGGTTATTTTTTTTTTCTTACTCCGCGGCCACGGCACACTCAAGCGGACGTTAAAGAGCAAAAGTGAGCCGGTCAAGGCTGGTAAGGTGTGTAACGCTCGCAGGGACAGGCGAGAAGCAAGGACGGAGAGGCTGGCGTCTGGCTTGTCGGAACTATGCCTTCTTTTTCTTTCTTCTTTATTTTTAATCTTCCGTGACACCTCTTTCGCGGCTACCCGCGCACGGCATTTTGGAACCCATAAAGAAGGCACCGAAGAGAGGAGCGATGACACTGTCATCTGTGGCGGATGGTCCTTCATTTATATTGAACGGGCGGGCTTCCTCTCCAAATCTTGAGAGTTGTCTTTTTTGTTGTTGTCTGTTCCTCGGTGCCGCGTTGCTTTGTTTCTTCCCCTGCTCAAGCAAAAAAAGAATAAAACTGAAATGCATGATCCTTACGAACAACGCTCGGTTGCGCAAAACGGCGAATGGGAAAGACTTTGTTTTACCGCGTTTTGAGCGGTACGCGGTGTTTGTTTCGAGCCTCCCGAGTCCCTTGGAAGCCGTTTTTAATGTCGCTAATGTTCTACAGTCAGGTCAGCATCATTTTTCTTTTTTTTTTTTCTTTTTGTACGCCTATCGTGCGTCTGCTTTTTCGTATCGTGATGCCGTAACATGTAGCTTCTAAACGACGGAACTGTAGCCGGCGGGATTTTCTTTCTTTCTTTCTTTCTTTCTTTCTTTCTTTCTTTCTTTCTTTCTTTCTTTCTTTCCTTCTTTCATTCTTTCTTTCTTTCTTTCTTTCTTTCTTTCTTTCTTTCTTTCTTTCTTTCTTTCTTTCTTTCTTTCTTTCTTTCTTTCTTTGGTGAGATTACGACCGTGCGCGTCTGTGCGTCGCCTTTCTCCACAAGAAAAGATTTGAAATGTTTTGTGTTACTGCATATGCATATTTTTTTTTAATTATGCGGCTGACGGCACCCCGCGTAACATCTTCGCATTGACGCGGCACTCCATTAACTCCCATCGATGGACCCTTCAAGTTTTTGTGGTCATGATTGCCCTAGCGCGCGCACTGTCACCTGCTCGTCATCATTTTTTCATCGTACAGCTAAAGACTGGAACGGCCTTCCCCACCACGTCGCTGCCATCACCACCTCATCTGCCTTCGTGGATGAAGTAACGAGTATTCTGTCTTCAAAATAAGATAGGGGGCAACCTCCTGTATTTTTGTACCACCCACCCTTTATGTAATATCCCGCAAGGGGTCTTTAAGGTAATGAAATGAAATGAAATGATTAATCAGCACGAAGACACATCCCCGAAAAAAAAGGCACACACACATAGACACATGTCACAGGCACTGCGTTAATTATGCCCAGAAGCAAGCATCATGCTAGCCCAACAACGTGTCACCCTTGTCGTTCTTTGTTCAGATTTTCTATTTGTTTTCGTTAGTACATCCGAGGTTCACGGAAGCAGAATTTGCCTGCGAATAAAGAGAGGGACAGTTTATTATAGAAAAGGGCAGAGTAGCCGGCCTGAGCTCGTATGTTGTGTACCTTCTACAGTGCACAGAATACGAATGAAGCGAGAAAAAAAAAAAGCGAAACATCACGAACATTACAGGAAGTAGGGATGCGTATGTACAATATCCACGTAACACAGTGGTCTCGCTGAAGCCTGCAAGTCCAGTCCACTGTTCTGCAAGCAGTCTAGAACAGCACTCGTAGCTGCTTTCTTGCTGCCGTGCTGTTAGAGAACGGATGGTCGGCTTTCTATCGATTCATGACGAATGACGCGATGTTTGAGAGCAGGATGGTTCGTGTACGAAGCGCTAAGGGATGCGATATCATCAGAACAACGCGAAAATATACAAATCGGTAGTTATACGGGTGGACGATCGTGCAGTAACGTAAGCCTGCTCGAGACGAAGCTAACGGGATTCGTGCGTGTCTACTCGTGCATTCAAGACTGCGCATAAACGGGTGAACGCGCCGCTGCATATAAAGTGGCCTGTTCTTGGGGATAAGGCGATTGCGCTCCCTCGGTCGTGAGCTTTCCACGCACGCCTCGTGAACGACGATATAGGGCTCGCTTCCCAAAGCGATAGGAATCCGCGAGAGAGGAGCTCAAGCGACGCCGAGTCGAGACATCGCCCGCGAGTACATTTGGCGAAGCCTTGCCGTAGCTCTTCCTACGTACAGTCGCCGTCATATACTCAACGCCTTCTTGCTTCTCCTGCACGGAGGGTCTTGGCGATTTCTGGTGGGCGTGCCTTGAATTGTTTCTACAGGTTATAGGGCTTCTTGCTTCCAAGACATGTGGCGTTTGCTCACTGCACTTTGCGTTTGTTAAAATTATAAACCGCTGTGTGGATTCACTGTAAGGATTGTGTTATGGGGGTGGCAGAATTCATTATTTACAGCGTAGAGAGAGAGAGAGAGAGAGAGAGAGAGAGAGAGAGAGAGAGAGAGAGAAATAAAAGTAGGGCCGACACGGGCTCTGTCTTCGAAATATTTCTTGAAAACGTGACGATTTAGTGTACAAGGTGACGCATGCAAAACACCTGGAACACAAATAAATAAAAAGATGGGGGGGGGGGGGGCGTTAGGGGGTGTTGAGGATGGAGCGCTAGTGAAACAGCAAAAAAGTGACAAAATAAAAAAGTAGATTCGATGAGGCTTAAGTGTAATCTGGATAGGCGAATTCATGCCTAGTGGGAGCGATATGTTATTTCGTTACTGTTTTGGCTGTTTGCATCCATTTCAGATCATTCCGAACAAAACATTTTTTGATCGCCGACCTTATGAACATTCGCACCAGAGGGCGACAAAGACACTGTTACGATTCGTAAATACAACAGTCTTGCGAAAACGGCAGCCCTAACTGGTCTTAGTTGTTATCCACGCGCTGCAATCGTGTGCGGTGATTGTGACTGGCCGTGATGGTGTGCCTACGCTCTCTTTCTATTTCCCTCTTATCTTTCTACTTCCCTTGTTCCCAGCTGTAAAGCAGCTAATCGGATTTTCTGCTCTGGTTAACCTCTCTACTTTTCTTCCTTCTTTCATTTCTCTCTCTCTGTCTGGCTGTTTCAACTTTTTCCTGCTCACTCTGCATACTTCGCAATGCTCGTAAGTTTTCGACAAACTTTTGGTTGAAAGACAGCGCTCGTATCGTGTCTCTACTTTTCCTTATCTTAATCGTTTTCGCGCGGTGTTGTTCGTTGTGTTGTTCCAAGTCACCCAGTAATCCCCTCTTTGTTTCTCACAGATCTTGTCGGTGGGGCTCATTCAGAAGGTGGTAAGAGTGTCTTCCTGGGTGCGCGGCACAGAGTTCAGCGCTAGTGCACAGCTCGTGCGGGTTACCCTTTTTATCTTTACACATGCAAGTCCAAAAGAACTTCTGTTTAAGACATCTTGACCAACACGTTGTAATAACCTACAAATATACAAAATTATTCAGCTGGCACCACGTTTGTTCGTCACGGTTAGAATGTTTGCGACAAATTTATTTTACTGCTAAGTAAAACAAGAAAGCTGCATACGTGAGCTAGTGGCATGGGATACTTTCCTTCTCTCTGAACGCATGAAGAACATGTGTACGTACAGCAAACTAAAAAAAAATACTTATATTATCTTGGCTAACTTGACTAAAAAATGCATGACCGGAATGTTTCTGGAGTCATTAATGCTGACAAAGCGTGCTTAAAAATGTCTGTAGAGCCGCGATTTTCTTGTGTAAAACAACACTGCATGCATAAAGCATTATCCTGAAGAAATGTTCGGAAGCCTATAGAATTGTAGGCTCAGAGATACCATTATAGAGCTCATTGACCCGTCAAGCGCTTTATCTACATGTTGAGACTGCCTGTGAAGACAGTATAAGCTTCGACGTTCTTGTGTCGGGGCAGATGCTCCTTTCAGTGCCTTTCAGTGTGGGGCTTCGTCTGTCTGCACCTTCCGCTGAAGCGAGATGCAACGTTCGTTGCAAAGAAACAAGAAAATGCAAAAAAAAAAAAACGCAATCCTTCAACCCAGCGACATAAAAACGTATGTTTAGTAGTGGGAGCCGAAACACAACGCAATACGAACAAATGTAAAGCGAAGCGAAATGGGCACAACTAACGTGCGCGACATCAAAGCTGTCTCGTGCCTGTCGTCCCTCGTAAACGATCGACCGGGCGGCAAGGGAGTGCGCGAGAGGGCAGGACCGAGAATAAAACTTGGCCAATGACACGGAGCTGGATTTTTCGCAGTTTCGAAGCTGCGCCCGGGGAGATGCTTGCATTTCAGGGATGGGTCCATGGGAGCATAGAGGGTCAGGGTGTAAGTGTAGGGTGGAAGCTCGTGCATTCGCAGTGCGAAGCCTGGCGCGATATATGCGACGTTGGGCATACGAGCGTGCAGGTTCGCTTCGTTTCATGACAGCCCGCCGACTTCAACATCGTAGGGAGCGGTAGAACCCGAGGGAACTCGAGCTTCGCGATATGCCGGCAGCTTGCGACGGCGTCAGTCGTCGACTTACCCTCCAGGGAAGGAAGGAAAGTACTTGTTCCTTCGCGCGAGAGTGCACCGAGAGAAATGCGGAGGTGGGCTCTGCGTCGAACGTGATCCGACATACAGATCTCCGGTTCGAAAAGGAAGAAGGACCTGTGGGCGAATTCCCAAAGCTTTTCTCGTTCGGGAGAACTGTGTGCCATTGTCGGTCGCCTTAGCTAATGCTGTAATCTCTCACTTCCCCATTTCCCTCCTACGTATATATGGGGCAACAAACTGGATAACGCTTGGTTGTAACATCTCGCCCTGCATCTTCTTCGCCCTTCTCCTGTTTCTATCCATGTTCCCAACACTACGATTGGATGTCATCTGCTCTTTCGAACAGTTCTGGCGCAAGAAAGTTGTTTTCTGAATGCGGACCGTGCTCCGTGCGACGATTTCGCGCGGTGAAACAAAAAGGTGGCACCGAGGAAAAAAAAAATAAAGCGTTCATATGGCGAGAAGTTGTATGAACGGCGACGTAGCACGAAGAAGGCACGTAGCTACGAAACTGTACGAAATATATTTCGCCAGTTCAATAAAACAATCGTTGTGATCTGGAGATAGAATCGGTGCGTAACCGCATTTCGATGGCCGCTGCTTTACCAACACGGCTTTGTTAGCTGTGTTGGCAGCTGTGGAGGGTGAATGCAACGACAAGTCTAATCAGCCTCACTCCTTTGTGCAAATCAGCCTTTCAAAAATTAGATACTTGACCGCGTGCAAAAAAGAAAAATGCTACCCCTTACATAACACGACTGCTATCGTAGCGAAATCGTGTATGCGAAAAAAGAAAAGAAAAGAAATAATAACTGTAACTCAGAAGGCAGGCAGCTGGCCCTCCCTCCGGAAAACACTACCGTGACGTGCCATCGGTGCATCACCTTACCTTCATGGCGCCTGCTGCGCCTTCGAGGTGGAAACGTGCCGCGCGCACGCAACCCTGCTATATATTGAACGTCTGCGGTACAGGGAATTAAAACGGAAGCGGAGGTTGGCGCGGCCGAGACTAGAGCGCGTAGATATACCAGAACGCACGCTATATATATATATATATATATATATATATGTAGTGAAGGCCGTCCAACACTGACATCCGCCTGCCATTGTCTCGGGCAACCCGCTGTCGCAACCGAGACAAGGAGGTGGATAGGGAATGTTGGGAGGGAGGAGCTGGAAGGGGGATGGGGAAGGGTTGGTGGGCTCCGTGCGCCTACGTTTTCTCCCTTTTTCCGTCCGGCCTCCTTCCTTGGGTGCGGGCGAGCTGCTGCATTTCCAGTTTCATATCCTGCTTCCCTCGTTGCCTTGTACATACATCTCGCTCAAGGCTACGGCAGCGAAAAGAAAGCTGGCAAGGAGGGAGTACTGCTACAGGGAGGGAACGGCTCGCCTTCGTGTTTTGGTTTTTCCCTGTCTTTTTTTTTCTCTTTGTTTCGTTATACAAATATACGAGTATGTATTTTTTTAAAAACCCAGTGCTAGTACATATTGTGTCTGTAAATGAAATAATCGATGCTACCTGCAGGAGCAATATCAAGACGTTCACGTCAGAGGTAGCAGCAAACATGTGTCTGTAAGGCGCGGTAGAAAGGGCTCTTACTTTTTTTTTTTAAACCCTTCTCTTGTAAGTGATTTTGTTTAAGATTGTTCTGCCGCTTAGAATACATGGCGCACAGTTGAGTGCTTGATAGTAGTGTATTGAGAGAAAGATAAATGAGTCGCATTACTACGTCTGTAGAGGTTAAACCTTGTACGAGCGGGTGAATGACGCAGACGAGTGTTAAATAGCTTCGAAAAGAAACAACTAGGGCAGCTTTGTGCCCTAATTGGGAGAGTTCGTGATCGGAAGCGGAGTGAGCGTTATTACGAAGTGGACGAAAAGAACCGCTCTACCTCTGTCTTTATCCGAAGCGTCCTTTTTTTAAATTTTTTTTCGTTTCTTCGATTGCTTCAAACGCCCTTAGTCAAGGGGTATTACATGAAATCTGTACATTTACATCTAATGCATGCATTTCGCAGTTAATGCATACATTCACGAATAAATACGATCGATCGTACTTGCTACGGCGGTTTTACTTGCTATAGCGACCGACAAGGAGAAAAGAAACACATGCAGCAAGAAAAAAGTGTTTGTACATATTTGTGAAACCTTTTCTCTGTCACATATGGGCCTCCAAAATGTTTAATCATTCAAAATTTTACTTCCGATAGCTATAGTTATACATAGTGTTTGTTCTGATGCGTGTCATCTATTCTCGGGCCCGTTGTTAGTCATGTCTAATCATGCAGTATAGGGGTAGGAAGCAAATGAGATGAAAAAGAAAAAAAAACTTAGAGAAAAACGCGAGGGTTATGTAATAAAATATTATAAGCAATAGCAGTCATTCGCAGCGAGCGTGCCAGGTGACGCTACAACGCACCGCCGCACCAAACATGTGAAGAGGTTTAAGCAAGACGCGTAGTATCCGTGTTTTGCTAGCCTGAGTCCGTCAACGTCCAGCTGAAGGTGTGATCGAGGACATACTTCGGCATGCCCCGCGCGCAAGAGACACCTGGAGTTTCTATCGGAAGTCCCTTTACGTCGAAGTTCTATGTGAAGAGCCTTTCATTTCTTTGGCAGTATTCATTTCAGCGATAGCAGATGCCGGATACAGCGGTGACTGAATGCCGGTTGTAGAAATAAGAGTAGGCAGCCGCACTGGATTCTTGATGGAAACTTCGCTTATAGCGCAGCGCACGGTAGTGAGAAGGGTGAATTCAGGAGACGGAAAATACCTCGTCTGAACGTATCGGTGCCCTCGACGCGTTTTTCCTAGAAATGGCTCAAACCATGAGCAATAGCTATCATTTACGCAAGACAGAACACTTAAAAACTCGCCCGCTTTTGTTTTGTGTTCAATTTCCTCGTAGAAAAACCTTCTCATGGAAGCTGCGGTGGCTCTTCAAAGGCGATGTATGGGGCGTTCCACTGCACCAATGCTGTGCTCAAATCGCCCGAGGCGGAATGAGCACTCTAGCTTGGTTTTGAGACATTATAATGTGCGCCATCTCGCGGAGCGTGTCGGTTATTCCTCGGTTCAATTACGATGAAGGTGCTGTCTATTCGCGTTGTTGCGTTTCATTTTTTTTTTCCGTTTTATCATATGGTGTCCTTGTTCTTTCGTTCCTTCCACAGTCTAGATGTGCTTCTACGGGGTTTAGGGTTTTGGAGCATGGTTCTTGCTGGAGGCCGGCTCGCCGTGCTGGCTCAGTGCCCAGGGTTGGTTGATTTGGAGAGCAGGGTCCCGGGATCGAGTTCCAACAATGACTGCGGCCTTCTGGAGCCACGAGGCGCGAAATGTCAGAACGCTTCGTCTGCTTATTGTTTCATTGCGCAATAAAAAGACACCCAGCGGTGAAAATTAATCCGGAGCACCTCCACACCCATCCTTTTCGATGTGCCTCGTAAACCATGGTTGTTATCTTCTACGTTGTTGTACTTTGACTCATTGACTGTCTGTAAACCTCTCTATACATTCTTTCTCTCCCTTCTCTCCCTTCCCCTTCTCCCTTCCTCCGGCGTATACTGTAGCCAACCAGACTCTTGACTGGTTAACATCGCTACCTTCCTTATATCCTTCTCTGTCTCTTCTCTCTCTTATTGTAGTGCAGGCATAACGACTGGGCAAAAGGCACATTAAAAAACACAAAGTGCTATAGTTATGTGAAAGAAACGTTAGCGCTTTGTGTTGTCTAATGTGCCCTCGGTCGTTTTGCCTGCGCTATAACAAAGTAGAAGATGCCATACCAACAAGGGGCCCATATAGCTACCCTCATCAGCCGTGGTAAACGCAATCAATCAATCAATCAATCAATCAATCAATCAATCAATCAATCAATCAATCAATCAATCAATCAATCAATCAATCTTACGTTAGGCGCAGGCTAGTTCGGATACGCTTAGCAATTCTGTCTGCTTTCAAAGGAAACACCAAGTATATGTGCGGCGTGGTTTTTATTATGCTTACGGCGTGCGCGTATAGAAAACGAAAACTACATCAACGACAAACATTTCTCGCACGACGTGAATAACGACGACAAGAAGGAGAGAGACCACTGCTGCTTAGACGAGAGCACATGCAGTCAAGCGTGCCATGTCAGATAAACGTGCGTACGCATGACAGATGCTTCCGCGATGTCTTTTGCTTTATTTCTATTCCACCCAATGCACGTTTCTGGCGCATTGAAAATGAGATGCCTTCCTCGCACAGCGCGAAGCTGCCATCGCGTCGCGCCTGCGAATCCTGTGCCAGACAGCGATCGTGGCTCTGCCTCCCAGAACCACGAGGGAACGCGAGTCTGGAGTTTTGAAATCGGCCGGCAGCCAGTATTTTTTTTTTTTCGCGAGGCGTAGCCGTAGTGACGAGCTGGGTTGCTTTATTCACTCGATACCCGAAGTGCAAATCATCGCTGACGTTCGCTATACTCCTCGGTTCAATGAGAAACCGTGTTTCTGACGACGCTGTCGGGTACAGCCGTCGCTGTCGGCTTCTCGTCTTTTGACGAATCATTGTGCGCTCTCTGCAGTGCGAGTGTTTGAAATTCGACGCGTGAAGTGGCGTGCGCGTGCTGAAAGCGCCTGGTCTTTCTCAGCGCCGAGATTTTCACCGACGACGTCCGCTGTCGATATCCGCGCTGCTGCGCACGCCGTCGCGTGCTCCACGTCTTGGGAGGACGTCATTCGAGAGGTTTGGCGGGACGCCTTCCCGATGCCTTTTAGCCTTTTTCTGATGTACGTTTTTTTCGCTTTGTTCTTTCTTCTCGCCATTCAAGGCGAGCACGAAGATTCTCTCTCTCTCTCTCGAGCGCATACTGTACCTCATCGAGGTACATCTCGCTTACGGCGGTTTGTCGACAGCATAGCAGCGATACTAGGCTAGAAAGTGCAAGAAATATAGCGTGCAATGGTGTGTAGATTTACGGCGTGCTGCGTATAGTGCGCCTCTATCGCGTTGCGGCATTCTGGAAGTTCTCGCAGTGGTACCTTTTGTTTATAACGCGTTCATGCTCATGAATTTGAATATGATTTGGACGAAGGGCGAGCATAATGTTTCTTTTTCTAAGGTTATAGACTCATTTAAATTTTATTATCGCATGGTTGGCTGTCCGAGTTCAAGATGAAACTGAAGATTAAAGAAAAGAACAATAAACGTTTTTTCTTTAAGTTTCTCTCCAACGAATTAGCTTATGAAACTTGAGATTAAAATAACATTATAAGAAAAGAGCATCCTGTAAAAGCACACTTGCCGCAGGTGCTCCCAACGGGTCCTTCCGTTTCAATAAGGTAGATACTCATGCCGGTTGGTGTGGGACATAGCTCTGATTTCGTAAGACCAGCGCTTAAACGAAGCACACAGAAAAGAAGGATTCTCACACATTGTGTTAACTATCGACCGTAGTACTTTATTTCTTCATAGCTTGAAACGTTATGCAAACCCTCCCCCCTCCCCTGCCCCTTTTACCCCTAATAATAAAAAAAAAGATAAGGGAATTAGGAACTCCACTTAGGCACAACTGTCGCGACAGATACAATACTTCTTTTTCATGCAGTCAACGAGATGGTGTGCTGATAGACATGTCTCCTTGTGTGTATGTGTGCGTGCGTATGTGCGTGCGCGCAATGAATATTTTAAATATTTCCCGAGTCGCCATGCTCTCCCAATCCCTACCCCATTCATCCTTAATCCTTTCCCTTTCTCTATTGGCTTTTGATGGCGTATAAAATTTCAAGGCAAGAGGCGACGAACTCCATCACTAGGTTGCTAGTCAGCAGAGTGTATGTGTCGTTCTTTTCACTGCGTTTCTTCTAAGCGCTGGTCTTGCGAAGTCTGAGCTATCCTGCCGGTGTTCCTCTCCGAGGTTTTTTTCAATCTCGGAACATGTGTCCCTATAGTTATCGTGCTATGTTTGCCTCTCTTTTCGAAGCCCTCATTCTGATCACGCTTAATTTTTCACGCCTCACGTGACCGTCGAGCGGACCGTCGCTGCCCCGCCCACTCTCCCCCACGTGACTTCCGTTTGGTAAGTGCGACGTACGATGCCACGTCATTTCTTGCGCCAGCACGTGCGGCCGGTGGTAGTTGCACGAGCAGTAGTGCGCTTCGCCCTCACGCACTCTCCTAGCTGCCCACGTGACCTTAGCGACGTTACCTTCTCCCTCTTTCCATCGCCGCACAGCCGTAGAAACTATCTGCGCATGTGCGTTGGCGCGATATGCCTGTAGTAATTAGAGAGTTACTTAGAAGCTTGTTCGCCCTGAATGCCTTTCTTGCAGCTGTTTGCCTTGATCTGTCCACGCTTCCGAATGAGTTCCTCTCAGAAAAGAAGAACAAAGTAATTGAATCACCAGTCAAAGTTTACAACGCGAATGTCTTGGCTCTTAGCTGACCAAGGTAAATAAATTAACACATGTGAAAAAAAACAACAACAATGTAGCACAACGCGCGTATAGCTTCGCTAAACGCTATGAACGCAGAAACAGAAACCTGTGTATGTAATAAAATGCTATCTTAACGGAAAAAATGTACGAGCACAAAAATGAAAGGCACACTATATAGGATAACACATATAAACACCTTGGCTTATTAGAACTCGTGTTATTGCTAAGTGACCAGAACATCTCGTTTTAGTTCGTAATTTTCCTCTGCGCCGCTACTATTTATTTGCATTATCATTCTTGCATAAGTTAAAGTTCTTTCAGAAATTAGTAACATCTTGGTGAGGGCTGTTGGTTCATCTTCAGAACTATATTCAAAATCGTGCCAGAAGATCTCCGAACCTCTGTGTGTCCTTTCATCAGTCGCCCTGTTTGAACATCGTTTTTTCAGCAACTTACCTTGGCGCTCATCTGGAAACGTGGTACTGTCGTAGTTATTCGCAGCTTTACATTTTGACATTCCCAGCTCGATGCGATGCATTCGATTTTAGGGCGACTGTTTCCAGAAAAAAGAGAAGACCTATAATTTCCAAAAGTTGTCTGCCTAGAAGCACAGCGGCTCGGCGTTGGAAAAAAGAAACCGTCGTTACGACCGTACAATAGCTACCCGAATCTTCTGGACGCTGAACGCCTGAAAAAATACGCAGGCGTTTTCAATGAACAACTCGGCAAGCCTAAATACAGGGATGGGGCTTCTTACACCCCATAAGAAGAACAGCGTAATATAGGAAGCAAGAAAAGAAGTTGTAGTAATTGTTAAATAGGTGCCATGATCATGAGGAAAACACCGAAAAAAAAGAAAGAAAACATGCTGATTTCTAACCTGCATTATGTCTAACACGACATTGTATCTTAGGTTGTTTGCGAAAGAACTGCAATACGAAACCACTGATTAGGTTTCATTTCAATGTACACCGCGGAACAGTACGAACGCGAACGCCTGATTTGAAATCCGATCTATTAAATGTCCTGGCGTGGCCCTCTCGCGTTGGAATGTGAAAGTAGGACCCGTGGCACTTTCTTGAGCACAGGCGCCACATATCCCTCGGAAGTAAGTCACTTTCAGACTCTCATCAATCAAGTAATCGTTTTAATATCGAGTAGGCATTCCCATTTGTACGGGTGTCGTGTGTACGTGATGACCCGAAGAATTTGTGCACCGCGCATTTTGTACGAATAGCGCTGACGGACCGTGGCCTATAGGCAAGACTTAAGGCCGTTCATCTGCTACCTCGGACAGTTCGAAGCCTTACGAAAAATCAGCTCGCTTAAAGAACTTAGCTTTGAACGATACATGTCTAAGAAAAAAAAAATCGAAAAGAAGGAAAGAAACGCGGCAAATTGCGTCTTGTCATTCGGCGCAACAACTTCGGGTGCTTTGGGAATTGCGCAAAGTGTGTTCTGTGAGCACCCTGAGCGTGTTCATAGTAATAACGGTAATGATCGTTGCGATCGATGGTCAAGCACCGGTCCGGGGCAGAATACTTCCGTAATGCCTGGACGTCTTAACGACCTCGCGCTGTTCGCGATTCCTCTGGACTTTTCCCTCGCCATTCTTCGGTGAATCAGCGGCGACGAACATTGCTCGGCAATGCGTGTTGCTTTCTGTGCGGAATTTAATGGTCGCGCTTCTTATCGATTCGGCCGTCCGAAAGAACAACCTGTATTTTTTTTTTTTCGATTAGCCCGTTTTGTTTTATCGGTCGACCAACTGCTGATCTGCGCGGTTCAATCCGTACGAGCACACAGCAGTACGTCGATTCGATTGCTCGGTCGAAACTTTGTTCCTCTACTTACGCGTAAATCTTGCGAGGCCAGCGCTCAGGCGGACCATTAGGGCGCCCGTGACAAAGGAAAGGGTCACAGGCATTCACCACGAAGGGCATAAACACAAGCGTGTGCGTGTGCGTGCGTGCATGCATGCGTGCGTGTGCCTTAAGCCTCCGAATTTTGTTATTGTTGTCTTCGAGTTCGGGGTGAAACAGCGACATGCCTTACATAATGTTACTGCCTGCTCCGCTTAGAGAAAATACGGATCACAAAAGAAAAAACTTGAATTACGGTGATATTCAAGAAAAATGCGCCACTCATAGCGTTTCGCGCAAAAATTTATGCTTGTCGTGTTGAAAAAGTGTCGTTCATGTTATTACAAACAGTGATTGGCTTGCTTCTCCCGTTTTCAAGCTGAGCGTTTGCGTATCGTCTTGTACGCTGACAGATTGCAGCCTAAACAAGTTTATTTTAGCGTATCTTCACTTGCGCACTGAAACGCTACCTATCTTTCCAGCAAAGCTCGCTTCACCTATGACAGCCGTGTCGCAGGGAAAGCCGAACGCAAAAAGCCAGTGGGCTTTTTCGGGGATAGTCTCCGAACGTGTCGGACCGTCGCGGCTTTCGCTCGAGCGATTTCCCACGGGATGAAGTCTGCAGTCAAGCCTTGTGCTTAGATTCTTGACTTCGTTTCTTTCGTTTCTTTTTTTTTAACTTTTTATCATTGCTGGTAAGTGATGCCCGGAGGTGACGTTGTTCTTTCTTTCTGCTTTTTTCCCTTGAACGTCTGAAAGCAAGTGGGTCACTGCATAAAGATGCGTCGTCGACCATAAAATATAACCTAACTTGAGCGCTGTTTATAACATACTGATTGTGGCATAGAGAAGCTTATGGTCTCCGCAGTTTTAGTATTCGAGAATTTACATTTCAGAGAACGGATTCTGACGCGATATTTCGGTTGTTGTTTGGTTTGCGGTGCATTGGCTATATTTGTACTGTTCGCCGAAGCTTTCTTTCTTTCTTTCTTTCTTTCTTTCTTTCTTTCTTTCTTTTCTCTTGTCTCCTGCAACTGCGCGTTCTTCGTGGCTCCTTAGCATAATGCTTCGAAGCTGATATGGTAATTGTGCATTTGTCTTTTGTGCTAAATCCACGGATACATAGTTTATTTTTGTAGTTTCGTGCGCTGCAAAGGAGCAACGGCGAGGCGCTGTTGTCAAATTCGCGAATTCGCATATCAGGTCTGTCCAGACCTTCCCTGACGGGGGCCTCTTTTACGCTTCGCCGAGCCGAGCGATACGCTCGTGAGAATTTGTGTTATTAGAATGCTGGCTGGTTTGGCACTGTCGGTGCTTTGTGCGCGAACTTGTTTATTATTATTTTTTATAACATCCCGCTCGTTTTGCCATCCTTTTCGCTCGTTTCTCGGTTGCCTTCCGCTCCTCTTGTTTCCTCGTAAAATATACGTATAGTATACGTATACGTATAGTATACGCAAAGTATACATATTGCTGTGCTGTCGGTGATTTGCATATCATTCGCACGCTCAGCGTTATGCCTCGCGGTCATGTTAGGGTGTGGCATCAACGTCGTCTCGTTATGCTTTCTTTTTTTTCTGTTGTGCTTCTCTGACGTTCAGATAGCTGGAAGATTGCAATTTGCTGTTCACTTGTGCGTTTTTGTGTACCTTTCTTTTTTTTTTTTTTAGATCCACGATGTGATGGACGTGTTCATAAAAAAACCAAAGAGAAACGGCATGCAGAAGCGCTTGAGCAACTGCAACAAAAATACTCAAATAACGCCGTCTGGCGCTGAAATGGCGTCCAATTTTAGTTCCGCGCCTATCCTGCTAACGTGTAGTTCGAGGACACTTGCGTTACGACGCAGCCCATTTCGTTATTGTCCATGAGTTGCTAATGCGGTGTCTTTACGGCTTGAACCCTGCTCCCGACAGCCTCACAGCTGCAGATTTGCCCCAATGGCCCATGTAGTCTCCTTTCCTTCATTCTTATTTTTTTTTCGTATCTTGGTTCATCCATTCATCCATCAACTCATTCACAGATGTTTCTTTTTCTTCTTTATTTCATTCATTGATTCATTTCCTGGCAGTAGTGAATTACTTCTTTGTCTCCGATGGGGCCTGCGCCTTCTGCAGCAGGTCACGATCCTCCAACAGAACGCAATTCGCGCGTGCTTGGCTAGCGCATCGAAAATGCCGAGCTCGTTCTTTAATATCTGTTCCTTTTGTTTTTCTTTTTTAGGTCGCTGGCATAAAAATGCGATTGTCTCTCTGTGCTTTCGTGCGTGTCTTAGATGCTGCCGCGCCTTTGTCCGAAGAGCAACCAAAAGCGAAAAAAGTGCCCACGCTTCGTTATCATGTGTCGTCCCGCGCGGTGGCCGCGTCGTTGCGCGAGCGAACGTGTGTCGTTGCCGCATGTGCGACGGCCTTTCTGTGCGGCCAGGAGCATGCATGTCGTCCACGTGACCCACTTGTTCGATATTGTTTAGTTATTGGGCGCATATGGCGGACGCCGCCCCTGCGCGTCATTCTAAAGTGGCAATTCCAGCGGGCCGTTCTGCGTTTGCTCTTTGCGGTTTGTGTTGAAATTTTCTTGAGGATGCCGTTGTTTTCGGTTTATGTACAAAGTGCTAGGCGCCGGCGTGCCTATTTGTTATTCGTGTCGAGTGGTCTTTCTTGCTGCATCTCTGTCTTCTTTCTTTCAGTCCACCCCCCCCCCCCCCTTTTATCCTACTTTTTGGAGGCCTTATTTTCTCTTCAAGTGCCCGTACAGCCGGCGTCGCGAGTTGCAGATTCATTGTGGTCTTTTGAGAGGGCTTGTTCTGATCGGCTTTATTTTAAACTTTCTCCCGTTAAGCGTTACTGGAAGATTAGCGGGATTTCGATGGTAACGATTTAATCGCAATTTCGTATTTTTTCACGATTGACCTAACGTTAGGGTTTACGGTAAGTCGTCAGTGGGGATAACACACATAACGCGTCGACCTTTGATATTATAAGATTAAAAACAAGAAGATGAGTTGGACAGCTCACGTAGTGCGTGCAACAAACAATCGGCGTTATATGTGGCGGAATGTTTGCCACGAAAAGGGAAATGTAGTCGAACATGGCAGATGATTCGGCGCAGTCGCATGACGCTAAGAAATTCGGGGAAAACGAAATCTGTCCATTGTGCTGGTATTTTTTCACTGACGAGCACTGCTTCTCTCATTTCGCCGTTATTTTTCCGCTAACTACTCTTAGCGCTATACTTACCTTCTCAAGAGATCGTTTGTGTCGTCAATCCGCCAGATAGCGCAAATTTGCTCTTCCACTATACGCTGTCAGTGATTTCAACTGAAGCACCCCAAAGCTTGTCGTAGTCTTTCTTTGTCGTTTGTTTCGTTTTAGCGCCATCGCATGCTGACGACGCTCAGACACAAAAGTGTTGCGCATAATTCCCCTAGCTATATGCTGTGCCCCGAGGCTCTCTCTGCCGCGGCGCGCTCAAGAGCATCACTCATTCGCGCACCGCGGCAACTCGGCGGTAGAGAAAGGAAACTATTTATAGGCACCCGGCCGGCCTATATTTTTTCGATTTAGAACTTTCGCAGAGCACGTGGCGGTTTCCGTGTGATGCCGCGATGTCGGTGGATGTGGCACCACCTCCGATCACGCGAGTCATCCATCGTGCCACGAGGCTGAGTCAACTCGCGGGAGGCAGCCTCGCTTTCCTTTTCTCTCTCGCGTTTAGAGCAGCCACTCCTGTTACATTTTTTTTTTGTTCTCTCGCTCTCCTCATCGCGATGTATAGCTTGTTTTCGCTGTTTTCGAGTCCTGTCGGTTCTCTTTGCGCGGCTCGGGTCCGTTTAATTTTAGAGCCCCCCGAGTTCAAGATTGGGGCCGCCCGCTAGGAACTTTCCCTCGGAGAGTCAGTGGGTGGTGCGTAAACAAACGGACCCTGGCGCGTCAGGAGTGAACCTCCAGCCCATCTTTTTTTTTTCTCTCTCTTTTTTTTTTACCTCGCCGCAGGGAAAAACGAAAACAGCTAAGACACCGGCGTCGCGAGAGTTTCAGCCTACTCTTGTATAAAGCAACAAGAAAATGGCCCCGAAAATTATGGCCCCAAAAGTTATTCACGTTGACGCCAGTGTGACGCCAAAACCACTGTATTCATGCGACAGCGTTACCTAACTCATCTAATTTTGTCCTGACTGAACCACACCGGGCTAGTAGTGTTGCCAAAGGCCGGCAGCGTTTGCTGTGTCCCGTAGGCGCGCTCTTGTTTGATCACGTTTCACGTGGGCGTTTATTCAACCTGGAGGGAGGATTCGATCTGGGGCGAATGACTGTGTGAGACAGCAGCGGAGGTGAAAGTCGGCACTGTGGTGGAAACCAAATCCTTTCAAGAGTTTTGTTACTCTGTGTTCACTGGAACAAGGGTGAAGTTCCGGCCGGAGAATGTTTCTGAAACTGGTTTCGTTCAATCCTAAAGCGTCATCAACTTCGTTGCCGTAGTGTCTTACGTCAAAAACCGTCAATTTCGTGTTCTTTCGAATCGCAGGTCCTTTTTTCTTTCACTGCACCCCCTTCGTTGGTGCTATTGCTGCAGCGGTTCGACGAGCCATGCTCGATTTGAAGCTACTTTACGTACGAGACGAACTGTCGTTTCTTCTGGATGCGTTTTCCTTCGCAATTTGCTGCTCGCTTTCCGAGACTGTTCGACTGCGATTATCTCGTAGTTGAAAACGCAGCTGCTCGCATTTGCGTTCCGCCGGAATACGCTGCTCCACCCCGAAGGAAACGCGAACGACAAACGCTAAAAGCACACGTGCGCTTGGCGCGACAGCAGAAAGCGGCGACGGAATAGGCGCCTGTGTGATGATAGCAGGAGAAAGAAAGGTAGGTTTATGTTCCGCTTATAAAAAGAATGAAGGCGCGCTGTCAGTCGTCAGCGGAAGACAACGGAGCGATGCGCAATGTGAGAGGGGGGAAAATAATACGGGGAGAGGTAGGAAAAAGATCAAAGAAAGTCGGGTTGGAAATGACGTTGCGCTGTCAGTGGCGCCGTCTGCCGCGCGATCGTTGGGCGCGATGGCGGCGCCTTTGGCTTCCGGTGCGGCGGCGAGGCGAAGCTCGCTGCAGACGAGAAGGAAGCGAAGAGGAGGCGACGGAGGAGGCGGGCTCGCGCTACGCCGGGTCTTGTGTGACGCCGCGTCAAAGCGCGTTTTCGCCGTCTGCTCCGGCGTGTTGCGGGCGCCGAGTTAAGCGCGGCGCGCTCTCTCCGAACCGAGAGCAGCGCTTTGCCTGTTCCTTCCCTTCTAGTTTTATAATGCTTTTGTAGGACTTTCGCTGTCGGTTGGCGGTGTGTTCCCCAGACATTCGTCGTGTGTGTGTTGTGTGAGGACGTGCGTCTCCAAGTTCATCCCTCCAAGCGGCGGTGCCACACACCTAGCACCCCTCATCGAAAGAGAAACGAAACAAACCTCAGGCATTGCCTGCGCCGAAGACTTGCTGGTTATACTTTACTTGTGCGCTAGTTCTGCTACTGTGCCTCCCGGTTCACAAGTTCTTTTGGTGAGCGCGAACTCGTACCCCATTGCACCTCAGTTACTCCACTCCCGCTGCGATCGTCTTAGCGAGCGACGAAGGTCTTCCCCTTATTAAGTTTCTTATCCCAGCATTCAGCTACACTGTGACCGGCCCGCCAACCTACGCGAAGCTTTGCCGCTGTCTCGACCACCGCGGCCTCGTGAGTGGCAAAGCACCGTCATCTGCTGAAGGGAGACGATACCGTGTTCGTATTTGTTTTGCCCTCTCCTCTGGTTTTGGTTCGTCGGCGTGCCTGGAAAACCGCTGTCCGAGCACCGACAATGAACGGCGATCCACCGGATAAGATGTCGACCAAGGTAAAAAAAAGTAAACATTGCGAACTTCGGTTGACACCCGCGCTGCCCCTCTTGATGCTGTGCTATCGGGTGTAGTTTCCATTACGTTCGTGCCGGGTTACTAACTGCTTCAAGCGTGCACTGGAGCCTCAGGCGCGGTCGTATTAAATAACACGACAGGCATGGTGGACCGAGCGGCAAAGGGATCGACTCGCCGCACGTGACTGTCACATGAGACCTCGAAGCTTCGCCGGTAGTGCCACGAGTGGAACCGTGGGCGACCGCTGCAAGCTGTGCTAAAGCTTCAAACAAACGCGGCACAGTTCGTGTACTTACCGTGCTTAGGACGAAAAAAAAAAAGTTGCAAGCTTAAGCATAACTTTGACTTTTCGTGAGAAGTCAGTGCTCTACTAACAAAGCTTTTCAGAGTGCTTATCGGTGTCTTTAAAATCCCTAAACCACACTGAAAGCGACAAAGGCTACCTACCTGGCCGTTGCTGTATTATCGTACGCATGTAAGGAACACATGCCGAATCTGGATGCTTTTGTTTTCATTTTATTGAGTTCAAACTGCCTGCGAATGGGCCAGAGGGGAAACCACTATAATTACGTACGCATTTTTCCTAAGCCGGAAACGCGTTGCATACGGTTGCCGCATAAAGCGAGAGAGAGAGAGAGAAAAAGAAAAGCTTCACGCTTCAGCGACTGACTTCATAAGCAGGGAAGTCTGCTTTCATGGTGGTTTCGGAAGGCTACACGTGGTTTATCACGGGGTTGCGGTCGAGCACTATCAACGTATAGCCTGTGCAAGCTGGCGTAACCAATTGCAGGACATGTTTCGTGGTTAGAACGCAAAGCTTGGCTTTCGACAGTGCACGCTTGTCTGAGGCGACAAGCTGCCGTGTAGTCGCGCGTAGGGGCCGCGCGCCGATAGCTTTAGTAAAAGCAAAATTTGCAATGCAGCGCTCAGGCCTTGCGCATGCGCAGGCAACTAGCTGTATTGGTGGCGCTGCGTTGCAGTGGTCTTTGGATTGATGAAAACATAAATAAGAACGGATACTTTTCAGCAGGGTGAACACGCTATTCAGGGAGAGCGATAGGTATTATTACGACGGAAGGTTTTTGTACGTTTTCTTCCGTTTAGTTGTTGCACAGAACTTGGGCTTAGCCATTAATAACTACGAGAACGAAAATTAAGGACACGCGTCTCTTGCGCGCATCTATACGGCACAGCGGGTTGTCTCAGCAGCAGCGTTGTGACATTTTGTGCGGTGCATTGTTTGATACGTCTTCGCATAAACACCGAACATGCGGCAGGTCTTCTGGGGAGTATCTTTACATGTGCGCGAAACTGGTTATTTCTACTCGCTGTGTGCGTCAGGGGCGTTTTGTATTTATCGCGATTTTAACGTATTTGTCGGCATGTTCTCTTACATGTGTTCTGGTTGAAGTTCAAAGGCAGCAACGGTAGTGGCAGCAGCTTGAAACGGCATTAACGATGGCAGTTTTTCTTTTATTATTCTTGTCATTGTGTGTGGTTTGGCGGTGGCGCTCAGTGGCGGAGTGATTTGTTTGTCGGGGTTAAATGCTTTGTGGTTAAGCACGCCCGCTGTCTTTGCTACGCAAGGGAAAAAAAAAAGAAGACGTGTATAAGTTCCTTTGCAAGGCTCGCGGAGTTTCATACTGACTGTATTATCGACCAGTCATACCGCAGTCTTTCAGCGTGCTCGCCAATCACGTAGATCTTTCTACGACTGATGTATACGGCTTGCTCAAAGACACAGGTTGCTTTTCTTGTTGCTCCTTTAAAGACTTTGGCTATCTGCCGCTTGTTATTAAGAGCTGCTTAAACTTGGCGAGGAATAAATGACGGTACACAGTTGGTCGATGAATACGAGCAGCATTTAGACGGTAACGCTCATAAGGTGCAGATTCGTGTTCCTTTCTTTTTTCTATTTCCGGTACAGGGTAGCCAGCCGAAGATATCCTCTAATTAACCTCCCCGTTTTGTCTTTGTTTTGATATATATTTCTCTGCTTTTATATTCCAAAGCCCTTTTGCGCTGGAAAAATCCTGATATTGGTGGCGTATTGTAGTTACAAAGGAAAACGCTGAACTAAAGTAATCGTTGCGGCCATTCGAATTTGGTTACAAATAAGCTTGCTAGGATAGGGAGAAAGGAAAGCGACAAGGAAAGAACAGGGAGTTTAATCTCGCTGAGGCCACTCACATGCAGCGCTCGCAAACTGTTACTATATAAACGGCCACAAGAAAGCTCACAAGCACGCAGAAAGCCAAAGTGAGTGCAAATGTGTGCACGCCGGACTAGTGCTCATCTTCCCTATGCAGTTGCACGTAAGCGATGCGTCGTTCTCGTATTAACCATTATTTACACGTCGTAATATCAACTTACGCATAAATGTCAGTCTGATTTCTTTGTAGTCACCTTCCATGAAACCTTGTGGTACACCTGCAGTTTCCTCAAGAAAAAGAAAATGCCTGGAAAGTATTCTTGGCCACTGGCTAATAAGAGTTCGTTCGCCAAATCAATGAAAGAGAGAAAAGCATAGTGGTTTTAGCCCTCTAATGTACATCTTGCATCATATGACTTGCAGGGCATGTTTAGGGAATAGGTTTCATTATACCAGTTCCACCTTCGGCGTAAGAGAGAAAGGGGGAAGGAAATTCAAAGATGCACTTCTGAATCAAGTTATCGAGGGTAGCGCCGCGTAGCACATTTTGTGTAAGTGAATGTGTATCGCGTGAAAATAGTCACCATCTTACTGACTCGTCTAGGTTCGAAAGTGTTCAGTAGTGAATATGGCGGAATAGTTTTGCGCAAGCCCGCAAGGTTGAAAAAAAATTCATGAAAGGGAAAATTGTCTCCCACCCGATTGAAGCACGAAGCTACACTCTAAGGAAAATGGCGTCCTTAAGAGCGTTTTCTTGGGTTTACGACTCACTCACTTCACACTACGTTTTCTTTTTACAGCGACATCTTTTGATGTATTACTACCCTAGTCTTTGGGATGTCCGCCGAAGTGACTCCGAAGTGACTCCAAAGTGCCTTCCAAGATGTTTACTAAGAAAGAAACAGAAAATCGTAGCACTACAACGGGATTCGAACGGCGTACCTACAGGTTGCCAGTTACCTCTCGGCCCGAAGGTTATACAGATAATATATTGTCTAAAGAGTGCGCTGGCGCCTCTAGCTGCTATAATAGGCTGACGCCACGTTCTTGAGTGGTGTCATCTAATACGTATATATAAAGCAGCACAGGCAACATAGTTTAATCGAAGCTAGGAGTAAGATCCGAAAGGAAGAAAGAAGGGTGAGTGACCATTTTCCCTCTCGTGAGTTCAACACTGCAAGCTGAATTCAAATGCGGAAAGTAGCGCTGCATGTAAAAGGCGCCGCGGAATCACGAAGTCGGTGCAATCTGCCGCGAACTTGCCGCGGAGCTTCACACAAAGGCGAAAGGTTAAGCGATACATATGCCGATAACAATCACGCACACGTGCAACGACCTTAAACGCGCGCAAAAAACTCAACTGGTCGCCATGATTTGTTGCCTCACTTTGTGTAGCGATCAACGACAGGCAGCAGGTGCTTTAACCTAACTAAGCCCGTCCAGAAAGGAGCGCAGCTGTTTTTCTTTTTTTCGTTGCGACGTACGGCGCCTCATATCATCGAAGTTTCTTGCTTGTTTGTTCGCTTGCCACTGTACTGGTGTTCGAAAAAAAAACGTGCGCTGTTCAGTGGCAAACTGCGCATAATGATCTTAAGCGCGCGTGATATGCCTCTTCGCTTCACGCATTATTTCAAAACTGTATAGCGCTGTTTCGTGGTTATTTCCGTATACTTCAACTTAGTTTGTAGGCCTTTCTTCGACGTATCTTTGTGGTTAGCCGTGATCCACTATCTCGCGCTGTGGTATACTCGGGCTGCAGGGGGGGGGGGGGGGCACGAAACCGTCGCAGGAACCGTGAAAAAAGTTACCTTTGGCTTGAGTTTGCGATTGATATGTGGTAGTTGGAGACTTATACGGAAGCACTCGATCGTCCATAGCGTTGGGGTGTTGCAGTAATATGTTGACCTTGGCGGTAAACGCATCATGATTGGCTCAGAGGGTAGGTGCCTTTGATTCATCCGTCGATATGCGTGCGTCAACATCTCGTTCGTATACCTTACGACGCAGGCGAATTCATCGCTGGCTGCCGTGGTCGCGCGGATAAAATTCCGGCGTCGTATGGCGGGAACGTTATACAAAATGATTCACCTTTCAGAATGGCGATGTGTACGCACGAAGCGCTCATCACCAGCCACCAGCGGTTCTTGATGCAGGTTCACGCCATGTCGGTCGCACTATCAGCGACCGCAATTTTTTTTAAAGGCGGGAAGCCGATCCTCCGTAGTGCCGCCGTCACGTTAAGAACTCTGAAAAGAAAGAGGAAAAGCAAAAACTTACTGAGCACACAGCGAGCATCCAGTGCAAATGCGGGATTAAATACTTCCGAACGTCTGCAAGCGAACGTCGAACGCTGCTTCGTGGTCTCCATCCACTTGTGCGGCCGTGTGGATGCGGAGACCTGAGCCGTTCTTCAAACTTTTTTTTTTCTCCGAAGAAGTATAGTACGTCTCCACAAATGGTTTCACCATCTTACAGTGCGTTTACGTTCGCTGCAGTCCCAGGTTCAGTAATGGTGACAATATAGCCGTTGAAAAAAGAAAAGGAAAAAGAAAGAGGCTTACTAGGGCGCGCCGTAAATAGCCAAGTACGTGCTAAACACGTGCGTCCGACTTACGTCCACCTCCCGGTAGAGCGCCGGCGGCTAGCTTCAGTATCACGCTGCTGGTTATGAAAGAAGGCGCACGTTGTAGGCACCTGTACCGCGTTCCGGCCGGTTCGTCTTCTTTCTCTCTCTCTCTCTCTCTCTCTCTCTCTCTCTTTTTTTTCATCGTTCGCTCGAACCGCTGACGACGGGAAGTCCCGCGACGACGGAGTTCGAAGACGTAATCGGCTGGCGCGTGCTCTCCCGTCGCCGTCGACGGGCGTCTTGCGGAGACAAAGACTCCGTGGAGAGCGAGGGGAGGAGGCGTTGCTGTAAGCCAAGCGCTCGCAACGCCGCTGCATTGGAAGCCCCAGCCCTGACAAGCAGAGTACAGGTAGCCTCCCTCCCCCCTCTCCTAACTGCGGGGGGTAGGGGAGATGGGGGGGTTCGGAGCTGTCATAACGAGTCAACGCCGTCCTGCCAATTTGGGCGCCAGCCGCGCAAATTTAGCTGCTTTTGCACGTTCTGAACTCGGTAGCTTTTCGTAAGAGTGCTCGTTTTTTTTTTTTCATATTTTTACGGGTGACCGAGGCTCTGCATGTAATGAAAACGGTAACGAGGGTTTCGATGTTTGGTAATTCTTCGTTAGGACTGAAGATAGCAGCGCCTGATAAACTTGAGCAGGGACAACAGCAAGGGCAATATTAATACTCATCAGCGATCACTGTTGCTTTATGATGACACCTAGCGCTGCAGTTACCTCAGGTTCGCTTTTGGGAAGTTTTGCTCGGTTTGACATCAGGTTTAGGCCTGGCGAAAAATATTTGCAGCATTGAATTCGTTTAAACGGTCGTTTGAATTAAAGAAGCCAGAGGGAGTATACTCTAAGTGTCCACCTAGCGGACATCTCCATTTCATCTGCTGCGGAAGTGCTGATCGACCGGGGGCGCCTGTCTGCTTCTGACGCCTACTTCAGCCCACCCAATCAGAACTTCAGCAGCAAACAAAATGGACATGACCAATAAGTGCATACTTACAGAATACCCCCCCCCCCTTTCCCCAGGCTGCCTATACAATATGTGTGCGAGTACGTCTATAAGAGCTGCCGCGTTTAGTTTGTAATTGCGTGCATTGTTGCCGGACCTGTAGCGTTTACCTAACGAGGGGCCGAAGTGTTAAGACCCAGGGCCTGTGTCACTCCTCGCAGTCAGCGCAGCCTCAGTAGTACAAGGACTGCACGCTTCGAGCAGCGCAATGTCAGGGGAGTTTGACCGACGTTTCTGTTGGAAATCACAACGCGACGAAAGCGGAACGCGAACGTATATACCGCCCCAATTTAACTGCGTGGCCCCTGGGGTCGATTTCCGTCTCATTGCTGCTTAGAGACAAACTTTGAGGGCTTGTTGGGTGGAATTGGTGCTGCTCGCGCCCATAGAAACATTTCACCGACCGCGATGCTCGAACGTCCGAACACGTGGCCACGGTTTGAATTTGCGGTTTTCAGTAGCCGCATTCCGGTGAGAGCGAAATGCTAGAACGCCCGTGTCTATTATACACGTGGAGAGACATTATAAAGAACCCGAAGTATTCGGTAAGCTCTTCGCTGTGCCACAACTCTCAAAGTTCAGCTCCATATTGGTGTAGCTTTGGGCTTTCAGCTCTATTTGTCTATTTATTTTTCTTATTTGCAAAATACTGCAGGCCCAAGTTAAGGCCCGTGCAGGAGGGATATCAAAGGTTATATATATATATATATATATATATATATATATATATATATATATATATATATATATATATATATATAGCGTGATGCATCATTGAGCACCTTATGACAATGGAAATAATGTTCCAGACAATTTAAAGATAGCAAATTTAGGGAAAAACGATTCTTGAGTCAGCGGCAAGGAAAAAAGAAACACAAATACTTTGATAGCAGTGAAAACCAATCACTTAACTATCAATGTTCGATCGACATATCAAGTGAATAATCCATTTGAACGAAGCCACTCGCACTTTCAAGGAACGATTTACTAGTCTCGCCAATGGACATTTCCGGCTGTGCTATATAGCCTTGGCATCGGGCAGTGATGAATTTTCTTCTTCTTTTTCTCCCTCGACGTGCTTCGCTAAGCTCCCAGCGGGACCGAAACCTTACCCGCACGACGATCCCTTTTGCCTCGAGCGCCATCGCTTCCGATTGGACGTGCTCGCGGTGCGTCGCACCCTTCTTGCGTCACTCTGCGTTCGCCTCGTTATCCCCGGCCATGCGTCTTGGCTTGGGACTTCTTTCGGTTCTGGCACCCGGCTCGTCCCGGCCTGCGGCTGCCCCGTCCTGTCAGGGACCTCCCAGCGTGTGCCTTCGTGCCGCAATCTGGCTGTATACGTATACAGGTTGCACTATAGTAATATTTTTTTATCATTGTTACTATTATTCTTTCCTATAGAAGAAAGCCGCGCGCACTCCTAATTAGCGTGCACGGAATGCCAAGTGAACACGAATGTCGCGGAGCCCGGGTTGCCCGCTGCTCTGCGTAGAGTTCGGCAATCGCTGCTGAAACGTGGTAACGTTGTCTCTGAGGCACGAGCGTTTTGAAGGGTTAACATTGAATCACTTTGACTTTAAAAAAAAGAAAAGAAAATTAGGCGTTTTACGTGCCAACACCAGAATACGATTATAAGGCACGCCGTAGTGCGGGGCTGTGGAATAGTTTTGACCACCTGTGGTTTTTTTAAGGTGCACTTAAATCAAAGCACGCGAGCTATTTTTCTTTCTTTTTTTTTTCATTTCGCCCTCGTCATCGCGGCCGGGAATCGAACGCGATACCTCGCAACGCCATATCCACTGCTTTGTACCGCGGGGGCTATGGTCTGGAGTGATAAATGATATCTTTTCAAAACTATTTTCAATCATTTGATTAAAAAAAGAAAGAGGGAGATGGGAGGGGTATAGTATACTACAGTGATTGACGACCTAACAGTGCTTTGGTAGATACACCACTGTCTAAATCAGAGAGAACTTCTGTTAGTGTGCCTCGCAATTGTTTGCTGCTGGTTTCTGTGACGTCATGCTGGAAGCGAACTTCCTTCAATAGTGACGTCTCTCGGGAATTGTATTTTTGGAGCACGGAGACACAGACGGGAGGTGCTGGGCGGTTTTGCGGGCGGCTTGTACTCGCTTCTTATGGTAGGTTCGACTGGTTCCCACCGCTGTCCAACTAGGTTTTGCAGCGATGCGGGAGGCTCGAGGTTGGAGCCGGAGAAAACATGACCTAGCCGAACGTTACTATGTAGCTGCTTTTTGAACATGCGGAGTAGCCACGTGATCGAGATTCTGTCGCATCTCGGTCGACTTCTATAGTGCTGTGGGAACTAGCGCCTCCGAGCGCTCTGCATGAGCCAGGGGAATTGTGCTGTGAGCACTCAACATTTCGACCAGACGAATGTAAGCCGCACCGCCCGAGAGCGCTCTGGAGCGCTCGAAAGCTATCAGTCGAATGTTTCATTGGGTTCTCACCGAGCGTAGTGAAGAAGATTGAGGTCAGTCTTTCCCTAACTAATTTAAATTCTTGCGGTGAAACCTGACCACCGGTACGTCAGTGTGACGTCACGGGTTTTAGAATGTCTACTTGTATTTGGGCTGTTCTCACGCTAGAACAGTTATTTTTATACTTAAATAAAAAGAATAACGGACTAGCAAGTAGCATCGCATGTATTGTAGAATATTCTAGAAGGAGAATGGATATTCTGCAGTCGATTTGACATTTGATACCCGCAATCATCGCACGAAAAACACGCGTGTATTGGACATTGTACGAACCGTTTCGTTAGGCAGGTTTGGTAATTGGCCGAGGAACGTTTTAGACAGGAGTTTGTAAGGATGGCTTCTGACTATCATGCTGCTGATAAATGTAAGGCTAGTCTTTTCCATGGGTGTTACTATCTCGCAATCTAACTTTCTCCTCTGTGCGTGAGCGCATTTAATTCGAGTGCTTGGGGATAACCTTCCTGTTCGGTTTGTAGAACAAAGTGAAAAAAAAAAAGGAAAGGCATGGGATCCGCCAAAGAAGGCATCTGTTTTTACGCAATCGATACAACCACCTTCGAAAGGAAATATGTAGCGCACCGTAGTGTTCAGCTGAATTTCAGGCTGTATCTAAGCAACTTTCTTTCGCGAATTCCGTGTTCCTAAAGCTTTCGCACTTGGCTGTAACTTACGCGGCTTTCTTTTTCTTTTTTTTTATCTTTTGCTATCTTCATTGTCTTTCTGTCCCCATTTCCCTCATTGATCGCCCTTCACCGAAATGCCGCGTACGTATGCGAAAGTCGTTCATCATCATCATCATCACAGCCACCACCATCATCGTCGTAATCAACCTATTTTAAGTCCACTGCAGGACAAAGGCCTCTTCCTCCGATCTCCAGTTACTCCTGTGTTGCGCTAACCGATTTCAACTTACGCCTGAGAATTTCTTAACTTCATGATGCTCAACTGCACGTCAGCGTAACTGGCCTCCTGGAAACTTGCTGTAGCTGCATTTTAAAAGGCACAGCGCAAAACAGAGACACAGCGTAGAGTGAAAGAGGCAAGTTCACCAGGGCAAAGTTCACAGAAGTTCCTTCCTTAGGAACTCCTGCTTCCGTGCTCTGAAAGTGTTCTCCCTGTTAAAGCTTTGCCCAGCTTCCTCAAACTTATTCCACAGAGCACCATCATTTTTTTGTAAGATGACACACAAAAAGTAAGTCTGCATGGAAAAGGCTGTCTCCCAGATTGAAGCCATAGGACGCGTTATACGCGAGTGAACTCGGCTGCGGGAAAGCGCGCGTTTGGATGAGCGCGTATGTACGCTGGCAAGATTGTCGCCGGGTCCAGCTGTCTGTAGCCTCTAGGTGGCACCGCGCGCTGTCGGTGAGGCGGAACGATTCTTCTTGGCACGTGTGCCGTGTCCCTCGGCCACGAACCCGCGGGGAACTTTTCAGAGCATAAGCTTTCGAAAAGGAGGAGGAGGAGATGGCGTCGACGAGGGTGATCAAAGATGCGCGAGACAGGAGCATGTAGCAGGAGACGAGGCTTTGACTCCGTGCCATTGTCTCGGGACCGACGGTCTCGCTGTATACTTTAACACTTCCATTTTTTTCCTTCTCCCCCTGCCCGCCCTGTCTCGTTCTTTCTTCTTCAGCTGTAGATCTTTGCCCGCGTTTGCCTCCTCTCCTTTACGTCATTCGCGACCCTCGTGGGTCTCAAGAAAGCGGGCTTTCGCCGAGAGTCCGGGCCAAGAATGCCCCCCCCCCCCCTCCATCTTTTGTCGTTGTTCGTCGGTTTTCGCTGTTTCTTAATTCTTCACGTTGGCAGCTCTAGATCGCTCTGTGCCCACGTGTTCTTTCGCCCGGCTTGTTGCACGGCCGTAGAGTCCTCCCCCTCGTTCGCCGTTCCGCGTTCGTCAGTGAACGTGTAACGCCTGTTGGGTGTTCGTCGCGTCTTTTCGGTGGTGTGGACGGAGACGTGCAGAGCGGTGTGCCTTCGAAGAGAGATCACCCCTTGTCGAAGTGCCTGAAGAAGTGGTTGCAGCCGGTGGAGCTTGGGAGTGCTTCTTTTTTGAAGAGCACAGGAAAGAAAGGAGCCTGTGTGGGCGTCTCGGAAGAGAAGACAGAGAAAAGAAACAGAAAAAAGGTTAGTTTAGGCGGCGTTTCGGCAAATGGTTTCGCTCCCGTCGTTCTACTTCTGCCGCCAAACAGAACGGCGCTTTCGAGGGGGTGGCCAGCCAGGCCAGTGGTCTCCGGTTTAGGTGCGAACATGAAGCGACGCGAAGAGGGAACGCTGAACTCGATTTCAGTCAGCAATAATTGGTTATGTGTGGATCCGAACCTAGAACGCGCATGTTACGCCAGCTAGCGTTGTTGTTGAACATTTGGTCTCATCAGACGAAATTTTTCTTTATCCACGCGCACATGATCATATCCATGCGCTTCTTTGAGAGGTGTAGTCTCCGGTTACCTCGAAGCCTAAGAGACCAGCGGTCACGGAAAGGCATGGCAACAATCTTCTCTCGCACTGACAGCCGAGTTTGAACCATTTGTCTCAGGGCGTCCTTCTGGACACCTTCCAATTTCCCCATGTTTCTGTCTTTGAATCAATCTTAGAAAATTTCTGCCCCATTGTAGTCGAGAAAAGCCAGCTGAAACCAACAAGGCGGAATTCGACAACTCCAAGGAATCCGCAAGTGGTGTCTAGAATAGCTTCCCCGGTTTTTGCGTCGTTTTTATACCGTGTCCCCATGTACACCCGAGTGGCGCCTAAGAAATCGAAGGAAAGTGTACGCGTGGGTGTGTCACAGGTGTGTCGTGTGTATGTGTGTGTGTGTGTGTCATGTTCTTAAGAACTCAACATCAACACTCAAGCTGACGTGGGCAATTTTCACCGCGATATATACAGCCTTTTAGTGTACCTGAATCATCGGATAAGGCTTAGCTGAATTTGCGGTCCTTCTACAAAAAGCTTTCTTTTTTCTGTGGCCAGCTTCACAGGTGACAGTCGTTTTTGCTCGTCTTATCCCGCGGACATCATACATTCTTCAGTAGGGTGCCCATTAGTGGCGGCGTTTGGTCTTTGCAGTGGCTATAAGAAGCCTCCCCCCCCCCCCCAAGGTGGATTGTGAGGCTATGCTGACAGTAATGGAGTTGGGAGTGCGCAGTATATTCGAATCCGGATATTTGCTTATGCGATTTGTGGAAAGCTTATAGATGTTCTTCGTTAAAGTCAATGGATGGCCATAGACAGCATGCGGATCTTTGCCCAGCCGTGCACTTTCTTGTGGACTAATGTGAGCATAGACTTCAAAGAAAAGAAAGAAAGAAAAGAAAGGAAAAACGAACCCTTTGGAAGGCTGTATGTCATCGACAGACCGAAGGAAGTAGGCTTGTTGCCGACCGCGACTCCGCAGATAGTGCTCTTTTTGCTCACAAAAGGGCAAGTGTCTTCGTCATCATTATAATCAGCATTATGTCCAATATGTCCATGCACTACACGTCGTGTGTCATGTAGTGTCCACTACATGTTGGAAGCGATGCCAGCACGATGCAGCTATCGTCCTGTTACCATTGTCTTCCGCCAGCTCGCTGTATACCGTGTGTGCCAGCTAACATTAACCACAGTGCTCAAAGAAAAAGAAAGATTTAAGAGACATGGTGCAAGATACGATTATAAGACGGACGGTGTCCGTTCGTCAGAGGTCTGGCAACCAAACATCATAGGTCTTAAAATTGTATCTTGCACTGTGCTTTCTAAATAACTTTTTTTTTCATTGAACAGCTGGGATAACGTTAGCTGAAACACCCCATATATCCTGTTCCTACAAATTTCCCGAATTTCGCCACACCACATAATTCTCTGCCGTCCTCGATTCTGTTTTCCTTCCCTTTGCACCCGTCCTGCTAGTCTAGTAGAAGACCGGTTAACCGATCTACGCATTCGGTCTCCTGAATTAATTTCTTCTTCTTAACCTCAAATAGAATATGAGCTACACCCGTTCACTCTTTTATCGACACCGCCGTCTTTCTGTCTCTCCTATGTGGATAGGTCTGCTAAAATCCTGTCACACTCTCATAAAATAACGAAAGTCATTTTGATGCAGGTAATTTTGTACGCTCTACATTATCAAAAATTGTAAGTGACGCCGAGGTGCAATATGCAGTCCTACTTCTGTAGCTCCTTTGAACTCGTACTTATTTTTGTTCTTATTCTAACCGCGGCCGCATAACGTCGTTCTTCCTTGTTTGATCAGCTGCAGCCGCTTCTAAAGCGCAACTGTTCCTTCGTAGAGAACAAAATATGCGTAGCAGCGCATCGATACAACCGAGTTGTCTAGTGTAGAGACGTGGGCATGTTGGTAGCTCAGGTTTAGAATAAGAACAGCCTGAGAGACAGGGACAAACGAAGAAAGACGCACTTACGTCGCTGTTGCGTCTCATTCTTCGTTTGCCCCGTCTCTTGGGCTGTTCTTATTTTAGAAACCGAGCTGATCGGTGTCCTATAGAAAGGGAGGCCGGTGGATGCAAGTGCACACTTTGCCTGGACAACTTCGTGAGTCGCGATATAGCTGGAACGGCAGCAGTAATGTGACGTTTAAGCTATTCTTTCAACGCGTTCTGCGGAGCACTATTTCCTTGCGTTTTATTTGACCTGTCGAAGTAGGGATTCTAGAAGAGTTCATTGTTGGGCTAGTTGGTTTTCCATAGGTGAAGTAGTAACTTAGCGCGACAAAAACCACAGAGACGAGAAAGGTGGACAAAGACAAGCGCTTGTCTTTGTCCAACTTTCTCGTCTCTGCGGGTTTTATCGTGCTAAGTTACTGCTTCAATTGTCCAAAAATGAGCTGGAAGGGCAGAAGTACTCTGTCAGTCAGTCATCCAGTCACAAAGTCTTAGCGACTTGGTCATTCAGGTGGTTGGTAGGTCAGCTACAATATAATGCAATATGTATACAATTATTATTGCCTTAATACACAGGAATCAGGTTTCTAGTAAGTGTGAAAATCAAGCGCTTGTTGGCACACCCATTCTTAACGAAACCTCGTCAGCAATAACATTGAAGAAATACCGTACCATTAAGGAGTTTTAGAAATCGCGTACTTAAGTGGCTTGGCGAATCCAAGACTGAAATTTTGCTTGGGTTGTTTTGTTTATGATTTGCTTTGTACGCCCTGCCGCGATAGTTTTCCCGACGTCGGATCCCCTATATTTAAACTAGTCCGCTTACTCAGCAGGAGAAAGATTAAAATTGGAACATTGCTTCTTTTACCACAGGAATGCTAATTTAGGAAGAAACTGTCGATTGCAACGTGTCGGCGGCAAGTGAAAGCGAACGTAGAATGTTGCTTCGTCTTCCGTCGTTACCTATGCGACAAGCCCTCCTTACAAGTTGATTTTTTTTTTTTAGCACACACTTCCTTTTTTCCCCAGTTTCAGAACAATCGTTCGTATGATCCGACCGTAGCAATGTGACCGTGTCAACGTATCGCATAATACGCATAGCTTGGAATCGAGATGACCACTGGCGCCCTCGGCACGTTCTGTTTGGCGGGCGAGAAGGAGGGAATGGCCGGCGGGAACAAACGATGGACCGGAAGCTATTGCCACCTGATCTCGCGGTGTACACGCGGCCCTTGGTGCGCGACAATCGCAGAGAAGCGGCGTCGCCGAGGCGAGTCCCCAGTCTGCGGCTGCATTTCCCCGGGCGCTGCTGTCCGCGTGGTTTCGCGACCGGCCGCCATGCCCTACCAGCGCCGGCGCAGTTCCATCTGCGACCTGGAGGCCGTGGAGGCCGTCTGCTCCGCCGTGGTGAGAAACAGACTGCCGTCAAAGCGGAGACGGTTAGCGCGGAGTAGTAGTAGTAGTAGTAGTAGTAGTAGTAGTAGTAGTAGTAGTAGTAGCAGTATTAGTAATAATAATAATAATAATAATAATAATAATAATAAGTGAGCTGACAAGGAGTCTCGTAGCGCTCGTTCTTGTCTGTTTGGTGTTTGTGTTCATCAGTTTATTGATTGATTTCCGTTGCTAAGTATAATGATGACACTGTGGCCTCAGTTTGACCGAGTGACAGAGAAAAAGAAACCCTTTTCTTTTTCGTGCTTCCTTTTCCTAAGCAGAGGTGCGTACGTCGTGAAGCTAAAGAGAAAGAGAAAATGAGGAAGAAAGAAATAGAAAAGAAAGAGCGTATCAAAATGTGTGCGCGACCACAAATTTTAAGCCGTAATTGGAGCACAACTGTTTTTCTTGCAACCCCTATCAGCTCGACTTTGTTATTTTTTTCCCTCGGGATTACTTCTCGCCGCTTTCCGTGCAACTGTTCGTTCTGGCCGCCGTAATAGCTTGTGATTACCGACTTGCTATTGCCATTTCCGACGTCGGGATATACGTCTCGATTGCGTTTTAGTTCGAGGGGATGAGATTCCATTACTTGCTTATCTGATTTGATGCTTCGTCGGTTAGCGTATTATAATGTTCTTATTTATCATTCATCTTTTCATAACGCGAACACTTCGGACGAGAACAACAGCAACCATTTAAACTAGCGCCCCTTCATTATCTTTTTGTGTAGTACTTTGTGACTTGCTCGAACGGTGACATTACTTTTTTTTTATGATCATGGTCCTGTCGTTAACAATCAATTTGGAGGTACTGGAATAACCTGCTGTTTACTCAACGTTGCTGTCATATGTCTGGCTGTCAGATTTTTAGAATAATAAATGCCCGCGGCACGCGACCTGCGCTATCGGAAATGACGAAGGGTTAGGTTAGGTTAGCTGTACGCTTCCTTTTTCGTTCTTTCTTTCTTTTTCAATGTCCACCGGTCTGCTAAGGGCACAACAAAGTCGTTGAAGCGCGTTCATTGGATTTACGCCGGGAACGTTAACGCCCGTCACAGGCAATTTCTGTCGTTTAGGCGCTTTCTAAAAACATTAGCTCACCATTGTTTTATAATTTTTAACTAGTATGCACGCTTAGGAATTTAGCAATGCTTGAGAGAAAAACAAGGTTTACTTGTTTGCGAGCGTCCGTTGAGCTCAAATTAAAGAGTGAAGTTCGCATTATTATTATTATTATTATTATTATTATTATTATTATTATTATTATTATTATTATTATTATTATTATTATTATTATTATTATTATTATTATTATTATTATTATTATTATTATTAATTTTGCTGCATGATTACGCCGTCAGAATCGTTTGCCGTCCTTGTTCTATTTGGGCCAAACGCACCACTGCGTTGCACGGCACGCTTTTGTCGAGTCTCTCAAGGCTCGACTTCCGAATTAGCGTGACTCTGGATAGAGTAATTCGGTAAGGCGGGATTATTGGTGGTCACTTGATTTGCGAAACGATGTTCACGTTACGGGCTCAAAATCGTACCTGGGTAACACGCCAGCCTCTGTGATGTCGGTGTCTGCACACTCTCTATCTCATTTTTTGAGTCACGGGAACGTGTCGCAAATGTTAGCTGAACCTACGTAAGGGGGTAAGCGCCATCATCCCTCGGTGGAATCGAAGCGGAGAGCTGGGAGTGCGAGGTTCGTTTGATGGAGAAGAGGTGGGGGGGGGGGGGGCAAACACTGCGCATAGAGGGTCGAGAGTTTGCCTTGGCAGAGCAACTATCGGAGGCACAAAGCGGCAGCTTCGCCGTGCTGCTTGCGCAGCTGCGCAGTTCGACGAACGGCGGCGACGACTGCTTGCAGCTGCGAGCACTGCCGCAGTACCGCCTCGCTTGTCTTTCCCGGATGCGCGCGCAGAGAGGGCGAGTGTGTCGTCAACTGTGCTGTTGCGACAGCCTCAACGAGAAAGCAAAAAAAAAAAAAAAGTTTAGACGAATGTTTGACTGACGTCAACTGCGCGAGCAGCAGGGGAAAGAAAAACGAGAAACGGAACAGGCCCTCCTCGCGCAGGCAGCGTTCGGTTTCAACACGTAGCAGCAGCAGCAGCAGCAGCAGCAGAGGTGGCTGCGGTGGCGGCAACAAATACAGCACTTACGACCGCCGGCTTTTGGGCTATCTGCGTTGCGCGAGACCGTGCACTGAATAAGAAGCGCTTGCGAGGCGTTGCCGTCTGCTTTCGTCGTTCAGAACGAGGGGTTAGCGCCCGGTACGTGCACTTACTTTCCCGGAGTAGAAGGCGTGCGGAGCAGGCGAAACACTGTTACTAGGTGCTCTCTTTTCGGTTTGGAAGCAAAACGTTGGGTTTCTCGGCTACGTTCTCTGTTCACTCGCCAGTGTGTATGTTAGTGGTGTGTTGTGTTACGGAAAGCAACCGCCGGGAAAGGTCGCACTTTTTTGGTAGCCACATCTCCTAGCCTTGAGGCTTCCACATTGGTAATACCTACTGCCAGATACATCCACAACCACTCGTTACGTGACGTTATATCACGACGCAAGCGGACGTACAACTTATTAACTCGATGGCGTTAAGGGCCCCGTGTTCCAGAAAATCTGGTGTCGGCGGCGTACGTTGTCCGTTAGAAAAAAATCGTCCCGAACCACGCAGGCCCCCCACGTGGCGCATAGGCGTTGCGGAACTAATTTAAATTACTGAAAGTAAAATGCGTAAGAAAATTCGTAAAATGCGACTTACACACAACCTACGGACAGATGGCAGCGTCGAATTGTAATTTGAATATGCGAGATAACAGAATTCTGTTACGCAGAAAAACACAAAATCTTTGTCCAGCTGCAGGTTGCTCGGTTCCTTGCAGCACCATCCAGATGGCTCTTGCCTCCGCGGCAGCGACGCCTCTCGCTGAGAGCCGGGGAGAGAGAAAAAGAAGAACCAGAAAGCTCGCCTCCGTGCATAGCGTTCGCCGCCAGCGTTTGCAGGAAAACATTACGGTTACATAAGCTGCAGTTGCCGGGAAGCGTGAAAAGCAGTGCTATCGCGTTCCACACTATAAGGCGAAGCTTAAGCGTCCTCCAAGTTATAACAGGAAACACGGGCGACACCTAGCACCATTATATTTTGTTTAAAGCATGGCTTTGCTTGAGAGCGTGGACCTTCCTACATATAGAGGGCGTCTTGTCACGTAACGCGAAGACCTGGAAGATATGTAGATCGAAGTATTTGGCAGTGCACTTTTTTCGCACTGCAGCGCAGCGAGAGATAGGGATAACAGCGTTCATGTCTAACGCGTACTGATCGCGCAATGTCGAAATACTTCCCAGTAAGAAAGCTGAGATGTTGTACATAGCTCTCCTCAAGGCTGATACGTCAGCGATAATGTTGGAGGCACACAACACGAAGGCAACGTTTACTGCCGAGCCATTTCTTTTGGTGAGGCGTCCAAACACAACATCGATCCGGTTGAAACGGGTCACATGCGTGCAGACATTCCGCGATGCATTGTCAGCCGTTTTGCATTTGCATTGGAGGCGGGTCTCTTGTCGACGTCTGTTCTCCACCCCGTCCCGCTGGGTCGCTGTGCTCGGTGGCATTTCGAGCTGTGTTCACGCTTCGCTTCGAGTGAGAGTGGCGCATGACTAAGGCGTGGAGAACGCGTGCACAGTGATACCGGAATCGCATACCGAACGTTGTATGCATGCGTGCCTTCGGAATTTGTAAACATAGAGACCCTGCCTTACTCGCAGACTCACACTAGCGAAGAGCAAATCGGAAAAGCTTTGCAAGAGAGCGTGAGTAACAGCAGGCGAAATGCGGCAATTTTCCAAGGCAAAAATCCACAGGACAACGGTGTTGGAGGCAGCGCTGCAGGGCCTAAAGAAGGACAGCAGCATCGTCGTCCTCCCAGCTGACAGCTGTCGTCATCGGCTGAGCCGACTATACTACATGAAAGTAGAAGACCTTGTCGACGGGGAAGCACACACTAATATCAATATCCCGCCTCGCAGATCCAAACCCAGATGAACAAAATTCTCTCGAGTTTTCAAGCAACATCCCGAATACGAAGCTCTCTACATGAGGTTGATGTGTGCAGAAACTGCTCCGGCCCAAGCTCCTACAACGCGCCTTCATGGCGAATTTTCCGATCGTTACAAATATTTATGTGGTTTTGCTTGCGCATAGTCAAATCGGGTCTACACTAAAACCTCCTTATAACGAAGTTGAACGGGGAACTGCAATTATTTGGTGATACCTATATTGTATGTACTGCACTATGAATCTCTACGGGGAGTTCAAGGGGAATTTGACTTACTTTGTTATATCTATTATTTTATTCTATATCATTTTCTTATAACGAGGTTAGACTGTAGTTACGACTGCTTATTAGTAACGATGGACCGCATGCCAAAAGAGTCAACGACACGGCCTTGCAAGTTTAAATAACATTTCCTGCTTCGAAATGGCCCAAATACGAAGAAATACCTTGAAATATGTGAGAGAGAGCAAAGGAAAGCGGATTAACTGTATAGGCTTTATCAACTTTGCTACATTGCTTTGCTACATGATTACATGTGGGGGTAAGGGAGGGGAGAGTGAAAGAGAAAAAGGAGGTGAGTTTACGTTACCGGCCTGTACTAATCTGTCGCGTCACAGTAAGCTATCGGCTCCGTAGTCTTGGCGCCAGATTCGAAATAGGATTGTCTGCCTTAACGAAATTCTATATCGAGTAATAATAATGTTTTCCCGAGAAATAAGTGAAAATGGAGTTCTGAAATTAACAGTTTACCCTTTGAAACTGATTCACTGCTGTTCTTTAATGCTCCTGTAAGGCCTTCTTTTTAGTAATGTGTTTTATTTCTCTATCTTGTAGCCCGTTCATCTTCGTTGTTGTGGAACCCTTCTCCTTTATTAATGAGGCTATACCGGTTAATTATTGTTCGCCTATCCCCTCAAGTTCTTATTTTACTTGCTGCTTTGTTCCTGGCAACCTGGCAATCATTTTGATGTTGCAGACCATTTAGTTGTCAAACATTTAATATTCTCGCAGTTAGTAAGCAACATCAACGGATGCACGTTTTTCCCTGAAGAGCTGGTAATGGCTTTGGAATCTGAACACCGCGAGTTAACTTGTTTGTCAACGAGCACCACGTGTGTAAAGGTTGACTCGGCACCTCATCTCGGAGGCATTCAGGGGATGGGTCCGGCAGCACCCGAGCGCTTTCTACCACGCAGTGTGCCACCGCCTCATTTTTCCTTCCCTTGCGATGTAACCTTGTCGTTCGCATATCCCTTCGCGCAGTGTTATGCCCCGTACAGTCTCCTTTGTTTATTTATATGCCTCTACTTCCAATCGCGATGTCATATCACGCCGCCCTTCTTCTTTCGTGTGTTCCTCTGACGCATCCGTTCTTGCGCCTCTGTCCTCCGCACTCCCACGAGACTCGCTCGGGCTGGGCTTTTGTTTTCGTCTCCAGCTTGGAACAACACCGACGCATATCACGGTGACACGTCCGCGCTGCCTCGACAGAGCGCGCGTGCAGAACGACGGCGGAGACAAGAGCGGGCCGGGCACGCGCGTAACGTTGACGCGTGCGGCAACCTGCCGCGTCGTTCTTGTGGCACGCGCATAATGGATTCCCGCTCCGTCACACCGCGCTATATGCAGGACCGACCGACTGACCCGATCCAATCCGATCCGGCGGGATCCGATGCCCCGCGCTGTCGCTTGCTCCGACTTCAAATTAGATTGCCTTGGATTCGTTTTATTTTTATTTTTTATGGCGCGTGTAACAAAAGCGCCAAAGGCGCGCTCTTCCGTGCGGTGATGTGCGTGTATGTACGTGTATGTGTGTTTCTGTGTTTGGCGTCTCGGGAAGGAGCGACGTCGAAGGATCTCTAAGCGAGATTGACTGGGACGGCCGTTTCGGCTTCGCGACGGCCACCGAGGTCTCGCGTGCGCTTCCGGCCGCCGTTGCACGAACGATGCGTAGATGAGCTTGAACTGTATCTTTGTCGAAAAGGAAACAGTCCCGGTGCGAGGACAAAAGACCGAGAGGTGGCGTCTGGCGCGCTAAGCGCAAAGTAAATATCCTGTTCTCCGCTGTCGTACGCTGCAAGTGAGGTTTTATCGTGGGTGGAGAGGAGGGGGGGGGGGTGAAATGGGGATAACAGTGGTCGGCGTAGCCTTTACGTTCTCCAAGCGACATCGATTAACGGCAGCTATCCCTCATATCACCAGAGGCCCGGGAGAAACACAAAAGAAAAGGAAAAGAAAAAAAAACCGAATAGGAGGTGTGTATATAGTAATAGCGAAGTGGAGGCGCTTTATCGATTTCGGCGCGGTGCCGCCCGGATTGGAGCGCATTCCATCAGACGAAAGTGGTCACCGTGTACGGCTCGAAGCTGACCCATTGTGTAAGCCTCGGAGCTGTAGCTGTTGCAGGCCGTTTGTTTACTCTTCGGGGCGCTCGAAGACGTCGCGTGTTGGATGAAAGCGGTGGGTCTTTTCTGCGGGTACACGCCGTAGAGGCCGATGCCAGATTTTTTTATCGGTTCGTGTCAAAGTAGAGCTAAGAGACGAATATAAATAACCGGGATGTCTAACTGGTGTCACCGTGCTGTTGGCGACAAATATATTCGTATGACGTAATAGTTCAGCGGAAACCCGCAAGGTGGAGAGGTAATTAATTAAGGGAAAATGATACATCCAGTCGTAGCAATTGCTACAAAGGAAACCCATACGGGTTCCTCGAAAGAAAAGCCTCGCAGTTGAAGAAAAATTCGTCCTGTTCCGTAACTCGAACCCGGAACCACCGCCTTTCCGGGGCAGCCACTGCTGAGCTAAACCAAATTTTTCTTCAACTTACACGAATTTTTATTCGACTGCGAGGCTTTTCTTCCGAGGAACCCGTATGGGCTTCCTTTGTAGCAATTGCTACGATTGGGTGATGTCTCATTTTCCCTTTATTAAATAGTTTCGTATCGCGGGAACTGAGGAAACTTTAAATTTCCTAGCAGTTTGTGACCGGGGGGCCGGGATTTAGGACCGTAGAAGGCTGTATGCTTACACACGCCAGTACACACGCTGGAAATGCTAATATGAGAGTACGGATACCTAGGCTGCGGAAGTAACAATTCAGTTTTTTTTTTATCCCGTCCCGCCGTTCGTAAATTTTTTGACGCCAACTGCACGTGACTAAAAGCACAGAACTCTGTGGCGGAAAATTAGACGCTGCCGGCGTTCAAGGAGCGCGGTAATCGTGGGACGAAGCGCGTGGATCTGTCAGCAATCTGGCAGAGTTTGATTGATTAATATTATTGTGGCTTCTGTCGTTCTTTGAGGTTCAGTCGTGTTGCGCATTAACCTCGGAACGAGGATTTAGAGTGATGTACTCTTTTTCGATCGCAGGAAATTCGTTTTGTAGCGTGAATTCCTAACGCATAGATTAATCTATAGGTGATGTCAGAGGATATTAACTCTGTAGTAACATACACCAGGGGAAATTTATTCTGGGTATCCTAAGCAACGATTTTTGCTCGTAATGTGCTCAAAACTATCCAGTACAACAAAAATAGACTAAATAAGGCTGTAGTTATTGACATGAGACGACTTATGCGATTGCGAATTTCATTTGCTTTGAGAAGTTTAACTCGGGAAGCTTCAATGAGGTTGCCGCTTAAACGAGCGCCTGTATAATGTTTCGTTTTGTTCTCTTTCACTGACGGCGCATGCCTACTGCGGGGAATTGGCCAAGGTTCATATGGTATTAGGAATGAAGTTGACCTGTTGCAAATAACAAGAGAAAGTTTCGGGAAGAAATAAAGTAAGTATACCGTACGAAAAACTTATCAAAATATAATCGGCTTGAAGCAACTGAAACATCCTCTTCGGTTGAGTTTGCGTCCCTTTGACAGTGTCTAAGAGAGGAGGCTCCCAGAGAAAGAAATGTCCTGAATGGAAATATTTCGGCCAATTTATATAAACCGTGCTCAAACGCTTTTTCTTAAGGTTCTAAAACGGCGGCAGAATAAGAAAAGAAATGCTCGATCGTCTCATCTCCGCATATTGGAAACTGAGGGGAGGGCGCCAGACGAGCCTTGTGACGATGGAAGTTCAAGACAGGTATCCAATGGCGTAGTCTGGTAAAAGTCCTTCTGTTGTGTCTCTTCTTCTTCTTCTCCGTATTATTATTATTATTATTATTATTATTATTATTATTATTATTATTATTATTATTATTATTATTAACGTAAACATATAAGATACCACAAAGGGATACAGAGAGGCAGGCTAGCGGTTGCCGCCTAAAAAAGACACACAGCGACCACTCACTTAAAGGGGAAAGAAAAAATGAAATAGAAGAAAGAAGGAGATATAGCAAAAGAAAAGAGAGGGGGGTGAGGGCGAGAGGGAGGCCCACCACAACGCGCGAAATCACACACAGAATACCTGTATTACAGACGAGAGCCTAATCTCGCTGTCGACAAGTGGGTATATATATAGCTGCGAGCTCTCCTGGATAGGTGTATAGGTATCCCTCTTGATGAGATTTGAATGGTTGAAAGTAAGGTCCGAGTCCAGTAGGTGCAAGGCAACTTCGTCGCAGTGCGGATAGACCAGGACACGGCGACGGCAGGGGCGGCGACGTAACGCCAACGGGAAAGGCAGTGTGACAAGCAAGGGGGGAAAAAGGGAGGGGGCCAGAAAGAAAACCCCAATTAGGGCTGTATTTGCGGTTTTTCACTTACGCAAGGACATCACAAGACGGCACGCGATGTGGCGTGTCGCTCGATTACTTACTTCCTCCGAACCTCACGCTTTGCCTACCACGGTGTAAAAATTCTTACACCGTGTTGCCAACTATGCATGGCGTGCGAATGGTGCACGTGCTGATGAGGCGTAATTTGTGCGACGCGTCGTGGTTCACCTTGACGTAATCACTCTTGCCGTCCGCTACCGCGCGTGGTATCCGTTTGTGATACGCGGCTTTTTGGTACTTTACTTATCACACGCACACGTCATCGTGAGCCGTTTACGAGCTTCCCATCACTGCCAGTCGATCTGCCGACTCCTAACAGCGGATCTTAATTACCGGTGTTCGCAAAAATGCGACGAGACCTGTGCGTGCAAGGAGGGTGGGGGAGGGGGGGAGCTCACTGCACGGCACACACAGAGCGTGGAGAATGTCAAGTGGCAGGTGTGGCGTTAAGAGGTAGTCGCCGCGTATTTGCGGACATAATAGAGAGTTTTAGGTTAGGGGACGCAAGCGGAGTGCGTACGCAAGAACTATAGGCGACAACACTGGGCATGCGCACACTCCTACGTCAGTGTCTGCGCATGCGCAGTACCGTCGCCCCTAGTTCTTGCGTACGCAAGCCGCTTGCCTACCTAACCCGTACCCTAAGCTAAAGCTCTCTAATAGTTTCGATTTATTCGCTGTTGAGCGGTTCATGTAATCCGTAAGCTAGAGCTGATTCTCAAAAAAAAAAAAAAAAGAAATGTCCGATTTTTAAATTGCACGGTCGGTTATGAGGCACATCGTAATAGAGTGCTCCAGTTTAATTTGGACCCCTTGCTGATTTTTAGCTTACAGCTATATCTAAGTATACACGAGCATTTGTTGCGGATATTGAAGAAAGTGGCACGCTGAGTAGGCGTTATTAAATATTCGTAACGCGATCGTCTGCCTCGCGCTATTGCCTTTCACGCATAAGATGTTTAAACTGTCCCAAAGCGAGTTTCACGAGATTCGTTAGTTTTCGCTTGTTCCATAGCCTTGCCTATTTGTATAATAGTAGTTTAAAAGGTATCGATGAACACGTGTGCGCGCGCGCGCACGCACGCACGAAGTAGGAGTGAATCCTTTGGCTCTGCGTGCTTATGGAATTTGCTGAGCGTGCCAAGGCTCGTTCTCTTCATATTTCCTTGCTGTCAGCGTTTAGGCCGTCGGAATTGTAGTGCCTGCCGCGCTTCTTCCACTGTACGCGCGGTACGCTTGTAGGTGTATGCAAGACACGCATATCTCTTGCTCGCACGAGCGCAGATGGCTTCTCCCTCGAGACGCTGCTGGCTCTCTCAGGAACTTTCGTATATAGCAGTAGGGATTCGGAGATTCGCGTGTGGCTTGTCTTGCGTCACATTTGCATCTCAGTGTTTAAGTTTATTGATTTGATGAAGGTCTCGTCGCGTGTTGCTCGCGTTGGTAAAGTTGGCGAAGCGTGTTCGCTACTGCCATCTAGGCCCGTAATAAACAATGAACAAACAAATAAATAAATAAATAAATAAATACGAAGTCCCTACGCGAAAACGGTTCGCAAGGGCAAGTCGTAGCCAATCGTGAAGTTCGAAATATCGTTTGCGATGGCGGCTGGCCAGTCGCAAACATTACTCACGAACGAGAAGCTTCGCTAATGCGGCCCCTACTCTTATTGGGTAGAAATTGTACCATACACTGTAAAATAAATTACGTGCTTAAAAGTAAAAAAAAAAGGGCGCAAATTATTTTACAGTGTAGCAATCATTTCTGTTTCGTCATGATTATTGCGCCATACGAAACGTTGTTGGAGGATGCGGCATGCTCACCGACCGGCGCTCTCTCGTAGCTTGCTACGCACTGAACGCTTTTATTCCCACGGGGAACGCTGGTCCGAGTCGCTCTGAAAGCGGCCAAGTCAGCGGAGCGTTCAGGAGAAACTGATAAGCTTCGCTCGGCCTCAGCTGCGAAGCCGGTCTGCTCACGGAGCGTTCGTGCTGTACAGGTATAGCGCGACCTTTTTGTTACCTCTTCGCTTCTTTCTGTCTGGTTGTGTTCGGCGCGTTTGAAATGCTTCTGCGTGCCGAGCGCGAGTCTTTCAGGGCACGTTCACGTTAATTCTTTTTCGGCGTACGAGAACGTGGAGCTCTACTTCCGTGCAGTACTTGACTCTCGGGCAGCCGGCGAGTACTGTTTCCCGCCGTCTTTTCAGTGAGTGCGTCCTGTTATATCTTAGTGTGGATTGTTGCAGTCATAGAGCGAACGAGCTTTAGTGAAACTCACTTGTTTGTATCACCACCACCACCACCACCTTCTTCTTCTTCTTCTATATCAACTTGCACAATGAAAGCCTCTCCATCTATCTTAAATTTCCCCTGTCCTACGTCAGTTGCCTCAGTGCATCTTATGCCTGTGCGTTCCCTGATTTCATCCCATCACCTTGTTGTGTGCATTCTCCGACTACTCTCCCCTTCCTTTGACACTCATTTTGTAACTCTAAGTGGACCGAGCCTTATCTGCCCTACGCATTACGCGGCCTTCCCAGCTGCACTTCCCCCCATCTTGATGTCAAATAGAATATCGGCTGACCCCGTTTGGTCTCTAATCCACACCGCCATCTTCCCGTCTATCAAACGTTAAGCCCCGAATTTCTCGTTCCATCGCTCGCTGTGCGGTCCTTAACTTCTTCTCAAGGTTCTACGTTAATCTTCAAGCTTTCTGCCCCCTATGTTAGTAGGGTAGAACGCGATGATTGTACGCGCTCCTTTTCGAGGATACCGCTATAGGCTTCCGGTCATGACCGATATACAGACAGTTGATTATGCGCAGCGATGACTGATTCACCGCTATCCGACTTCATATTGGAAATATCTACGTCTTGGCCGCGTGGCATTGTTGCCTGGCCTTGACTTCCTCTCCACGCAATGGCTATATTTCTTTTGTGGATTTTTTTTGTTCTCCCCACGTTCATGACCTGTCGCTTAATATTCCTCTCTGTACAGACATTGTTATTGAGTTCGTAATGCGTGACCAACGCTGACTCTGTTCGGCGGTCGCATTTCGGGCGAGAAGCGTCGCAAGAATTTCATTGTTGAGCTGCCTAGCAACAACCTCATCAATTTCGCTTTTCAGAGCTGTAGACGCGCGCAGATACGCGTACACTAGCGTGCCCGAGTTGGCCTCTGTCTCACTGATGTATTCCATTAATGTTTAATACGCGTGATTTGAATTTCTCCGCTGTGCATATTCGTACGGGTCCGTTGGATTTTGGTGCTTGTAAGCGAGGCTAGAAGAAGCTCGCAGCATTTCTCATCTGCAGCGCGTACCCTGCAGCCTTGTTATCTTTTATACCTACTCCGTCCTGGAAAAAAGAGAAGGAAGAGAAAATAAATAACGTACCATATTTTGCTTGTGTATACCGACCGCTCTGTTTTTTGCTGAGCTGACATCATAAGCACAGCCTGTAGATTACGCGGCTCTAAAAAAAGAAAAAAAAAGAAAACATTACCTTTGCGCTCATCAGAGCTGCGTTTTCTTTTTCTCCCCTTTTCGTGGCTTCAAGGTACAGGATGAGTGAGTTTCATTTGCTTGTTTTGTTGTTCGTGTGTTTAGAAGCAAGGATACAAGCCTTTGTGCAGACGCCACCAGCCGCCTCTTTCTTTTTTTGCTTTATAACTTAGGCATTTTTTCTTGGTTTGTGGTTTATCTTTTATATTATTTTTTTTTTCAGTTTCCCTTGCTGGTTAACTTCTTCATTTCTTGTTTTGCTGCCTTCAGTGCCTTGATTTCTTCTTCTTCCTTTTTTTCATTTTTTTTCTGATTCCTTCGAATAGCAGGCCTCGCCGTGTCATTCCAGGTTTTGGAACTTCGCTCGAGCGCGGCTTTTTAGGAAACGAGATAAGGGGCGGCGGCATATGGACGACGTTTCGCCGAGAGAAGCTTGTCGGGCATAGCGCCTGTGACGCGTGCGTGCTTATACGCGCGCATATTAGTCGCGTATGTAATTTTAGTCCTCGTTTCACCATTAGCTTGGCGCTGCTATCTCTGAACGAGGAAATGGGGCTCGGGATTAGCGGTGCGTAAACGGTTCTTCCGTTGTCACAAAAAATTCAGTGCGCTCCGCTTAATAAGCGCGCGCTGTTATACAGTCGGCGACGCGTACGTAATTCGTGCGTCCCTCTTCGTCTTTCTGAGTGCAGCTTGCCTTGGCGAAGTTAGCGAGCGTGGAGCTGTGTGCATACTGGCGCAGCTCAAGTGATGTTATAATTCAGCGTTCTATTCGGATCGCGCAAGGTAATGATACCTGAATGTCTCTAGAACTACAGCGTGTGAGTAGCACCAGTTCCGTTATCACTGCTTGCATTCACGCTTTACAGGACTTGAGCAACGGTTCTCTCTATCAATAGATTCAGTCTTTATTCGATATATATATATATATATATATATATATATATATATATATATATTACAGCCGTGACACGGTTTTTTCCAGACATTCGACATTGTCAGGAGCCCTTCCAGGCAGTTTTAAGGAATTAAGCGTAGAAGACGCGTTCTCTTGCGCTTCTCGAAGAAGCTGTTCTGTCGACGCGCGTCCGTTTTTGCCATTTAGTCTTCTGAAAGAAAAGAAGCGTTGATCCTTTTCTAATTGCGCGAGACCTGCATAATGGAACTCTGGCACTCTGCTGTCGAATTACTCGCCAGAGCGGAGCGAACAAACGACTCGAGCTGACATGGCTGTCTGTTTTGTCTTTGTTTTTTGTACGGTCTTTTGTTTCGTTTTCCCTAATGAGTGCGCATGCTTTGTGCCTAGCACCCGGCTGACACAGGAGGATGGGATTGCCGGCAGAGGCGTCGAGTAACGTTTTAATCTAGTCGGGGAAAAAAAAAGCTATCAGGAAAGAGAACGATGAAATACAATATTTCGGGGCAATTAATTGCCCCGAAATATTGAGGAAATACGGCCTTTTGAAAAATAATCGATACCGCAGTCAGCAACGTTTTCTTTCGCAAGATCTGTGCGCAATATGCTTATCCACGCCGTGTATATGTGTTTTTATTGCGACACTATTAAATCACTTAAGTTGCTCCTACCACGTCTTACGTTCTTGACTGAATTATTCCTCAGAATTTTCAAAACGGCAGCACGTAAGCAATTTTCATGAAACGAAACATTCACGGCGCAGGCTTCTTTTCAGGCTATTGCTGAAAGTGCTAAACCTGAAAGTAAATCAATTTTACTGGCGCTGCTCTTTGAGGGCAGCGTATTGGCGCCCATGCGATGTCATTACAAGTCCTACACAGCGCGTTCAAGCTTTTAAGGGTGCCAGAAAATTTTGCCGCACCCGCGTCGTGCCCGCATTAGTCGCACCCACGTATAGTTAGAACGCCGTCTGAGAAATTCAAGTGAAGCGCTAAGCCTTGCTGTCGCAGTCAGTGCTTTGCCTTTCGGTTGAAACTGGCAGTCTTTTTTTGTCGCAATGCAGTCGGGTTAATATAATCTTTTCTACCATTTTAATCTATAATGTATAGCATTCTCAGTAATTAATTTAACAAGGCGTAGCAAGAGCTTTATCCGTTTAGTCTTTTGATTTTCGTATCCGTTCCGAACTTAAATGGGGAAATAGGTGGTGAGCGTTTTCAATCTGCCCCTGACGCTCAAGTTGATGCTACCTGCGCACTGAGTGCAATTGCTAATGACAACCGAGCGTATTTTAATCTTATTGTCGGCGCAGCGTTATATGAATGAATGAATGGATGAATGAATGAATGAATGAATGAATGAATGAATGAATGAATGAATGAATGAATGAATTTTATTTATTTATTTATTTATTTATTTATTTATTTATTTATTTATTTATTTATTCATTTATTTATTTATTTTGATACTGCCGAGTTTCAGGCCTTAGGCAGTAGTGGCCGTTACAAATGAAATGCATACATTGAATTCTTCCAAAGTAATACAGTAAGATACACAAACAGCGGGAAATATCACGACAGGAAGGGTAGTGCAGATACTATGCCATAAACTTCCAGAAGATATACAGCAGAGATGCGAGGGAAATGACAATCAAGGCTCACGTACATAAGATCAATGTGTTATGGATTCTAGGACATGTAAATGAATGACGATACCGTCGGACATTCGACAACAACGGCGGAAAGTGAATTCCAGTTAGTTGTAGTTGTTGGAAAAATTACAATCGAAATATTTACGTTGGTGCTACACAAGCGCTCAGTCGCATTTTTTGGAATGTTAGGACCACGTCGGCCGTCGGTTTCCGTCACCTGGGTATGTATGTATCTCTCCTAATTCCTAATTGTCCGTGGTAAAAGAGATAAGTTTCATTCGCTCATGGTATTGTCTTACTTCTAGCTTTTCGAGATTAGCGTTTTGTAGAGGAGTTGTGGGTGATGCTTGCCAACTGTATTTGTTAGAAATGTGCCTAACTGATTTTCTCTGTATTTTTTTCCAATATTGAAATCTGGCTTTTTTTGTGTACGAATCCCATACAGCTGCAAAGTATTGCAGCCGTATGTTGTTGTACTGCAAAATGAATGAATGAATGAATGAATCGTTACTAACCGTTCATGCGTACGAACTGTTGTGTCAGCCTGATTCGACGTTGTGCTGTTGGCGAGGATATGAAGAGAGATCGGCTTCTTTTTTTACAAACGCCTCCTTGTCCGAGCCGACGTCGCTCGTGCAACGTTGACACGCGGTGTTTTGCGGCTGGAAGGTTACCCGGATACGATAAGGAGGAGATAGTATTCGCCAGGAGTAACGAGTCGTGTAGCCAGTGAGCTACGCGAAGCACGCGCTGTGGGAACTCCGAGCATGCGTGGTACTATACACGACAGGAACATGCGCCGCATTTCTACAACCACTTCATTCGCATATGTTTGAATTCATTCTTCCTTACTCGCCGGTAAACCCGCGTAAACCTAATCCACCGCCGCAACAAAGGAACGCTACCTCCGCCAAGCGACGTCTCTGCTACGTATCTTTCAACGGATCATTGCTTCATTAATTGACACTTGAACCACGGCGACGCCGTAGTCGCAGGCGTTACTGAACGCGGGAATCGCATCTGCGACCTCTTCTCGCTGAGCAGCATAGCTCCATGGCCGCCAAACAAGCACCGATGTGTTCGCTTCACGATCGCTCGCAAAATGTGGTTAGCACGCAAGTGCGTGCACAACCGGGCTGTGCGTGCGCAACTCATCCGGCACGCGTGGGGTGAATCCGTCCGCTTACGTTAAGCGAAAAGGAAAAGGAAGCAACTCCGAATCGCCCAAGTCACGTGCTCCGAGTTGTGCCGCGGCGAAATGCGTGCGCGCACACTTCACACGCGTCACAATTCGCCGCTACGCGAAGCCGTGCACCCTCGCTTGGTCGTCGTCGCTTTTGCTGTATGCGGTGTGCGCTGCTCCCGCTGCTCGCTTGCTTATCGATTAGCGAGAGGCCCGGCCGAACCGCGTGTACTCGCCTACCCCCCCCTCCCCCCGACCTCCCCTCTTCTTCGCGTTCTTCTGTGGCACCCACCGTTGCCGTCTTCGTCGTGCTTGCGTTGTGGATGGAGCCTGCGTTTCGCGTCCCTTCTCTCCGGTGCAAACTTCGGAAGCGCAGAACAAGCGGTTCCGAGAGAGCGTGACCGCCACGGTTCTGCGCCACGCGGCCTCTCTCCGCAGGAGGAGGACGCTGCGGAAATGCCGGCGCACACGGGCCGCTTTGTGTGGACGAGAGCACTGCGCGGGCTGCAACAATCACGCCAGGATGCACGGGGGAGAAGATAGGGGGGTAGTCTCTGATGAAAGGCGGGCGAAATTGGAGCATTCGCGGTTGCGCGCGCTGCTCCTCGGCGAGTCTGTTGCGGCACTGCAAAATGTTGTCGTGTACGTCCCTTGCGAAGTAACGTATAACGCGCTGTACAGAGGATAGAGTGGGGGATGCTGCAGCGTTGCGCTGTGCCGCTCGGGTCTCTCTCCCGCGAGTGCCAAGAAAATTTACGGTGTGAGCAGGACGGTGACAGAAGGCCGAGCACAAGTAAACGCTCACGTTCTCGACTGAAGTGATGTGGGATTAATTGAAGGCGAACATGGCGCATATGTCCATATTATTATTAAATTAGTTTTGAAAACATATGTACGCTTGACAGGAAAGGGGAAGCCAGTTAACATGCTGGCAACTGCCACCGGAAAGGGCACGACGCATGCCTATTCTTCAGAGAGGAGGAGACGAAAACACACCGATTGTGTTTCCAACAGTTGATCTTCGAAACAGTCTCGCGTCGTAGACAGCTAACCCTTTACAACACTTGGTAATGCTAGTCGAAAGGATGTCTACCGACATTTTTTTTTCATCTTTTTTATCAAAGGGACAAATAATTCCTATACCAGTTTTTTTTTAATTGACTGTGCGTTACAGCTCCACAGAATATAAGCCTAATAAGGTTAATATCGTAGATTACAGATGGGGCTCTATAGGGGCCTGCGACGTTCCCATTTTAATCAAATAGATCAGATGATGTCACTAAGGAATAAATCTTTAGATATAGCGGGTGGACTGTGTGCAGTATGTGTTGCTGCATAGCTTCATAAGAACCTTGACATCTCTGTCACGTGACCTAAGGTTTGCGGTTACTCTGCAGTGATGCGCAAGAGCACCTACTTTTGGGCGAGTTGATTACGCACATAAAGTAGACCATGGTCAAACGCACACAAACAAGGACAGAGTGAGGAGCAGACATTTCATTAGAAAGGCGGGTATGTCGCGCGTCAGCGCATCTTCTGTTTTTCTGTCGTCCAAAGAAACTAAGTTTCTGAGTATGGGCCACCTGATGTCAGCATTTAGGTCTTGTAACGTCACGAAGAAAAGTGTTCCTATGGTGCAATTTTGTAAATACTCGATCACTTGGACGCAAGCGCATGTGTTGTCTGCACTTCACTCTGTCCTTGTTCGTGCGCGCTTGACCGTGATCTATTCTGCAGTGTTTATTTACGCCAGCAGCTCTATAGGGTATCCCAGCTAACCGCAGCCAAGATTTTCAACGGAAACAAAAGGTTAAAAAAAAAAAAAGAAAAGCATGGCACAAGCTACAATTTTATAACCTAGGGAGTTCGATGGTCGGACATATATGACGAATTGTAGCTCGGAACGTGCTTTTTAAGTACTTTGTTTCGTTGAACAGCTTGACCAACGTTAGCTGGTGCACATGGTATAGTACCCACTGCGATGCACAGTATTAGCGAGACGAACTACACAGCCGGTGCGACCAGTGGCTGTAGTCATATGCGCGGTGCCGCACAAGCTGTTGCCCGGCTCTCGGACACGTTTTGCATGAATTATCTTCCCGTCATTAAAACCAGCCTCCCGTATTCCTTGCCTGGGAGCAAGTCGTTCCAGGAGTGTTGATCGTATATGCCTTGCCGCGATGCCTGTGGGCCTTCTGGATGTTGGTAGCGTTGTTTCAAGCTCTGTGTAGCGTAAAATCTCGCTTATTATGCGAGTTGTTCAGTTTTTTCTCTTTGTCCGGATTTAAGGACCTAAAATTTGCGTCTCACATTTGTTCAGGTTATGTATAAACTTTTTAGCGGTTCGAACGTTTTAAGAAAAGTGTTTTTGTCTCAATTTGCGCGGCAAGTTTTTCTTTCCATTCTTGCCCGTCCAACAATAGATGTACGTGCTCGAGTTATATGCGAACTATTGCGGTAGTTTTTTTCTTCTTTTTCCTCGAAAAAGAGATTAGGAGAAAATGAATTTCCGCACGCGAGGCGTCTGGTCCGGAAGAGATTGGAAGCTGAGTGGTTTCTAAGTATTGCCTTAATTCTTCTAAGCGCTTCCCGATTTTCTTGGCGTTTGTCTCTCGGCGGGTGCGTTTGCCCCGACTGAGAGAGTGAAAAAACTTGCGTCTCTCTTTTCTCAAAGCTGCGAGAATAAGCGGAAGGAAGCTGATGCCTAGTTAGGATTTGCGAGCAAGTTGCAGACAAGAGATTTATTTCGGTTTCGCTGTTTGTACGTTGCGCTGACGCGCAAATTTGCTTCGCCGAAGCGAAAGCAAAGGCGCCTTTCTTAAGTGGCTGATAGGCAAACGAACAACGTCAGCAGAGAAGCACCGAAGCTGTTAAGCATTGTTTGGGGCGTCAGTATGTTTTAGTGCCTAAACATATGTTGGGCTCGATGGCATAACTCGAGCCCGGTCTCTCGCGTTTTTTGACCTGAATTTTGCGCCTGCATAAAGAGTGCTGCTTTTGTTACTTTTTGTTAAGTGTGTTGTTCGGGAAAGTCGAGTCGGGGAAGTAAGTTATACGCAGAAAAAAAAATAAAGAATGGCAAGGACAGTAACAACGCCGTTGTATCGTGCGCGAAAGCGTGACAGCAACGCAAAGTGGTTCCGTTTACTTATATAACGCATAAGCCGTATCTACCACTACAGATTATAAGTAAAGCGCGCATTCGGGGCAAGTATATGCGCGTTCTTTAGCGAGCAAGTTGTTCAGCGATTCACAGCTTATAAATAATTGCTTGCCACGTTCAAGTGCTGATAAGCATCCATGCATTCTCTCAAGACCGCGAGTATCTATAGAATAGGGCGGCTATACACGGCAGCAAAAACTGCATCAGAAAAGCAGCGAAAACCCGATGTTTTCACGTCTGGTTTATTAGCCACGTACGTACGTCTGTGCGCTGTCTACGACTGCAGCGGCCGTGTCGAGGATGGGGATCCACTCTTGCGATGTTCTGGGACGGGAGAAGCTTATAACCGGATCCAGCGTGAAAATGCGTGTTATCAAGCTTGTGACGTTGATCTGTACACTCGTGATGGGGCGTAGTTGAGCGGCGGCATACGAGGCCGGCGCGAAGACAACAGCTGTGTGTAATATCGGTTATGAAAACATCACCCTAGCTATTACGCTAGGTAATATTAAAAGAGAGAATAATGCTATGTTGACAGACGGCCATGCTGTGGCTGTAGTAGTAGTAGTAGTAGTAGTAGTAGTAGTAGTAGTAGTAGTAGTAGTAGTAGCAGTAGTAGTAGTAGTAGTAGTAGTAGTAGTAGTAGTAGTAGTAGTAGTAGTAGTAGTAGTAGTAGAAGAGAGAGAGAGAGAGAGGAATGATAAATGAAAGGCAGAGAGGTTAACCAATACTGAGCCCGGTTGGCTACCCTACGCTGGGGCTAGGGAAATAGTTAAAGCGTGAGCTCTACGATCTAAGAACACGCAGGTGGGCACATACTGCCCGAGCTGTCGCATCCTCATGCGCTTCACCTGGATTGCGACCTCCTCCCTTAATAAACAGAGGCGTATGAGGATGCGCCTCATACGCCTCATAGCCCAGTCTGCGTCGGGTTGCTGCCGCTGGATTCACTTTAGTAAGTGTACACATTCCCGTCTGGTTTATTTAACTTATACTTAACGACAGCCCGGATAGCATGTGGCGGCGTACGCCCGCGAAGTGTGGGTGCGTGAAGGGACGTAATCACCCGCAACTCGAAGCTATAGTTTTAGTTACGATTTTTTCCCCGCGTGTTGCATGCGCTGCTGAATTGCTGCAATCTTTTATTAACTTCCTTATTATAGCTAATACTTATTCGTTTTAATGCTGTAGGTGCTAGGAGAGGATAAAACGCCATGTGTGTATATACGTGCGGGCTGTTGGGGGAGAGGCGGAGGGAGAGATAGGCACAGGCAGATGGTCTTCCGAGATCAGCAGGCAACTGTAGGCGTTTGTAATAAGGGATCGCGTACTTTTTCCCATCTTGTATTCCGAGACGTAATGCATCGCTTTTGAAGGTGTCCTCTTGCTTGTTGCTATGTGTTCTGTCTTTTCTTCTTTTTCTCCTATTAGTCATCGTCGGCATTCTTACGATGACGCCGGTGGTTTCGGCCTTCCAACCGCGCATTCTTGTCGGAGGGATTACCGCGTGGGCTGCTGCTTCGACGCGTGTCACTATGGATGTGCGCGCCCCCTTCTGTCGAGCAGCCTATCTTGGTGGCTCGCGCCGCATTTCTCTTGGTACGCGTTGCAGTGCGTCGTTGCTGATTTCGTTAATTGATTGGATTGACATGGCAGAAAGGAGATACGCTTGTGCGCATGGTTTGTGTACAAGTAAAGGAGTTCGTTGCCGTGTGTGCATGGCATAACGGAAACAGACAGAGAGCAACATTTTTTTTTTTAGTAGAAGCTGAGGTTGGGGGGCAGGGGGGGTTTACCTGGCCATACGCCTCGCATGCTAAACTCCCGCGGCCAACCACACGGAGCGTACTTCCGAAGCAATTTTTTCGGCGTATAGCAACGCCTAACACATCGGTGCGTCATGTTTCGACACGCGGCTACAGTGTTGTTGCCCAATAAGTCCTACTGAAATCAGCGGTGCATGTACAGGAAACCTCATGAAAAAGAGAAACAAAAATCATCCACCCAAAACTCATCACAAAATTATACAAAGGGAGCCATGGCACAAGGAAGACTGCAAATGAAGCAAAAGTCGTACTGGTCGGGGGATCGAACACGATACCGCCGCGTTTCCGGGATGCTCGCTTTACCAACTGCAATTTTTTGTATATTGCCGCAATGTGTACATCTCCTTTCAATGTCAATCATGTATATGGAACACATTTTGGGCTCGAGTGATAGCCCGGTCATCGCGCAGAGCCCGCCTATGTGAAATTTTGGTGGGCCAACGCCTGGCGACGCCTCGTTAGAACGCGCGAGAGATGTGCGTGCGTTACGTCTGGTTTCTCCCGAAGCGTCCTTCTCCGTACACACGATCAATTCCGCGCGTAGCTTTCGGGATTATCCGTCTTTCTCGGTAACCTGAACAACGCGCGCGTTTGTCATGTCCGATCACGTCGGGCATCAGGGGCTGATATGATTATTCTCGATTCCTGGACAGAGGCTGCGTGCTCACTTGCGATCCTCCGCGACCGTGATATCGGAGGCTGTGCGAAGTTGATTCGCGAGAAGAGTGACACTATAGAAGACGCGCGTCCGTAATCCTTGGCGAGATAAGGTTGCCGGCGCGTTGCGTAGTCTTGATGCTCCGTGGTATCGTGTTCCCTGGAGCTGCAGCTAGGCGCGTAGTTTCTGTACCATTTTGCTCGTTCTGGGATCAGGGTGATCGATCGGTAGCGATAGCAGTCTCTCTCTCTCTCTCATGCACACACACGAGCGCGCATACATACATACATACATACATACATACATACATACATACATACATACATACATACATACATACATACATACATACATACATACATACATACATACATACATACATACATACATACATACATACATACATACATACATACATACATACATACATACATACATACATACATACATACATACATACATACATACATACATACATACATACATACATACATACATACATACATACATACATACATACATACATACATACATACATACATACATACATACATACATACATACATACATACATACATACATACATACATACATACATACATACATACATACATACATACATACATACATACATACATACATACATACATACATACATACATACATACATACATACATACATACATACATACATACATACATACATACATACATACATGCGTGCGTGCGTGCGTGCGTGCGTACGCGTTACGTAATCCTGCGAATGTACTGCGCTCCCGTTTGCAAATCGTCTCATTTTCCTGGCATGTGCGTTCTACAAGGCACGGCTTAATTTCGCTCGACGTCTGTCGAGAATGAGCGTTCACCGGTGAAGCCTGCTCCAGAACGTCTTCCTCCTCGAAGTGGAGCCGTGTCACTTTCGACGGCGGAATCTTCGAATGAACGGGATTTGAGTGAAAGTGCTAGTAATGCCCACATAGGCGTCCCTCATAACAGACCGCACTCTATATGTCGAGAATTAATCGATGGAGGCCGGAGGGAATTTGCGTGTGACATACATCGAAATAGCGCCCGCGAGATTAGCGGTTTATCGTGCCTCACTGCGTGTAACGTGCATGCTCTGATTTATGCTAGGCTCTCGGGAGCTGGTCTCATTGCGCGGCATGCCGAAATTCGGCTTACATTTGGCTACTGTAAGTGGTAAACTGATTGCTGCTGTAACTTCCGTGTAGCGTTCACACTTTTGCTGTTTGTATTTTTTTGCGATGTGTTGGTATCTCTCTCTGTCTTAGTTATCTGAATAAGGGATCAGGGTTAACTGGGGGAAGGGCCGCTACGTCAGGCTTTTCGGTCTTTACGCCGGTTCTCCAGGCAACTATGTACGGGTCGTTTGAATAAAATGAAATAGACTTCCAAACGATTGCTATACCTGGCTGGTTGGTGCGTATGATAGCTCGATATAGAGTAAGAGCGCATTGGAGAACAGAACTAAATCGTTGAAGCGCTGCATCCGTTTCTTTCCGGTGTCCCATGCGCTGTTGCGCTATTTAGCTATCAAGTACAATTTTTTTCGTCAGCGACGTCGAATTCCAGCTCTACGTCATCGCGTTATTCTTTACGAAATCGGTGCTTTGACGACATTTCGTCTGCATGTTCGGGTAGTAAATTCAAGTCAGAAGAAATGGAAAATAGCAACATTTTGTTAAGTATTTCGACGTTTTCGCTTCTATACGGGAGCCGAAACGTCTAAATACTTGATAACACCACCTTTCTGGTCGGCCATCTTTCTTTTGCTCTTGACATGCGCTTTCTTAGGACAACGGAACTGATGCTTCTACCTTTCCGCCGTCTCTCGATGGACTACGGGCTCATACGCAATATTTGATGTGTTTGAAGTATGCTTTTTTTACCGAGTGCTTACAGTGACTTACCCATTAATAGAAAATTTCCCGTCCTAATAAACACTTTGCCCGGTCCCAGCTGGCTTCTCATCATCATCATCAGCATCGTCATTATCATCATCATCCTGGCTACGCCCACTGCAGGGCAAAGGCCTCTCCCATACTTCTCCAGCTACCCCGGTCATGTGCTAATTGTGCACAATTAGCACATGACGGATTAGATTAAGAAGCTTGCAGGGATGCCCACGTGGTCCCTGCAAACTTCTTAATCTCATCCGCCCACCTATCTTTCTGCCGCACCCTGCTACGCTTCCTTTCTCTTAGAATCCAGTCCGTAACCCTTAATTACCATCGGTTATCGTCTCTCCTCATTACATGCCCTGCCCATGCCCCCCATTTCTTTTTCTTGATTTCAACTAAGATATGCCACTAACTCGCGTTTGTTCCCTCACCTAATCGTTTCTTATAACGGTTTCTTATAACGTGGGTTATATTGTGCTCGAAACTTTCTAAGCAGGCTGTCCGACGAATTCAAGTTGCCCTACGAGAAATGGCCGACCTCACGGCCGCGGCACAGTAGAAAGGCGCCGGGTCGTGTGCAAAATGTAATGGAAGGCAGCTGATACAGTGGCGCCAGATTGTGCGCTAATGCTTTCGCTTGCTTTTCTGGTGCTATATATGTTTCGCCGTCTTCTGTTGGTCGTGTGAAATGCGCCGAGGAGCGCGTTTTTGGAATCGTCCCTTTCCTGCTTCTTCGGCGCTCCAGTGGTCCGACGTTGGAGTTTGCCAAGAACCGACGCCGACAGGAGCCTCGCTAGAAGCGAATCTGCGTGTCCCACACAGTTCGCAAAGCGTGTAACAGGCGAAACGTTTAACTCCAGCACACTATCGATGGTATTCGATCTCAGTATGGACCATGGACTGTGGTCTACTGGAACGTCTGTGCGTGTGAACCACCGGTTAGCTCAGTCTCGGCTAAATATAATATCACATTAACCTTTATACGGAAGTATCGTATTCCCCTCCCCACCTCAACTTCGCGAGAGGTAAGTAAAAGATAAAAGGGAAGAAAGAATGTACGGTTGATGCGAAGCCGTGGCGAAACCAAGGCTGCCGATTCAGCGGCAGCGCCTACGCCACCGTCCGCCTTCCGGCAGGTCATTAGTAGCGCGTCAGCGCGGCCTCTCGGGGCGGTGCGTGCGGGTTGATTATTCCTTCGTATAGTTTGCGTCAAGTGATCCGCTCTTACGGCCAAGTGTATTACGTGCCGCGCCAACGCGCCGGCTCGCGCATGCAGGCACGACGCGTGAGGGCTCACACCGCCTCCGCGTCGGTCGACGGTGGTGTCGATCAGGAAAGCCGATGGAGGTTTGGTGAGCTGACGGGCTGGAGCGTAGCTTTCGCCTCCTCTTCTAACGAGCACTGTTGTGGCGCCGGTGTTGTTTACGTCTTTCGTCCCGCTCCTTTCGTTGCTGTTTTCCGCGTGTCGTCTCTCTCTCCTATAAAACCGGGCAAAGCTTCTCGCGCTTCCATTAAGCGTAGTCTCGCCTTTTGACTCTGTTGCGAAAGCTGACGTAATGACGGCTGCAGGGCGCGCGAATTATCTCCCTCCCCCGGTGTCATGAGCTTGTCGCCGGCGACACTTCCTCGTTGGCATACCCGGTTATTAGATACCGGCTGCGTTGTGGCCGTGTGAGGATCGCGTGCTTCATGGGGTACAGCTGGCGCCCCGAGAAGTGAGACGTGGGGGTTGCAGACGCGCATGGGGGGGGGGGGGGGTCACTTGTGCGGGTATTTTTAGTGTATGCCCCTCTCTATTAGATGCATTCGTTCGCGTTCTCGGGCAATCGGTGAGCGAACGACGTTTCGTAAGCCAACAACAACTGGAATGTTTTTTTTTTTTCTTTTCTTCTTTTTCTATCCGGCGGCACGTAGCGCAAGACGTTCCTGCAAGAAAGTCGATCCTGCTTTGCTTGTTTCGCCATCTTGAGGGATTCGCTGCTCAGCAGCTGTACAGGCTGCCACGCGAAGTGCCCAAGTCAGCGTGAAATCTCCGCTCCGTGTTTTCTATATTCCTTTTTTTATTTTTCGCTCTCTCTTCTTGGGCTCCATGTTCGAAAGGAAACAAAGCGCTCGAAACGAGTTCGTTTTCCTCCTCTTTGCTCTTCCTTCGAGATAATAAATGAACCCCGGACTCCAACCTCCATTTGATATTCATTTCTTCACCTTCCTGTCTATTCCTTCTCTTCGCTACGCGCAGATTCGTTGTACCCTTTCCTTCGTTGTATTCGTCTACAGCCTCTCTCTCTCACTCACTGTGAATGGCTGCTTGATTCGGTCTCTTCATTCTCGCCACCTCATTTCGTTCTTGTACACAGCTGCGCACGCGGGCTGTCCGTTTTTTCTCGTTTCCTTTTTTTTACATCTGCTGTCGCACCCGTGTTAGCTCAGTCCAGTGTGTAGGTGCACCAAGTAGAAACAACGCGAATCGGGCTGCCGCTCCGCCTTTCGAAGCCCTTCCCTGCCTTCTCTTCCTGTGTTGCACTGGCACCTTTTCTTCAGCGGGTCGTGCGTTCTCTTAGTTTGTTTTTAACGCACCCGACAGCTTTGCGTCGCTTTCTCTCCTCTTCTCGGCCACCACTTCCTTTTTGTTTTTCGTTCTTCCTTCTCTAACCCGTCTGGCCGAAAGCGGTGCAGCATGTTTTTAGACCAGTGGAGAGAGTCGTTTTCCATGTGGCCGACGTGAAGTGAGCGGATGCTATTAGCTTTCCTTAAAGAAACGTCCAAGCAGAGTTCGAGTTCTGCGCATGCGCGAGCAGCTTTCGTGGGCGCACTTTCTGAAACGTTCCATCGGGATATTTTGGACATAGCGGACTCAAGTGTTTAGCCTACCTTGTTCGTCTTGCACTGCCCTCTTCTTTGGCGGCGGCTCTGCTTTACGTAGTGCCGCAACAGAGCCCGAAAGCAGCAACAGCAGCCTAACTTTGGCGGCGGTGTGTTCACTCTCTGTATTCGGCGTGGTATTTGGAACCCTCGCCTCGTTCGTTACGGTTTAGAGAGTCACTTAACGGAAATATTGAATTATCCTGATATAATAGATTATCGACGCGTGTGGAGGCCTCGAAAGCCTGGCAAGAGGAGGGGCAACCGGTTGGCCACGTCACCTAGGGACTCCTGCGCGACCTCCGTGTGCGGCGTGATAGGTTTCGGCGTCTTTTCTGGGCTGATCAGTAAATGTGTGTCGCTGAAGGAGTGTTGTTTTTCTCGTACCTAGAAGCAGTGACTCTGCGCAATGACGCGATTTCAATACGCTTCGTAATGGCAAGTGTGTGTTTTCATGTTCTGATTAATGTGTCGTAATTATGCCGACCGGGAACACACACGTTAGTCTTCAGTGGCAATCGGTCACATTAAACTGTTTTAGTTTTTATGTTGGTATATCTCTATAGGAAGCGCTTCCTCATAGCTTTGCAGCATTGGCTGCATTGTTGTTCTCTTGATCAGTAGACGATATATATATATATATATATATATATATATATATATATATATATATATATATATATATATATATATATATATATATATATAATCTGTGGCTCGCGCACCTCTCAGCATTGGCTATAGCGTGCGGTCCAGCACGCTCGTTACTGCCTGTACTGCACGCATTTAGTCTCAGTCGGCTGAGACGAGCTACAGCATACCAAGAGCTGCAGTATTTCGTTCAGAGCAAAAGAATACAGAAAGACAAAAAATAAAAACTAATGCCTCGACGACGGAGATGCGCGCAAGGCGTCACCCAGCACTCGATTCGGGAGCCCTCAGGACCTTACCTCTCCGCTTCTCTCAGCGTCCATCTCCCGCCATATATTGTGTTCTTTGCATCTTCGAAAGCTGTAAGGATGCTTCTTTATGCTCGTTTATTTTTCGAACTGACCGTGGGGCTCGGTCGTAATTCCTCCGGTCCGACAGCAGCGCAGCCGGGCCTTGTGGAAGCAGCTTGGCTGCTCCAAAGTGCGCTACGTGTAGTTGATCATTTGTTGTTGGGATTCGCGGGATTTCGTAGAATAACATATATATTTATATATCTTCCAGGCTCTGGTCTCTCGAGATGTATGCATGGCAGCCTCCGCTTTTGGCCTTCGCATTGATTTCGGCCCGTAGACCAGCATTGTTCCACCCGTCCCCTTCTTTTTTTTCTTCTTCTTGCTTGATTTTTGCATGGCTGCAGTTGCCAACTCTGCTTGACTTGGGATTGATTTGCTTGCTCTCCAAAAAAGAGGCACGAAAGGAACTACTTTGAAACCATCCTGGTGGAAATATGCTGTTGAAGGTGGTCGTAGCGTGAGGCAAAGCGATTTATTCGCTCTTCCTTGGATTCTATGAAGAGAAGGTGAAGATAGAGCAAGAGGAGAGAGAAATGTGTTCAAGGGAAGGTGTGCAGCTTTTTGTTCATTGCGGTGTAAATTTCCACCGCGTTTCCTTTTCGTGATGTGCCTTGCGTATTTTTATTTCTTGTTAAACTGATTGCGTCTTGTAACTTTCGAACTCACTATCTCTGATTTCATTTCATTTCATTTCATTTATTGATACTGTGAACCCCATCAGGGATTCTAACAGGAAGGGCTGTATGTCACACATAGGAACATGGTATAAGGTGTTACTTACTAAATCTTATACAATAAAAAACTTGGGCATATAACAATTTGATTACGTGATGATACAAGAGAACAAATAGAACGGAGAGGTTATGACAACGATAATTGCAGTTACAGAAACCAGTTACAGGGTCAGTATTGAGGTAATAACAGTCACGAAACAATCGAGGTTACAATAATGCCAACAAGAAAAGAAATGTATTGCATCAGTGCCGTAATTATAGTCAAGCACAAACACCGTTAAAATAACAACAACTGCGTCCCCTGCGCCTGGCACAGGAAAGGAAATAAATAAATTACGCTGCAAATTTATGTCTTGCCCTTGCGGCTCCGCGCTGTTGTTTTCGCCATCTAGCATGCGCTCGGCGAATGATGGCTATTGCCTGCGAAATTCGTTCCAAGTGCTTTCGTCTTTTACCGCCTTTCGTCTATTTTTTTTACTCGGATACGATACACAATGGGCTTCAGACAAAACGACACAAACCAGTAGAAAAAACTACAGCTAACTGTCGTAAGTAAAATTTTGCGTGATTACGCATCTCGGAGGCGCTTATGACACGCAAAAGGTTTCAGACAAGAGGTTTCATGAACCAGTGCAAATACTAAGTGTAACTTGTTATCGCAAGTAACATTTTGCGTGGTTACACGTCACGGATGCACATGTCACACGCAGAAGGGTTCTCTCATCACGAAATATTGCTTACATTCAAAGGGGTAGTGACATGATATTTTCGACTATTCATTTCGTGCGTCAAATGAAAGTCCTAGACCTCTAGACCCTAGAAACAACAGTGAGATGTCTGAGAGCGCCGTGAATGATTTAATAAAATATCTCTTCTATGGTCGGTTTCGGTTTCGTTTTGATGGGGATACTATATGTCGTGTCCTGACGTCACAACACCAGGTGGGAGCGGCATGTTGCGACGTTGTGACACTCGCCCCGACTCGCTGGGTCGCCTCGTATGCTGCCACTCGTTGTTAGGACAAATGTATAGCATAACGCACAACCGAGCTAGTCGGAGCCAAGTGTCAAAACATCACAATGTCCTGTTCCCACGTGACCACCTACATTGTCGTGCCGTCACGACACAGTATCCTCCCGAGAAACGAAACTGGAACTGGTTTTAGAAAAGCTATTATTTACGACGCTCTGATGCTTGTCATTATTTTTTCTTGGGTTTAGAACTCTAGGACCTTCATCTAACGGAAAAGAAAAGAGAAAAAAACGACAACAACAAATAAATGGATTGTTGAAAATATCGTGCCAATACCTTTTTAGGTATAACTTGCTGTTGCCCGTAAGACGCTGGGGGAACCCAGATTGGGGCTCACGTGAATGAGCCGCAGGCGGTTGAAACCACTACGGAGCTGTCCTCTCTTTTGTTCTGGTTTTAGGATGTCGACATTAGTAGCAGTCAATATTCCGTCAATGGGAATGAATGAATGAGTCGATCAATTCTCCAAATCTCGGTTCGAGGTAGTGAAGCGTAGAGGCAACGGCAGCTTTTCGAAAGCGACTTTCCGCGCTGCTCTCGAGGAGCGACGCGCCCATACGCGCGCTCTTCGTATACAGCCGTGCTGTATACGAAGAGAAGCTGGGTCGTCAATCAGGGACGCCGTTAATCTCGCCTCGCCCAGGTCGTGCCTGTTTGTTTGGCCCCTGAGGAGATGGTATATAGTCGCTCGCTCCACGTGTATGCGGCACGTCTTCCCTTATAGGCTCGTCTAGATCTGGCCGCTCCTATGTACGATTTTCAGATTCAGGTTAGCGAGGGTCTCTCCTGCCTTCTCTTTAAAGATTATTTAGTGTCCCCCGTGTACAACAGACATTCATAAAAGGCGCGGTCAGTTTGTATATAAAAACGAAAAAAACATTGTGGTAGAGTGGATTATAATTCTTTTTTTTAACCTCGAAGGGCCGGGGGGGGGGGGGGGTGCTTGCTTGATTTTTTGATTGATGGGGTTTGAGCGTTTTAAAATGGCACTTCGAAACGCCACGGTGGAGAGCACCGAGTTTATTTGCACCCCAGTCATCAAGTTCAAGTTTGATCTTCATTTCCTTTTCCAGCTAATAATCAACCCTTTGCCACCCACTGAACGAAAACATAACATTAGAGAAAAAAAGCGTTATTTTCATTCTAAACTAGATCAAATCTTGTTTAGTGCCCCTTTGATCTGGGCCACAGGACTGGATTGAGTGCCAGCCGTTCATGCATGCATGATCTCTCTCCTGCTGTCTTTCGGCGTCGCAGCCGAAGGTTTTTCCTTTCCGTCGCTACAGCTGAGCAGTCCTTGACTCGATATATAGGAGGGACGCCGTTCCCGTAACGTGTGCGCTTCGTGCTCTGCTGTTGCGCCTGGTTCTGGTCACGCTTGGCCAAGCGCGCTTCCTCTATCTGACGCCGTTTCGTTTTGGCCTTGTTTTGTCCCCCCGTTTCGCTCGTGGCGGTGGTCAATGCAAAGGCGTCGCGTATGGCTCGTTCGGCGGCGCCTGATGGTGATCGATGGCGACGTTTTCTTTATTTATTTTTTTTTTGCGCCAGTTACCCCATTTAGAACATTAATCACGGATGTGACTTCTTTCTTTCTTTCTTTCTTTTTCTTTCTTTCTTTCTTTCTTTCTTTCTTTCTTTGGATAACTCTGGGTGCCTTTGCGAGTCGAACGAAGGGAGATGAAAGTAACAAATGAGACACGCAAGTGTGTAAGTAGTGTCACCACAGGCGCCAGCGCCGGAACGACGGTCTGTAGTTATTCGGTGCACGGATTGCATATAGGGAATGCCACACAAATGTTTCAACCATGTGCCTTTTGTCACTGAATAAACGCAAGTGGCCACTCGCATGCAATATATATATATATATATATATATATATATATATATATATATATATATATATATATATATATATATATAATGAAAATCGGAGGTCCGTTTATTCGAGGCAGATAATGTCTTAAAGAAATCACCTGTGGAGAGTTTTAGCGATTCGCCTGGCGTTCTCGAAATTTTTAATTTTCGTAGGGTTTCCTTGCCGAAGGGAATAAAAAAAAATCTCTCGAATTACTGCCACTGGTGAGTGTAATCTGACAATTAAAAAAAAAGGAAGTGACAAAATGGCATTAAAATTGCTAACATACGCGCGGATTTCAGGTGCGCACAAAGTACGCGCGCTTCCTTGCATTTGTATACAATCTGCAATTTGCTCTGCAGAGTATACGTCAGCGCAGTTAGGTGCACCTGCATATTGCAAAGATGCGCAGGAAAAATAAACATTGGACGTATTTCGACACGGTCTCGCCCGACACCGTCCCCCGCCAGCCGATCCCGTTTTACCTTAGACGTGTACTACACACGCTCGAGGATATATTCTGTGTCCTCTGAGCTATCATTTTCTTTTTAATCTCCAAAGCTTCTAACGCTTATGTGTGCGTTCCGAACTCACAGGTAAACTACGCGACGAAGATGGAGGGATCGCCCCCTACGTTGTGTAAACTGGCATCGCGAAAAAGGGGTTCCAAATTGTTTGCGCATCTCTATAGGTGCACTCAGTAAATTCGAGACCTTCGAGGATTGCCATCTGCTCGCTCACTTTGTAGGTTTTTTCGCGCGTTAATTTTGGTGCTGTCGTTGATTCGCGCGCTCTAGATATCTTCGGCTTGCTGCGATTGGCTGCATTCTCTCGGCGCGCACGACCTTCTGTCTGCCTTTGCCAGCTTTACTTTATGTATACGAGCAAGAGACGACGGGCGATCAGTTCTGCTCGTGCGTCGCCTAATGTTTTCCTTCCTGTATTTCTTTCTGGTTGTCGAAATGGGCAGTGTGTTTGGCCACCACGTTAAATCTGACAGTGTACCCGTAGTAGAAATGACGAGCACAGTACGTTATGGGTTCTTTTTTTTTGTTATTGTTATTACATTGTGCACTTTGGGAAAGACGCGTGGGATACTTCGTTTGCCGTTCTGGTGCTAAATTAATTTAGCGCCGCTGCGCATAGCCGCTTAAATGTGCAAACATAGCGAGGTTTATTTATTTATTTATTTATTTGTTTATTTATTTGTTGGTTGGTTGGTTAATTGGTTTTAGCGTCCCAATGCAATACTGGGGGCTATGAGTTAGAGGGGTCGTGTTGTAGGGATATTCCGTATTTATTTTGGATGTCTTTGCTTCCGTTTCTTTACTCTTAATTTTTGTTTAACGTGCACCTAAATATAAATAAGTACGTGAGAGTTTCTTGCATTTTTGCCCGGCAGTGAACCTTGGTTGCCGAGGCCGGCTAACGAACCTGCAACCTTGTTCTCAGCAGCCGAATGTCATATATCCACTGAACTATGCCAGTTATACTCGTCGAGGTCAGTTTCATCTTGCGCAGATCCTTCTGTTACATTCTAAAATTATGCTAGCGTGCTCTTTTAGACTTCTTTTTAAAAATTATTTATTATTATTTTTATTATCGTCGTCATCGTCGTCGTTGTCGTTGTCGTTGTTGTTGTTGTTTCCCGATGTTGCCTCCTACACTTCGTCGGAATGTTTGTGCAGAGACGTACGGATCGCTTATAGCTGCCGTAATGTGCGAACAAAGGGCAAGCTGCTCCAACAGTTTCGGACTCGCGAACTTTACGGTGACGGGTCGGTAAACGTCCGGCGGCGCTGCAAGGCCGTTGCAGTGCGCCCATCGAAACATCGGAAACGGCCTCGGCCGTTGAGGCTGCGCAGACCCCTTGCTTGTATGAACGCGCAGTGTAAACATCGCCAGGAGCGCTCAAATGCGCAAGGAGTAAAAGGAAGAATGAACGAAAAAAGAAAGAAAGAAAGAAGGAGAGAAAGCGATATAGAGCACATCGAGAAACAGAACTATACCACGTAGAGAGAGGCTCTAATCGCCCTTGTTTCAGCTTTGTTCTGGAACACGGACTCGGATGTTAAAAGCCTGGCGCTGATCTCTTTTCGCTGATCTGGTCTTTTTGTTTGGCAATCAAAACACACTCCACGGCACTGACGTTTTTGTTGTTTCAATTAATTCCTTTTCTCCCGAGAGAGAGTACGCACGCTCTGATATCTGTTGGTACACGTTCCCATATATATATATATATAAGCTTCTGTTTGTCTTCTCTTACATCAACAATGGTCTTAGTACAGGATTTTATTTGCTTGCCTGTCTTTTTACTCTCCCGTCGATGGAAATGCATTCTTCAGTAAGCCTTCTGTTAATGCTTTTTTTTTACGTCACGGACTCGTGACAAACAAGGACAGCCTTTGAAGTCATTGTTAGAGCAGGAAAGCGCTGTGCCCTTCTGGAAACATATGCCAGCTAGCTCTTCTTCTCGCTTCTCTCCGCGATCTTTATTATTTTTTATTTTTTATATATCAATACTGTAGGTCTTCTGCAGACCCATACAGGGAGCGGGCTTTCATCATCATAGGCATGTAGTAAGATACAACAAGATCTCAAAAAGACAACAGGATAACATGAGGTAGATCATAACACATTTCAACAACAAGTGCATCAATATTATATTACCTACATGGTTACGCTTCGCGTACACGAAAACAGAAAATCTAGCATTATGTATCGTATGCTATACATGAGAAAAATGTACACACGAAAATAATACCACACTACAAGATACTTTCTGGGGTTTTACAACAGGAAAAGTAGTTATACGGGGTCCATTAGCTGCTCCACTATAGAGAACAAAACTGATCTAAATTTGGATTATTTACAGCTTCGCTTGGTAGCGCATTCCAAGCGTTCACAGCGCGAGGGAAGTAGGAAAACTTAAACGTTAAACACACACAAACCTATAGCAACGGTAAATTAGCTCGGGCCCTTTCTGTCTTTAATTTCTTTCGTTTCTTCCCTGCCTTCCCCGCGCTTCCAGTTTTTTACTACCACTTCTTGTTATTCTCGTTAATTTGTAACGAGTTTCGCCCTCGTCTGTGGTTTGTCTTATGAAATCTGTCGAGCATCGCTGAAACCGGAAACAGCTCCTGCCGGTCTGAACAACGAGCGTTACGTAGTATTTCTCCGCGGTGCGCAAGATTAATACATTCACAGCACTGATGCCTGTTCTCATTATAGTCGCGAGATCAAATCCCGGCTACGGCGGCCGCATTTAAAGGGGGCGGGGCGCGAAATGCGGTAACACCTGTGTACTTAGATTTAGGTGCACGTTAATGAACCCCAAGTGTTCCAAATTATTCCGGAGATTCCCACTACTGCGGCGTGCCTCATAATCACATAGTGGTGCTGGCACATAAAAACCCCATAATTTAATTTTGTTTTGTTCTTGTTATAGCGAGCAGACGGTGAGAACACGATGGAAATCATATGCCATTCTGAGCAGCAACAGGCGCACGCCCGATTCTTGGCTTGCTTGAACTTGACAAGCAACGTGTGACGCAGGGTAGCGTTCGAACGCAGGCATGCGCCATGCACGGTTATGTATATACTGTGCACGTGCAGAAAGTGGAAGTGCTTGCCTTGAGACGAACGACTTCCGAGTGAACGCGTAACGTTTCCTACTAGATATAATTTCTCTGCTCGCTTGGCTATTGGATCTGGTGCTGCTGTCGATATGGAAAGCTTGAACCCCCGGTGCGCTAGCATGGTACTCCGAATGAGAAGACTGTTGCAATAAATCGCCGATTCATGCGTGGTGTACACCTGCAGAAACGTTCGCTAGCACGCACAGTAACAACTAGTGTATCTAGTAAAAAAAACAAAAAAAAACATGTGCCCCGAAGAAAACCCAATAGCACATTCGTTGCGCACTGCCAGCGCGCCAAGGAATCGCGTTAGTACTGCGCGAAGCCTTCCAGCACGCTGCACCGTTCTCCAAAGACGTGGAGCACTGCCTGCCGATAGCGGCGCCGCCTGGTGTCCTGCCGCGGCGCGCTGCGGTCGCGGCGCGCCTGCCGAATGGCTTTCCTTTCTCGGTGTTTCTGTGGGCCTCCTTTTTTTCCCCGAGGTCTGTCGAGAGGCCCCTGAAGGGCCATCAGAGGCGGTCATTAGTTGCTTCTTCGGGTTCCATTATGAGCCGCTGCCCCCGTGGCTTTGCCTTCGTTGAAACGGCTTCTGGTTTTTCTGGCCTTCGTGTTCGCTCTCTTTTTTTCTGGAGTGAGCAGGAATAAAAAGAAAAGGAAACGGCGAAAGTGGTAGAAATGTAAAGTTAGCATTTCTTGCGTTTTCTTTCAGCAGTGTATTATGGCATCGCGGTTACGTTGCATTCAGGCTGTTGTATTTGTCGGCGTTACTTTTTGAGCTAGACTGAGGATCGGGCGGTAAGAGGCAGCAGAAAAAAATAAAATCAGTAGTTGGTGAGTTCGTGCACGTTAAAAAAATAAGGAATAGGATAGCCTGCTCTGGAAGTACATGTCTTGAAGACATCTGTATACGAAATATGAAAGGTGAATAAGAAAACATTGTAAACTATAAATGCCAGTCGGATGTGTGAGCATCCTCCGTTCGTCTTCTAGATTTTTATGTTTAGTTATTGTGGATATATATTTCATTGCTAGTACGGTTTCTATGATTTAGTTAAATGGGATAGTGTCCACTCTGGCTACTATTCTAATTAATTGGCTCAAATATGTGTTCTTCTGAATCCACTTTATAGTAACGCACCATGTCTAGTCGCCCTCCTCTGTGTCCCGTCGGGCTGCACCAGTCACGCAAGGTTGTCGGAATAATTATAGCTATCTAACTAATTATAAACGACTGTGTAATTACCCATGCCTGGTAACCTCGTTGACGCTGACTAAAATTGTAGCTGCACATGTTACTGTCTTTAATAGCAAAGTAATACGTAATTTCACCGGCAACAAGTGTCGAATAGAGAAGTGTAGAAGTGGGAAAAACAAGGTAACGTATTCGCTGTAGAATTCGCTAGAGAAGTGAGGTCCGGGTATTTCTGCTTATTTCATCTGTTCGAATACTTATTTTACACATCCTTTAAATTCGCATTCTGCACATAAATTAAGCGCGTATTCTAGACATCCTTTCGCACACGTATTCTGGGCATCACGGTTTATTACTAGTCATTCTCACTGCAACGAAATCTCCTCTCTTGTTCGTGCTGTTCGCTTGCACTTGTTTCAGATCGGGAATCTTTTCGCACGGTCCGATCTTTTATTACGCTCCTTCGCCTCCTGAAGACAGTAAACGCTTCCGGAACGCTTGGCTCGCGGACGTGGTATTTTCCTTGCTTCTTCTCGAGTTGGGGACACATGCCGCGAAATACGGCGAAGGCAAAAGTATCAGTTTATAGCGTTTCCTCTCTCCTTCTCAAATAGCCGGTCCCACACCGAAGATATTTGGACCGTGTGTTCTGCTGTTCGATTTCTTTTTTGTTGTAAGTTCTATGGAATTCGTCGCTAAGAGACGCGCTTTACGGTCGCGCTAGCCGACGATTTTTCGCGACGTTTTTGGAAACTGCGTGCGAGAGGAGCCAGTATCCATCGTTCTTGTTCTCGCTGGAACGGCACAAGTGCGATCGAACATACAAGAAAGAGAGAGAGAGAGAGATACACGTGCGAGGAAGTTTAAGCACAAGCGCGTTCTTTTGAGAAGAGCAACGGCGGACGCAGGGTGCTCCAGACTGTTTGAGGATGTGGGTGGCGTCATCTGTTTCATGCTGTGCAAAGTAATGGCTTTGTACTGCTGTGCCTAGGAATAACTGTGCAGTGCCCTTATAGTGAATTATCGTGTTGACTTTTCGACAAGTCTGTTTATTTTTCCCCTGCTGTTTCTTACTGCCCAAATTTAACACTTCTTGAAACTCCTAAATTAACTTACATAGTTGCTAAGCAACACTGTAGTGAACAGTCAGGCATACTATCTTGAACATCTGGGCAGAATGTTTTTCCTGTACACGCAGCAAGGAACCCACAATGTGTCTCGAAAGAATGCCTGCACGTTCCCTTAATTTTTCGGCGCCCTCGCCACAGTGGTATAGGTGGCGTGATGAATATCTGAAAAATTTGCATGCCTATATAGTGTGAAGTGGTCTGACGCAAAGCAGTACCGGAATGGATCTTTGTCGTGCTGTGAGCAAAAATATTATGGCCATTGCGACGGAGACGTTATGTATGTAACGTATTCCACGACCTCGTGCTTGGCATGTGCAACACCATAGCCGCTAAGCCATGGCAGCGGGTCTGTGTATACAAACTATCGCATTCTTACTTTATCGGGGAAGTCAAACAATAGGAAGAACGACGTTCGGCAAACGCAGCAACAAAAAAATAATAATCTTGTAATACTGAAAACGGGATTACCGCTGGTCGCGGCATCTTTGCCCTCAAGGGAACACACGTCGCCAGTTTTTTTTTTTTTCCGCATAGCAACGGTTTTCTTCTTTTTTCCTTACTTTCCTTTCTCTCCCCCCCCCCCCCCCCCGCCTGCCTCATCTCCCCTTTAGAGCGTCTACATTGAGCAGCGATAATGGCTGAGACAGGCGAACAACATGATCTCTCGGTGGCATATTTCGGACAAAATCTTGGGTTCGGCTGGATGCAGTTGCGCCGGTGTTTCTGGTCATTTTTACATCTTGGGTCGCGTGAGGAGTTCGCTAGCGAACAAAATGCTTTTGCAAAAGAAAAAGAAAAATGTTCGACACGCAGAGAAAGAAACAGTAGCTATCGAGATTGAATGCGTATACTTTGCGTGCATAAGACGACGAGCCTTGACCAATCCACTTTGCGTTCAGGTTTACCCATGTGTACACTCGACCAAGGTAACGGATTCATGTTTGTGAATGGCGCTCTTGAACGCAGAGCGCCGGGCTGGAAGCAAGCCGAAAGAGCTTGGCTCCCAGAATATAAAAGTTAAGGAAACTTGGAGCAAAACTTGTGAAAAGGCAAAGAAAGAAAGAAAGAAAGAAAGAAAGAAAGAAAGAAAGAAAGAAAGAAAGAAAGAAAGAAAGAAAGAAAGAAAGAAAGAAAGAAAGAAACTTGGAATTTGCGAAGGCGTCCCGAGTGCCCTCTCGCTAGACGAAGCGACAAAAATGTCTGAGCTAGAGACTTCGACCGAAGCCGTCTCCAATAACGAAGGAAATAGCAAGAAAGAAAGAATGTGCTGTGCAACGTTTGCGAAAGCGCGAGGTGCGCACGCCTTGAAAGGCAAATGCGAAAGCGAGCGCGGTTTGGTCCGGGCCGAAAGAAGACGGCGGATATTCGCGAATCCCTAGCGGCTTCTGTGGCCGTGTGGCAGCACTCTTTTATGGCGCTTCCTTGGCGAGGGCTGAAGAAGAAGGGCAGATGCTGGCAAAACATAGACGCAAAAGAGTGCGACCGAAGAGTGCGGCCAAAGTACGTAGTGGGGCGGCAATCCGCGTGCGTCCGAATTCGGCGCGCGGCGACGCCACAACGGGAACCACGTCGTGTATGTTTGCGGCCGGATCCCTTGAAAGGCTTCTTTGCCTCAGGACGCGACCGCCAATATGAGGCTTGTGCTGACTCGGCCGAGCGTGGCTTTGCTGATAATACGAAATGGAAGGGGAATGAATTCGTTTCTGGGGGGGTACACACATCGCACGCTTATTTGGAAGCAAATTCGTAACGCAGAACTCGACAGTCTTATTCGTATTTCTTTCTTTTTTTGTTGTTGTTCTTACTTTCCTTTTTTTTGTTCGTATTGCCCATAGTGCGTTTACAGCGGCTGTTCGTGGATGCGCACTTTCCTGTCGCACCTGGTTGTAGCATTTTCTTTTTTGGTCCCCAACGAACTTTTCTCTTCCTCTTAGCTGTTTGTTTGCTTGTACATTCGTACTGCGTTATAACGAAAATATCTTTGTTATATCCAATATTCGTTATAAGCATGCACATTGATATCGGTGGAACAAAAAAAAATGTGCAAATCTTTATTTACTTTGTTTTATCCGAAACGTATTAGTTATATCGAAGTTTCGATTTATATTGTTTTGATATCCGCCGCCGTGGCTCAGTGGCAGGCAGTATTGTCTACCGTTGAGTGAAGGACGCTTTCCGGCGGTGTCGGCAGCATACCGAAAGGTGCGGACGGCAGGGTGAGAGATAGAACTTTTTTTTGCATTTTCATTTATCATCATCAGTATGTATATTATGTCCACAGTAGGACGAAGGCCTCTCGCGGCAATATCCAATTACCCCTGTCTCGAGCCAGCTTAGCCCATGTGGAGCCTGCGAATTTACTCATTTCATTCCTTCCTTCCTTTTCATCCTTCTCCTCCTACTAATTTCATCAGACCATCTAATTCTATGACGTTCTCGGCTACGCTTGAATTCCCTTGACACCCGTTCGGTGACTCTGTAGCACTCTACTGGCTACGTGCCCCAGGCATAACATGGCCTAACCATTTTCATATTTCTCTCTAATGTCAACCGCAATATCGGCTGCGTGCTTGGCCGATAGCGATGTCAATATTATTCGGGCGCATTACAGAACCCCAGATTGGTTAATTACAGTGGCAGCGTGCATTACGTGTATGCGGCGTCTCCACAGCCTGTAGGTGTTGCTCAGAGACACATTCTATGAAGGGTACGGTGCGGCTTAGGGCAGAAAACACCGGACGTCAAGATACACGCGTCCGTTTGTACCCTTCTCATCACGCCATTCCGCGCATGTTTCCGGCGCCAATTCGCTTCTTGCGTTACGCTCCGTCGCGTACTCTGCAACTCGACGGCATGTGCAAACAAAACAGTGTCACGGACAGAAGAAGCACTGAGCAGGGAGGGACCCGATCGGAACAGGGGAGCGGCGTCTCGATCGTCGTGCAGTCTCCTCCGCGATCCTTCTCAAGCCAAGTGAAGTCAAGGCGCAATGACTCGCTTATTGAGGACCGTACAACGGCGCGCGCCGCGCCGCGTCTCCCCAAAGAGCCAAGCGATCGAGCAGCGGGTTCGTGTTCCCTTCGCCGTCTTCTCCCAGGCCCTCTTTGTGAGTCGAAGGGAGTTGACAGGGATTGAGGAGAGGACGAGAGAGAGAGAGAGAGAGAGAGAGAGCATAAGGGGAGCGCAGCTCCCTTTTCTGACTTAACCGGTGCAGCGTTTGGGATAGAGCTCGCTATTCTTGTAGACTTTTGAGGCACGAAATGTGCCCAAAGAAAGAGAGAAAAAAAAAGAAGCCGCATGTGACAGGTTTCAGAAATTGCGCAAGCTTACACATATCGCTTTTGGCATGTTGGTGGGATATTGGAAGTATACAGTACTGCCCATTCTTATAGGGTCGCTTAACAGCAACGCCTAACTTCATCGGAAAAGGAGGTCTCGTATGAAGCTCTAGGCAAACATTTGCGCACATGTGTGTCTGTCTCGTTTTTTGTCCTTCGTATAAACAGTATAGCGCAGCAAAGCAGAACGATGCCATACCAACTAGACCCAGTCGAAGCTTCATTAAACATATGCGCACACGTGTGCGTCCCGCGTGACTCCATGCCGCTCCTCAGCTGCCATCAAGTTCGAACTGAATGCTTCCCGCGCTAGTGGGACCGCACTGTACGCGGGAAAGAGCGAGCACGCGTATACGACGCAGGCCGGGACGAGACGTGTCACTGCGTATCGCCCCGTCCTCGAGACGATACGGCTTTGCCACGTCTTGTCCCCGCCTCCGCCCACGTTTGCTAGCACTGGATGCATTCTCTGGAACAAACGTCTACGATAGAAAATAAATACCCGGCCGTGGCTGTGCCACCTTCATTTAAGCCTACAGTCCCAGTATGCTCGGCTGGGAACAGAGGGGGGGGGGGGGGATATCTTTTTTTCGTGCCATCTGTGATTTTGAAACTTTTGTTCGCGACTGCACTTGCGTTGCGGAACTTTATTACCATAACTGCTTCGCACTTTTAGTGGGACAGCGATATTTACGGCTTTTTTTTCTTAAGATGGTGTACGATAGGGCGCCGGTCCTGTCGTTTGTGTCCTTCTTCAGTCCTCGTATTTTGCGCCTTGCCGTTACTCTTTCCAACTCGGCTCGCGATTAGTTGTGCCCTGCAGCTGTCGCCTAATCGGCGCTGCACCGTATTAGTGATGGCTAGAGTGCGTGTCCGGAGCGATCGAAGGTGGACACTGAGCATGCAACGCTGGAGAGAGAGAGAGAGAGATAGAGAGAGAGAGATAGAGAGAGAGAGAGAGAGAGAGAGAGAGAGAGAGAGAGAGTCGGTGATGAATAGCCTCGCGTGGAATTCCCTCTCGGAAGCAGCGGACCAGGCAATGGGCCCGACACCTCCTCTTGTCTTCGGAGGAGAATCGATGAGGCGTCGTATAGTGAGCCTTCGTTTTCCCCGCTCTATTACAAACTATACGGGCCTGCCTCTTTTTCACCATCTCACTCGCATGTCACGGTCATCGCCAACCTTCCTCTATATACCCCTTCTTCCACGACGCGGTGGCGAAGAAGAAAAAAAACGAAAAAAAAAAAAACCCGCGAGTCAGCAGTAGTAAGTTTTAGCTTACCGTATTTACTTTCTATACCGTTATGCGGCTTATATCGTGTCCGCCACCTGCTAGCTAATCCGCTGCGCTTATGCACGAGGTGCAGCACAGTTGCAGTGCGCGCTCAGCTGGCATGTCGAGGGCTGTTTGTCTCTGAGGTTGTCTTTGCTAAAGCTACTTAGTGTGGCTGCAAATAAATTGGTATTTAGGAGGACACGGACGAAGGCGAGTGTTGTTATTTTTTATTTTTATTATGCTATATACTTTAGGATTGTTCCTGAGCACGTGAAGTAAATGATTTAGATTAATAACAATTATTATTATTATTCGAAGACGTATATGTGCAATTGAAAGAGGGAAAAAGAGAAGGGAAGGACCTCTGGGAGGAGGAGAGACGTCGCAGACGACCAGAAAGCTAAGAAGAAAATGTGAAGAAATTCGTAGGAAACCACGCGGTGTTAAAGGCTTGTGCAAGTTCGGGCCGTTGGAGTGGAGGGAGTCGTATCTGTGCTGCAGCAGCGACTGGCGCCGACGCTACTTGGGAACAGTTGCAGGAACTCAAACAGTGTCTGTTTACGTTTGGTGTGGTGGTCCGGTTTGCAGTTTAGAAATAGCCAGCGACGAGATTTCGCCCGTCTCTCTGTTTACCTATGCAGCCCCGCTATTTGTTCAAACATTGTTGTGATAGAAGCGTATACAGAGAAGGCGCGCTTCTTTCTTGCGTCTCTCGTCGAGGGTTTGGTACGTAGGCGTGGCTGCACTGGAGCGGAAGTGAAATACGCTTCGAAACTGAAGGAGTCGTGGTCTGGAGCGTTACGGGAAGCCCGTAGTAGGGGCACAATCGATAACTAATATACATGTAATCTTGAAGCATACTTCAACTTTAGATATTTGCTTTTTATGAGATAACAAAAGTGTCGCCGAGTAATATGGGGCTCTGCTGGTACTGATGCAACCGCGAACGCATTGTGCGAAATGTAATAACTTTCTTTTAAAAACATACAGAAGTCGAAAAGACAACGAGGGGTGGTGGGCGGCGCGAAGCAGGAGCCGGAATCCGTAAAACGTTTAAGAAAAGTAATAATAAATAAGTAAAAGGTAACAACGTATGAGAAATGACTTCGAATTCGGATTACGCGACGTCGAAGCGAGCAGAACGACCGCTAGAAGTGGAGAGAGAATAAGATTGATTTCTGGAAAAAGAAAAGGAAGTCGTGCCCCCGCTACATGTTATCAGAGACAGGAACGCGCAAAATAAGAAAGTACGAGTGACAGGGTTTCCTTCTTCTGATTTTACCGAGTACGTCTCTTCAATATATGCCCCCTCCCCCTTTTTCCTTCCTTTTTTTTTTGCCGAATGGGTGCTTGAGCGACTCGAGGTCGTGACGTGGTAGGCCGATTTGATTTACGATACGAGTATAAGCCCACTGTTGCCAACCGCCCCACCGTTTTCGCTATAGCCCGTCGAGAGCGTGACAAAGAAAGGGTTCGTTTTCGTGCGCACTCTTACAGCGGAGGGCCGCTGTTCCCTTTGAATGCGGTCACGCGAACGGCTGGCTCGGACAGTCGAATCTTTCATTTCCACTATGTCGAGAAGAAAAGGACGCACCAGGAGAAAAACGAAGTTATAGAGAAGTAAGATCTGACTAATGCAACTCTTTCATCCCAACCCGCTTCCTTCCCAACCGTTCTCGGTTTCTGAAACTTTTATGTATTGGCTTATAGCACCGGACACTGTATCCTCATTTCGGTTCAGTGTGAGGTGCGCTTTCAACGGCTCTGTGTATTTCCTGTCCCGTTAGAGAAAAAGCTAGAATCGTCGTCAACGTTGAGACGGAGTGTTTGTAAATTCTGCACCGGATATTGATTTCACTCGAGCGGAGAAAAATGTGTTGGGTTGTGGTAGAGCAGTGCTTCAGCGTTTTTTTTTTTATTGTTTTTTTGCGTAGATGTATCGGCGAAAGTGCCGTGATCAGAAATCGAAGCTGCCGCTCTGACCTACCTTTGTTATTCTTGCCATGGACCAACGCGAACACGGACGATTCGTCTTGGAAAATAACGCGCCGACTCCTTTGTTTGGTGGTCTGAAAAGAGTGAAAGGGCTCGTGCACTTTTTCTTGCGGTCTGTGTAATGTGTATAGACGGTTTCACTCGCGCGATAACAACAGCGAGAGAGCGGCCCCAAGAAACTTCCGGTCGCGGGCCTTACCTGTCTACTGCGCAGGAACACAAAGCGCTTTTATAAGTTGTTTCGCTGTGCGGAAAGTCTATTTTTAAGTTTTGAGATAAAATACATGCGCATTACGCCTCAAGACTAATACATAAAATTTTCGCGTAACCGACGGCAACATTCACTTGTGAAATTGCCGTTATGTACAGAGGAAAAGTTGAAAATCTGCGGGCTTAGATTTTAACGCACTCCATGCTACTCGATATCGCAGCCAATGCCTTTCTTGCTCGCTAAATTTAGCGGGCTACGTCAATGAGCAAAACTGGAAGCCGTCCAGGGCCTATGTTTGTAAACAGTGAAAGGGTCTATAGAAAGTTATGTATCGATCGTGCATAGAACAAGCTTTACGTAATTTCTTCAAGTTTTCTACAATTCTTTGACCCCTTTTGTGATTCAAGCTCACATAAATCCGCCACTGGCCTGTAGACGGAGTCGCTGTCTATGACTAACGCATTAAACATTTCGCGAGGGTGCCACAGAAATTGACAGGCATTGCGAAACGTTGACTGCCGCGAGAAATATATATTTTCAGCTAATTCATGTATGTACGCGCGGGAAGCTCGGATTGTTGTCGGCTGGTTAGCTGAATCGTTCTTTTTTTCCCTTTTCAGCGCTCGCTTAACTGTAACTATAGTAGCGCTGGCGCGCATCGTAATCTTCCTTGCCATAAAGCAATAGTAATAAGTGAACGCTCTCTTCAGAGACATCAACTGCGTACAGAGACGTTCACAACCTGCTGTAGGCAGTGCACATAGACTGCTTAGCGTTGTGGTGTGTCCCAGTAATATATATATATATATATATATATATATATATATATATATATATACTACATGAGTAAGTAAGGAGGTGTCGGCACCAACAGATGGTGCGGCTTCCCCTATTCACGTGATAAACATTGGAACGTATCACAGTCCGCACAACATGGTAAAGTTAAAGCAAATGCACATTATTAGACATACTGCGCACCCTCTCGAATAACGTGGAGTATGAGGAGTATGAGTATCGCGCTGCGACGCCATTCACCAGCACGGTGGGCAAATTCTGCCTTGGGGACGCATTTGCGTTTGGCTCTCGCCGTGGCACTGCTGCCTTTAGCCGCTCGAACGGGAAGCAGGGTCAACCGCACTTGAACCCAGTTGCTTCAGTATTTGACCCAAATGCACGCCGTCCCGTTCGAGATTTCTCTGACTCGCCTTGGCTTGGCTTAACTCCGCCGACCTTCGAAGCACATATTTCCGAGTTCCGCGCTATCTGACGCGAGTGCTCGCTAAATCTAAACAAACAAACGCCAGTCTCTCCCGCCTTCCCTCCTTCAATTTTTCTTATTTATTCATTCATTTATTTTATTATTTTTTGTTCAATTTGTTTGTTTCCTTTAGAAGTCAATTTGCCTCTTAGTGGTCGGCGCTGGTGTTGCCAATTGCCGCGTCTTTCGCGTGATTTATTTTCCCCTCCGTGCGTTGTCCGGTCACGTGATCGCGCATGGCGCACTGCCAGGCCGAGGCGCACATGGGTGGTATTGGCGGTGAAGGGGTGGGGCGTGAGTCCTTTGGAGATGCGACCGGCTAGCGCGGACCCGACATCGTGACGTAACGTAATCGCGGGAGAAATTACTTGCGCAGTCCGCGCACTTCGTCGCTATAATCCAAAAACGTTGATCGGGGCCGCAAGCGTATATATATAGGTGCCAAATGTCGCGGTGGGTTCGTCCCCCAGCCCATCTGTGCGGTTTGCGACATCGAGATTCTGTTTATGTCGTGGTCGGTTTGTTCGCTAGCTTTCTCGTCGCTCACGCCGCTTTTCGCATGTGTTTCTTGCCGCTAGTGCGTGAAGAAGCCTTGTGAACTGCAGTTTGACATTGGTGTAGTGGCATCTTTTCTCTTCTTTTTTATTTCGAGGCAGTGCGTAGAGACGAGACACCGATAGGATAGAAACGAAGTACGCACAGATCTTGCGCCATACTTTGTGTCTGTCTTTACGTACATACCTTCTACATACATACATACATACATACATACATACATACATACATACATACATACATACATACATACATACATACATACATACATACATACATGCATGCGTACATGCATGCATACATACATACATACATACATACATACATACATACATACATACATACATACATACATACATACATACGTACGTACGTACACGTACATACATACATACATACATACATACATACATACATACATACATACATACATACATACATACATACATACATACATACATACATACATACATACATACATACATTTTCTTTTATCTATGTGTCTCTCGAGCACTCTGACATGTTGCTTGTCGCCTGATTCATCTTCAGAGCGAATCTTATTGTAAACGATTTCTCGAAGGACATCTCAGGGAAGTGGGATATGTCAAGTGGCACATTTCTGACGACACAAGTGTTGAAGTGCGGAATTGGAAATATATCCACTTTTTGTGGTTGTCATTCGAATCCTAACTGCAAATATGCAGAAGAAGAGCAATATTAATATGTCGTTAGTAGCGAATTTTGGCTTTTGGGGGAAGCTTCTCGTTCGTACCTGTACGGAGTTCCGTGCCGTTAGGCACACACTTTTTTTTTTTTTTTCGTCGTCGTCGACCCGCGCGAACCGAGTTGCGAAGTCCGCCCACTTCGTACCCGGTCCCGAGGGAGCTCTTATCCTTATGGTGCCAAGTTGCTGGCGCTGAGTTGTCGTTTATTTCACGGGCGTTTTTTTTTTATGTACATTTTCCCCCCGTTTCCGCTCGCCGCTAAAATAGCCTGGGATCTTTTCGACCTGGACAAAAAATAGACTTCTTGATACGAGATCGCATGAATAATTAAAAAGGGGACATGTTACCTCTTTCTTTCCCTTTTAATTATTCTTCGTTTATTTATTATTATTATTTTTTCTACAATGTGGATGCTCTGTGTGTGCGAGTACTTATTTGGCTTGTGATGTTCATGGACTTGACCGTAAGCTCTCGCGGACCATGCGGATAGCGCTCTATACCTCTGTATTCTGTGTCCCTGTCAGAACGTCATTTTATTTCCACGTAGCTTTATTTTTTTTTCAAGCAAATGATTGATTCAAGTGCGGCAGGGAAGCGGTTTGATTGCTATAGAATGTTTCGTGCCGCTTCGCGTCATGCGGAACTAGCTGCTCTTCGCGCTGCACTTTATTTCGTCACTCGAGAACCGCCTCGACAATGGTCGATCTTCAGTGACTTAAAGGCAGCTCTACAATCTGTGCTGTCACTCTGCGTCGCGGGCCATTCGAACAGCTCGTATTCGATATTAGATACCTACTCCATACATCACATGAGAAAGGACACCACGTGACGTTTCAGTGGCTGCCAAGTCACTGCGGCGTCATAGGAAACGAAGACGCCGATAATGCCGCTCGGGTAGCTTTGAAGACACACAGGAACAGACCATACCGCTTTCACGGTCCGACGCAGCTAGCAGACTTCGAGTGCTTGCACAGGAGATCACGCTCTCTCAATGGTGCATGCCAAGCAGCCAGACCAACCGGAGCAATCGTCAATACGACCTGCCCTCTTTGATGCATATCTGTATGCCATCTGGACTCCGCCGAAGAGAGTCCACTCTGCTTTATCGCTTATGGCTAGGGGTGGCAGTCACGAAATCTTACTCATTTCACATTGGAATGGCCGACAACGCTCTCTGCAATGCCTGTCTTTGCGAGGAGACGCTAGAACACATTCTGTGCGACTGTCCTGAATATAATGTTCAGCTACAGTCCCTGGCGTCCGTTCTAGCGCCCGTTGACAATAGACCATTGTCAGTTGAAACGATTTTCACATATCGCCGACAGAAGACATCGCAACTGAAGGCGACGAAGGGACTACTTCGGTTTTTGAAAGAGACGGGCTTGGACAAGCGGCTGTGACAGTGATGTCACGTACCACGCAAGAGTGACGGACTGTAACTACGATACTGTGTTGTGTGCTCTCTCTGTCTCCTCCCCCATCTTTCATCCCTCCCATCCCGCTCCCATGTGTAGGGTAGCAAACCGGTTGAGCTAAACTGCTTAACCTCCCTGCCTTTCCTTTTCCACTTTTTCCTTCCTTCCTTCCTTCGCGTCATCCCTGCAGTCACTCAGCAGTTCGTCGTGGGTACGTCGCCGTCACGTTTGTTGCCAACATTTCGAATATAGTGTGCTATAGTCTGGTCATACCGGGAGCGATCAGAAATTGCCGTTGCCGTCTCTTTCGGCCGCACAAGTGAGACCCAATTGCTTGCGTGAATTTTTTCGTAGGCAGCGAATGCGTCGCTGCCCTGTCTCAAGAGTGTTGTGCCATGCCCAATACGTTTCGAACCAGTGCACTCGTGTCGTGCAAACAGGTGGTCTCGTGTTTAGTGTTATTATTATTGTTATTTTTTAGTATTTCGTGGTCTTTCTATACGGATAAAAGAATTATTGCGTATTAGGTAAGAACGCTAATGCAGTCAAGTGACACAGTAAGAGCGTAATTGGAGACCACTCGAAAAAAGAATATCTGTCCTGCAGTAAACATCCGGTAAAGATGCCGATTATGAGGTGAAAGTTGTATAGCTGCATCGGACGTTCCCTGTAAGATTCTCCGCCGCTTTATAATTGAAAATATTGTTCCAAGTTCAAGGCTTGCAAAGTTGATTAGTTAATACTGACTGATCATTCAGTTAAACAACAAACAGAAGAGTTGTGTGTACTTCACAGAGTACGCGTCTTTCTTATTTTTTTTATTTTCAGTCGCGTCTTCGTGTAGTGCACCGGCATAGCTTGAAAACCTTCGCTCAACTTGGCCGATACACCGTGGATGTATACCGTTAACCTCTCGCACCTAACGGCGTCCTTTCGCCGACGCCCCGAATCGCAAATGCCACAGCTCCGTTGCAGGCAAAGGTGCCGAGGGTAATTAGGCTCTCGCCTCGACACGCTCCCCAGGGCAGGTGCACGTGACCTATAGGACAACACAGCGCGGGCCGCTTTCGCACGGCACGTCGCCGCGGCGGCGGCGACCTTTGCAAGCGTCGTCGTCGGCGCGGCATTGAAAAGGAAGGAAGTAGCGACGCGACCCAGACTATAAAAGCCGCCACTGCGGTCTGAACCCCGGTGAATCTTTGATGAAACCCCGGGCGGGGCCGGCGCGTACTGTGTGGCTCCCCGGGCTCTCGTCGCTCATCTCGGCTGCGAGCGCCCCCCCCGAACTGCAGCACCCCCCATCAGCTGCAGCTGCCCGGGCCGGCGCTTTTCTTTTTAAAGGTCGCGCGCGCGACGGCGCCCCCGCCGGGCCCAGTGCGAGGCTGCGAACGCGATCATGAAGCCGATTCCGTTTCTCGGCCGGTTTGCGAGACCCCCTCCTCCCCTTTGGGGATAGCGCAGTCTCGTGTGTAGCGTTCGTTCCTTCGGGGGCTGCGGGAAAAGTTGGATGTCGCCGCTGAAGATCATCTGGAAGGGTGAGCTGTACACCGATTTGCGTGCGAGGCGGCTCGTTGGCATGGCCTCAAGGGGGGCGGGGGGCGGGGGGGGGGGGTGCTGTTATGCGGGAGCGGTGGGAGTGGGTGACGCTAATGTATCGCTGCACTTTTTACGGTGTCGGCCGTTAACAGTTCATCCAGTCTCTGCCGCATCCTGGAATGCTGGTGCATAGCGCAAATAATATGAGGACACGATAAGAGCATGCACGTGTGCACCGTATATATGTGTATTGTGTGTTCCTGTGCGTCGTCTCGTACCATTGTCTCGTATGCGCTACACATAACAATCCAAGAAGGTGTACAGGCAACCCTGTATTGCAACGCCAGTTTCGTCATCCGTTCATGGAGTTACTTGAGATGAAATTTTCCATATAGTGAGTATATAGGCCCAGTGCACATGCTGTAGTGAAACTTTTTATGAATGGTCCGAAAAAATCCTAAAGCCCGTAATTAACACAGTTGCACGGAAACTAGTGTCGCACTTGGAATGCCTCGCGGCTCTTTAAGTTCGCTGTCAGTTGACACCATACTGATGCACGGCAAGATAGATTTGAATCTGTCAAAATGCTTACGTCTCGCTTTACCTCCCAAGCTTGTCGGCTCTTTTCATTACATGCACGCCGATGTTTTGTTGATGCTTCGCGCGGCAAACTTTCACCTTGTGTTCGTGTTGCATTACCGGCTTCGAAGGCGCAGGTCAGGCTTTTGCAGTACGCGTGCTGCAGATGCTTGTACAGGTGTATACGATGCTTCGCAACCGCATCAACTCCGAATCTGCGCACAACTTAGAAATTGATCGTATAGCAGCCGCAGTTGGTGGAGCCCTCAGTCCGAAGATAAAAATTGGGAGGACGCTTACTCTTCGCCTTTAAGAGTGGGACGCGATAGCATTCAAAGATCTCAGGCTGCTTCTCACGCTTCCCGGCAACTGATGCTCACATAACCGTAACGTTTACTGTGCTACGCTTGCGGCGAACGCTGTGCACGAAGGCGAGTGTTCTCGTAGAAACGCGGCTTCTTGTGTGGGCCGCGATACGGCGGAGGCGAGCGCCATCTGCAGGTGTCGCAAGGAACCGGGCGCGCCTCTTTATGGCCTTTGAGGTCTGAAACCTCGGAGGCCATGGCCGCCCTATGAATTTTAGAAACGCTGGAAAGTGGGTTTGCGTGTGAGTTTACGCTTAACAGAGCTATATTTTCTCGTATATTCAGATTAGAATACGACGCTATCATGTCTGTAAGTTGTGTATAAGTCGTACTTTACTATTTTTCTGACGTATTTTGCTTTGAGAAATTCAATTAGTTCAGTAACTTCTTCGCGCTACGTAGAGGGCCTGCGTGGTTAAATATGCGTGGTGCGGAATGATATTTACTGAAACGGCGGTCAACGCTGGACGCGTGACGCCGGATTTTCTGCGACACGGGGCGCTTAACGCTGTCGCTTCGAAGGCTTCTGTAGGAGCACGCGTTGAAGAGAGCGCGAGCAACATCGCATCTTTAGTCGCGCTACGCTCGTACGCACACACGCTCTGTTGGCCAGTCATGGCCGGACCGCACTCCGTCGACGTCTCTCATCGACCGCAAGCGTAGGGACGCCGTCGCGTTCCTCGTGTCTGGATGTGACAGCGGAGGATGGGACGGACGAAAGGGAACGCGGGGAAAGCGTAGCGAACGAGGGCTCGCTGCGCGTACGAACCGCCGGCTAATGGTCCCGCGCCGGTCGCGCAGACCCGCGGTCCTGCAGGGCGGGCGCGCGCCGCTGTTCCGACCGCGTAATGGCACGAGGCCGTGATTGCTACATCGCGACTCTGGTTGTTCCGTCTCCGAAAGCCGCGTTCCTGGACTGAGTGCCTTTCTTTTTCCCTCCGTGTCCTGCAGCGCGGAATTGCGGCCGATTCCCGTTCAGTTGGATGGCGTCGTTAGCCTGTATACTGTGCCGTGCAGCGGACGCCGCGGTCGCACTGCGTCTGCGGATAACTGGAGCACGAGACCTATACGCGGTGCTGCGCTATTGTTGAAGCGTCGTGGCTCGCATGCGTGGCCGGAGAACAGGCACAGCGGAGACTGCAAGACGATTGCGCATCATCAGTCGTCTTTCTCTGTCCGCCTTGTCTTTGATGTTACCGTGTGCCATCTGCTAGAAATAACAGGTGCAGGCGTACCTGCAGTAACGTATTTGCATTCTCTAGTTTGCGTCGTCTGCTTTCGACGGAGATAGAAGCGGTTGATACTTGAAGATATACGACGTGGATTTCGGGCCCCCTTGGTGCAATCATCGTGCCATATCTCGTGTATCTTGGTAGTGACGGAGGATGTTCGTGGTTGTTTGTGGATATGTTAGCATATATGTAGAGCTCAGTAAACACACCTACGATTTACGATGTGTGCACTCTTCTGTTTACCTCCATTTTTTATCTATTACGTACCGTTGCATATCACCTATGCGTAAAACCTCGAATGGCGTTTCGAATATCGAATCAGTCGCGCATTTATCGCCTTATTATATCGAAGTCTTCTCATTTCAGTTTTCTGATCTGAACTATGCCGTTCAGTCCGTGCCCGTGTATATCACACGGCGACATCACTGTCGGAGCACTACTTTTTTTGTGCGCAGTGATGGATATATCCCTGAGCGCAGCTCCTACCATTTAAGGCAATAACTCTCGTTTTCCCTCCTCCATGCACCCTATATACTTTCCCCAATGCTGCGTAGTTGCTACGAGACAGCGCCCATCGAAGTTTAAGCTTGGGAAACGCATTGCAGGGAAGCCCCCTCACCAGCCTGGTTTCCTCCGCGATTTAAACGGGGCTGTCTTTTCGTTGAGTGCGCGCGCCCTTTTTTGTCGCAAAAGAGAGAAACTCCGTGAGCAAAATTCCGAGGCCCCGCTTGTTTTCCCGCGTCCTTCAATGGCCATCGGCTGCTGTCCGAACCGTTTCTTCCCGGAGCGAATTGCGATGCGACTGTTATATACTGGTATCGTCGTGTTTCCTCCCCTTCTGTGCTACGGCGTGCCGTATATATAGTTGTACTACAGTAGCTGTTTTGCGACGGGGGGGACCTGCTTCGCGCTGTCGTTTCACATTTGTATGTCACTTTGGCTTTGATCTTCTCCATTCTTTCTGAGTTCCTTCGGCGTCTGTTCCACTGAACCTGAAAGAAGTCCGGCACTTTTAGGCTTCACTGTCAAGTTTATTGTTCTTTTTTTTTAACGTTCTTAATACAAATTCCTTTCGATCTCATTCTCTTCTTGTTTTTGGCTGTGGTGGTGTCATAGTTTTGTATATGCGATTTTGGCGGACCATTCTTCGGAAGAACGGCCCGCTTTTATTTGTTGCGGTCACGTCTTCTCTGCCGAGTATGATCGAGTCCGCGAACACGGACGCACTCCTATTGTACACAACGGTGTTCAATGAGCATTGCGACACGCATTGTCGAAGCACCCTTTGATTTTTTTGCCGGCTATCGGTATTTGTTTTATCGAGACGCGTTTTCGACATTTATCCGCCAATTCGCGCGATGATGGCGCGAGTCCAGTGATCACGACCACTTGCATTCAAATAATTTTTTTTTCGATAACATGTGATAGTGCAAAAAAGGGGAACATAAGAATTTCTATATCGCGCTCAATGCAAGTTAACTCTGAGAGACTGATTGTGTAGAGGACGAGGTGCTACAGCCAAACCTCGTTATAACGAAACGATATAACGAAATCATTGATGTAATGACGTAAGTGAAATTTCCCATGAAATCTCCGTGGAAATTACTAGTGCAGCACATGCAATTATGAATATAACGATGTTACTCTGGCTCCGAGTTCAACTTTATTGTAACGAGGTTTTGTTTTCCGCAACCCTTTGTAGAAGATGGCACAGCGCCTTAAGTTACTCTTGCGCAGATGTATCAACGCGGCATCTATACCCCCTCTCTTTCCCATTTCCCCCTTTCCTCTCTTTTGTACACGCTTCGCGCTAAGCGCGTCGTGTTTTAAGTCACGTTCTCTTGTCTCTCGAGTATCCTGTGAGCACCACGATTCAGCTGACTGCTCGATCAAGAGCTACGATGCGCGTGTTTTGAGTCGCTGTTTCCGCGAACGTTGCGTATTGCACGCATCGGCAAAAGTGTGCCAAGCTCTAGACCAGTTTGTACATACTTACCGATCCCCCGCACACGCCGTACACATGTGCGCGGGAACTGCGCATAATTACTTGCGCAGTACCTCATGGAGTATGAATGCATCCATTAATCAGTCCGTTCGACGTGCACATATGCACTGCGACGTCACATGTGCACCGTGACGTCATTATATAAACCGCCGCCGCCACTGCTGCTGCCACTGCTGTTGCTGCCTCCACTGCTGCCGCAAGATGCGTATTCTCGCACTGGCGAGTGGTGAAAAACGGATTGCAGTTGAGGGACGGGTTTGTGTGCGCGTAGACGGGAGAACGTAGCGAGAGCATTATAATGTGACTGAGTGTGTGTGTGTGTGTGCGACCGACGCCAGGCCATGCTGGAGTTCCCGGCGTACAAGGACCGTTCCAGGCGGCGAATGTCGCTCCCGGTGGGTCGGTACCTGGACAGCCGCCGCTCCAGCGCCGTCTCTACCTGCTCCTCCTGTGAGTGTGTAATTGATCGGGCTTAGTGCTTAGACTGCGCGTGTACGCATAGCCAGGCATTGTTTGTCCCGTCTCTGTCCTCCTCGCACCCCGCTTTGTCCGCCCTCCTCGTTGGCGTCGACTCTTAAACTAGAAACCTTTCGAAAATTAAGCCGCCAGTGATGCGCTCGTAGTAAAAGAAAAGAGAGAAAAATAATTGCATTCCGTTTTAAGCGATATGTATGGGGCAACGCATCTGAGTATAGTTTAATTATTGTTCTGTTTTATGCTAAAGTTTGGAATCACGCGAATTGACACTTATCCAAATTTTACGCTAGTTTGTGCGAAATCGTTTTGTGGCCACCGAAAACGAAACACGCCCGCGAAGTGCTGTCGGTGTCATAAGCTAGCAAATTGTTGCATCCTAGAATATGTGGTGATTGCTGCACGCTTAAAAGTACAACAAAGCTCCGTTCTAGCATACGATTTTGTCCTACCACTTGTTTTGATTCGAAGCAACTGGTGTACAAAAACAGATCCGACACCGCGCTTGCGTCATAGAGAACTCCAATTTTATTTATTTATTTATTTATTTATTTAGTTAGTTAGTTAGTTAGTTAGTTAGTTTGTTTGTTTGTTTGTTAGTTTGTTAGTTAGTTAGTTAGTTTGTTAGTTTGTTAGTTAGTTAGTTAGTTAGTTAGTTAGTTAGTTAGTTAGTTAGTTAGTTGATAATTGAAAACGTTGGGAACTTTTCTTGGTAAACTTTTTAGAACATTTGATTGTATCATCAATGGACACAAACGACACGAGAGGTGATCACATAACACACACACGCACACTGACGAGCATTCAGTGTCGACGTGCACGTTTGGCTCGACGAGCAGTGTCGTGCACGTGACGAGACACAATGTACTGCCAAAAAAAGAAAAAAAAAACGACAGGCACATCTTGTCCTACAATGTTGACTCGCTAAGGTACGGACTAGTTGCGCTGAGGGCACGCCCCATTAACGAGAGTTAATCCGACGGAGCGAAACTGGCCGCCGCCGCGACAATGTCCTGAATCGATTCCGTGGCACATCCGAGCGACCTTCTCCAACGATCCTATACGCACGCCGTTTCGCGGCTGAAGGCGCACGTTCGATTCCGGACTCATGTCACGGAGGCCAGAATGGCCGGAAACAGTCCTGTATCTGGAAGATGTGCCTGCCTCGAAGCGGAGCGGACGCTCTCGAGTTGCACCGCGGTCGTGCTATCGCGATATATATATAGCACGCAGCAGGCGCGGTGTCGCTTGTGCACCGACCGGACGGACGCGTGGGCGCGTTCGGTGTCAACCCGACACGGTGACTTCCTTCCTGCGGCGCGACTGGACGGCGCTGACGAACCAAGAAACAATAGGAGCGGGCAGTGCGAAAGGGGGGGGGGGCGACTACACTGACCGCGTGCTCCATTTCGCCGCGTTCGTCACCTGGGACGTCCTCGCGCTCTGCGTTCGCACGGTGTCTCCCTTCTAGTCTCCGTCTCGGAATCCGTCGCGCCGGGAAAGAGCTCCTTGGGCATATGATCGTCGCCCCGTATTTTCGTCGATGTGGAAAGAGATATACGTTGTGCGGGGGCGCGTAACGGAAAGCGACATTTTCCGGTTGTCCATGGCTGTCTAGACAGGTCATCTGGCTGTCCCGCCTTCCACGTGGTGAGCCCAGCCTCGTTAGCTTGTTTAGTCCGCGTACCTGCGTCTGTCCAAAGAATCGACCGGTGGCCCATGCGATTGTCTCGACGTCACGTGTACTACCACCCGTGACGCGACTGTGATCGTTTGTGTGGTACCCCTCCCCCCCTCCCCCTTTCCTGCTCGTTCAAACTTTACGTGTGCGACGGCCGCTGTCCTGACGTCCTCTCCACGTGTGGCGGAGGCTCCAGGCGAGCTAGTTAATGAGAATGTCATCTTGTAGCTCTGTATAGCGTAAGCATTGCAGAGGAAAACTCTTCACTCGCAGGTTGTCGCCCGTAGAATGTCGTCTCGACATCGGCCTTTTGTGCCAGTCTCAGTATTTTCGACATTCGCCACCCGGCGCTTCGGTCGACTCCGCAACTTCCAACTGAGGTCGTATTTCGGGTTGTAGTATAGTGTAAACGTTTCACAAGTGCATACTGCACTTTTTAAGTGACGACAGAGAGACCCCGTTTTTGGGCAGCTCTGAAAAGCAGTCGTGAGCGCATCCGGGCAGCTAGTTGCCTTTATTGGCTTCGGCACAGATTACGGTAGTATAACAAGCTTTCTCTAAGTGCTGACACGAGTATCCTGCTAGCCCACACTTGGATTGACACGTCTAGTTTTTCCGACAGGCGGGACTGTCAGTCTCTGTCGCGATCATTCGTGACGTACATCCTCCTCGCCTTCCGGGAAACGGTTCCATTACCGCGAAGCTACCCACTGTCCAAGCATCTCGCCGTAACCTTATGGCAAGTCAGTTCCTCGAGGCCTTAACTGAAGACGCGCGTTGCGTGCCCCGAGAAACGTTGCGGCCATCCAACTAGCGCGTTCGGGCATGCTACCGACGAGAGTCGTGCCAGGACCACGGACCGGGAACCAGTGTCGTTGCACGGTGTAGCGCTGGCCCGAGACCGCCGACGTTTAAGCATCGTGTAGCGCGCCGCGTTCGCCTCAGGACCGTCGCCGTGTGCCCCTCTCTCGCTTCGCCCTCGCGCGTGCCGGCCGACCCGCAGTCCGAACTGGGAACATCTATTTCGAGAAGAAGCGCGCCCGCGGCCAAAACTCTCTCGGCGCACTGCGCGCAGCGTCTGCGTGCGGAACGCGCGCGTAACTTAGCTGCAGCGTCGCCGACGTAAGCGAGTTGTGCGAAGAAGCTTAGGTTGCGGGACTTGTGTGTCACCTTTCGAGCGCCTCTCCTGTTTTGCTTCCGTTTCCCTCTTGTTCTCGAACTCAGCCGTCATTTTCCAGTGTCGGCGGTCCGTTTCGTTCATCGGCCTCGGCGTTTGTGACTGAATCGGTAAAGGCCGCGTGATATAGGTACGTACCAAAGTGTCGCGCGCTGTTTCCATACTTGTGCTTGCATCCTAAGTATGTTATTCAGGTTGCTCCATCTTAAATGCTTTATTTTTATTTAGTAACCCGGTATCCCTTAACTTGTTTAAAGGGTTAGTTCCCACTGCTCGGACTTTCTGTACTTTTCCAACCGTCTCGTATCCATTTCCCAACGTCGTAAGGCGCCAGCGTCCAAATGTTTGTGAGGCCGGGCTTGCATCGCTGATGCTCATTTGAAGAAGCGTCGGTTCTGCGAGCGAGTGACCATACTGGCGATTTTTGTATTTGTTTGCTTCATCCTCGTACTAACTTCTTGTTAAATGTATCGTCCAAGTAACCAGCCTTTTTTTGAACATTTATTCTCTGATCAAGCAATTTGTTTAACTCGCTATTTAGCACATCTGTTTGGTTAAATTCTTCACACGCTCCTCAGTAATTCAACTTAACTTTTTTTATATCTTACGCAAACAATTCTGGTTATTAAACATCCTTAAATCCGCTAGCTGTATCTATATACTCGGTTTTCTTTTGCAATCTCGGTCGAGTCGGCATCTGTCCGTTTAGTACGTTTAAGCTGATTCTGTGCCTGTTGATCGTACCTTTCTCTCGCATACCCTGCCCGCTGAGCCTTGTTGGTTTTGGTTTTATCGTCTGTGGCTTGGCTGCGTGATTGTCTTTCGCGTACGGTCCCGTTCTCTCGGTGGTTTGTTTTCGTCGAGTCCACTTCTTGCTCGTGTCCACACAAGCGGAACGCGTTCATTCTTAGCGGGTCCGCACGCCGCGCAGTTCCTCCCCGCATTAAGCGACAGCCTCCGCATTTCCGAAGTGATATTCCTATCGCCCGCTATTTCCCGACCGGCCCTTGTTTGTTTGTTCACCATTCTGTTGTGGTGTACGCCTTCGTAACTCTTATTTTCTTGACTTCCACTTTGAGTTGCGTGCGTAGCTGAGTGAGTAACGGTCCGTGTGTGAAGGAGGCGTTATAAGCGAGGCCTGAGTTTCGATAGCTTTTCGGGAAGAGCCTGTCTGGAAGGGGGCTGGTCGAGAAAAAAGGCAACGTCTTGGTGATTGCTGTTAAACCAGGTTAATATGACTCCAAGCCCTTCGTTAAAACCTCACGTTGGCTTCGGAACTTATTTTCGGTTTATACGTTTCACCTCGTAGCTCCTTACAGCGTGTAAGCTAAAATTTAGCAAATTGAGCTTGCCTGGGAACACTGGATCGGTTGACCTATTGCCGCTGTATCGCGCTCTTTGCCTGTGGCTGTTTTTGTAGTTGTGGGACGCGTAAAGTTCAGGTTAACACCGATTACCTAGGTCTTTCACCTCAATTTACAATTTCGTCCTCGCCCTTCATAAGTAGCGTTGGCGACTTGAAGGGGCTCTGCAGCAGCGTGTCGGGCAGCGTTTCGCTTCACCACCGCGCGTGTACGCTTACGCTAGTTCTTTTTTTTTTTCGGGAACCGCAGCAGCACTCGCGGAATACTCTAAACCTCGTTTCAGTACATCACAGTTAACCGAAGATAGCATTTCGACTCGTGATGGCTAGTGCTAGCGAAGCTGTGGAAGGGGAGGTGAAGGAGACGACTCTGTCGTCGTCGCCGCATGTCCAGAGACGCCGGGTGCTTCGCATCAACGCGTTCAAGAACCGCGGCAAGTCCGGTGAGTGCTTCGGCGAGCGTTGCAGCTCCGCGAGCGCATGCTAAAAGGAACGCTGTGTTCCTTCCGAGTTTCTGTTGAGTTCCTGCCGAGTCTGAAGCTACATTAGATAAAACTCGGTGCCGTGTAAAGCGGTCTCGATTGGTTATTAATGAGAAGTCTATGGTGTCTTGTCTACAGAAACCCGCGGGTTGAATCGGAATGAACGATCAGCGTAAAGGAGAGCGCCAGTTCCACAAGCCCATACTAACATGTACTTTGCTTGCGTTTGAATTTTTACTGAGCTCCTACAGAGTCCGAAGGTGCAATATAGAAACTTGGGGTCTCGTAAGGTTGACGTGATTAGGTATTTATGACATGTTTGTGGTTTCTTGTCGATAGAAACTCGTCCATTCAACCGGAGTAAATTATCAGTAGGCGGCAAAGCACTGCAACTCCAGGCAGCCTTACTAAAAATGGACTTCACATTGTTTTTGAGTTTTCACTGAGCTCCTCTGGACTCAGAAGTAGCCCTTTTGAAACCCTGGGCTTTATAAAATCTTATTGATTTATATTTCATGAGACGTTTATAGCGTCCTGTCAACAGAAGCCCGTTCACTACACCGTGATAAATGTTAAATTATTAGTTAGAGGGAGAGATGAATATAAGACGAGGCAGGCAGGTTAACGAGAATGCGCGTCCGGTTGGATGCCCTGTAGCGGAAGGGGAAACAACAGAAATAATTAAAAAAAAAAGAACGAAGTTGTGAGAAGAACTGTCTGCACACAATTGTGAGGTGTCTGAGGACATAACGGTTACGTAGTACTTTCTTTTTTTAAGACGTAGTGAATTGCTTTTAAAACCACTTGGACAGGCGTCGGCTGGGACCCAGGTCGAGGAATTCGTTTCTTTTTTTCTTGAGAGGATCGACGATATTGTCGACTATGACAAGAGTGGACAATTCAGCGTATGCTACGGAACATAAGAACCACCAGCAGTCATCAGCCAGCCCTCAGTATGCAATGTTGCGCACTGCTGCTACATTATCGCGCAGCCCCCGACGCCACAACGTTCACATGTTCGCCCACACACACACACACACACACACGCACGCACGCACACACACACACACACACACACACACACACACACACACACACACACACACACACACACACTCACTCACTCACTCACTCACACTCACACTCACACACACACACACACGCGCGCGCGCGCGCACACGCGCACGCACGCACGCACGCACGCACACACACACAACACCCTGTATGGCGGTTTGCTGGGATTCAACAAATCTGCTTCGTACTTCGTGCAGCACCTGACGTCCTGAATTTTGTTATCTTGATATATAGATGGACCTTGATGTCAATTCTTTATTTCAAGACTTACGAGTCGATTGCACGTTAAGCGCCTTAGCGTTCGCCTCCCATTATTGTGCTGCAATGCAAAATTCATGCCGGCGACCGACTGTTCTCGACAGCGCGATAACGAGTTTCGTCCCTGCATAATCGGCGTTTTTCAGAGAGGAAAAAAAAACTAAAGGTATATAAATGTCTATCTCCAGCTAAAATTGCCGTTAAGTACCACTCCTGCCCGCCGATGCTGCGGACATTTCGCAAGCCGTAATTCGTTTCGACTATTTTTATTCCGGTCTCGTCTGCGCTTGGATTCGTGAAAGAGGTTTCACTAATTAACGCGCCGGAAACCGGACGTGCGCGAACGTTCTTCTGCAGGCGGTCAATTCCATCAGACAGCAGCTTGCGCGTTCCGGGAGACGGCGATCACAAAAAAGTGTTGGATGGGAGTGACGTGGGAGGAGGCTCGGAAGAATTAATGATACTTGACGGGTTCTAGTCCCGAAAGCTATAGGCCCAAGGCGGTTGAGTTATAGTTGTGGGTTCCAAATTAAGTTTGAGGCACCTGGGGTTCTTTAACTTAATTCGACGTACTGTGGCGCAAAGTATAAATAAGACCCGCGGAAAACGATTGATTGATTGATTGATTGATTGATTGATTGATTGATTGATTGATTGATTGATTGATTGATTGATTGATTGATTGATTTATCACAATGCATGTGATGGGAGGTGAAGGGAAAAGCTATTCAAGGATGGCTTGAGGGAGTCCTTCGTCTCCATACTGGCAAAGACAGCAGCAGAGGCACAATAATTTTGTTTACATTTACTTACACTTTAATGAAACCATCAAATTAAACACAACATTGTCATACACTTTGACGAAACCGTCAAAGCAAACACGTCACTAGTTTGCTGCACTACACAGAGCGTCATGCATTAGCATACGTCACTTCACATCAGCATCGTACGTCAGCACAACTCTTCGTTACAACGTACGTATTACAATAGTGGCATTTAAGAATACAAATAAATACAAATCAAAGGCCGCTCTAAAAGACAATCATATGCTAGAAAGAACGTGTGTAAACCAGATAATTCTAATTCGCGAATATAATTTTTTTTATTATGGTCGTTTAGTAAAGGCGGAAGTTCGCTGTGAAGCATTTGCTGACCATAACCAGTGCGGCAATACGGAACATTCCATATTTCTGTTGTTCTTGTGTTATACGGTACTTCCTTCCGATAGGGATTTACTAACCTCATGAAGAGAGAATTATGATGCTCATTATTCAGGCGTGTCTTGCGCTCTAATTATTGAACATTTTTTTTTAACAGAGCCGGGCAGTATGATGCAGAATTAGTACATTTTCAGTGGGAGAAAAGCTGCGCCAATTGCGCCAAACTGCGCCGAGAGTGGGCCTTTGCGCCATCCTGCCTCAAAGCGGCGTTTTAGCGGAAAATTGCTGCGAGCCTGCGCCGAAGCAGAGAAAGAGAGAAAGCTTTAATGATACGAAATGCAGAGAGGTTGGCCTGAGGCACATTCCGCCATCCAGCTACTATGCGTTGGGGGAAGGGAAGAAGGAAAGAAAGAGGGAAGGAAAAGGCACGTGATGGATGACGATGACGAGGAAAGATGTAAAGCATATGGTAAGCTATTTGGACTACTTAAAGCCTACAGTCCAGGCCCGTGCTTTAAAAAAATATCCAGTAAGTACTGGATGGCCTTAAAACTCGATTTAACGTCTGGCCAAGGGCCTAAAATAACGTCCTCCGACCGAGGCGGGCTGCCGAGGCGCGTAAGGACATTGCTCAACTTTGGCGTTCTTCCACGTATACTGAGGGCAGTCACACAGCACGTGGCCTATAGTCTCTTTCACATTGCACAGTTGATAGTCTGGAGACTCGGTGCGTCGCATGAGGTGCACGTATACCACGCGTAAACGCCACCGCCAGCTTAAGTCTCTGCAGGAGACTGGCACAGCTGCGTTGAATTTTGAATAAGAGCGAAACCACCCTACCATCGATGCTTCGCAGCTAGCAGAACTGAAATCAAAACCAACAGCATAGAAGAAAGCGGCTGCCCGTCCGTAGAGTTTCTCACTCTATAGTGAAAGACTCTATAACTCTATGTAAGAAACTGTTAGGGCCTGCCGGAGTCTTTCGGTTCGTCATTCGCGCACTTTATTATTATTATTATTATTATTATTATTATTATTATTATTATTATTATTATTATTATTATTATTATTATTATTATTATATTTTAAACATAATAGGCTTCCAGCACATCCAAGCTTATTCCTGTCACGTGCGTGTCCTTTAAGTTGTAAGCGGCCATGTCGGTGCCCCGGCTGGTTACATGCCTCTCACGCCCCGGTAGCTGAGCGCCTGTGGCGTTGCACTGCTGGGCTCGAAGTCGCGGGTTCAATCCCGGCTGCGGGGGCCGCATTCTTATGGCACGGCAGAATGCAAAAAACGCTCGTGTACCGCGCATTGGTGCACGTTGAAGAACCCCCAGGTGGTCGAAATTAATCTGAATCCCTCCATTACGGCGTCCCTCATAACCAAGTTTCGGTAACTTAATTAAGCCGCACAAATAATTTTTAAAATTTATTTTCCTCTGTACCCAAATGCGGTTGCATGCGGCGGCCAAGACCGGACCATACAAACGCGTCTAGTACAACATGCTGCCACGTCACATGAAGACGACGACAGTCCATGTACTTCAATAGATGGAGCTGACGACGCTTAGCTCGGTCTCTTATTTTATTATGTTCCTTTCCCTCACAGAAACTAGGTGTTCGACCTAAGTTCGGCTTTACTATATGATGTCCCAGTGGAAACGCGCAGTGCTGACCGATTTCGCTATATTTTGCTGATCGATAGAGTTGTACAACCAATATCGGCTACAATTGTGGCTGGTAGGTGAACTACTCCTATATAGCTTCCATCTCCGCGCGTCATGGTGCATTATGACTTCCTCTATGAAAGTAAGAAAACACGCTTCCATCGCGGACCGTGCCTTATACTTTAAGAATCGCCCCGACATCCAGCCTCTAATGCGCGGCACCTCGGTCGCTCTGAGGGAGTATGCATGATGAATGCTCTCTCATCTCGATGCATGCAGAGCCGTGGAAAGAGGAGGCCCTAGTATAAATTGGGCCGTCAACGCCCGCTGACGCTCTTCGCATGCGTGTGTGCGCAGTTTGGCCTAGCGAAAAGGGTTATATGTGCGGCGCGTGCTCGCCCCAGACCCGTTAATGCGGATGCCGTCGCGCCCCGCGTAATTCCGTTCCTCTCCCACTCCTCGGGACCGGTGCGTAGCGCAACCTCATCTAAAGGCACGGCGGTGCACAGCGTTCACCAGCCGACTGCCGCGCGGAGGCGGCAATTAGGAACGCTTGTCTCAGTGTCGCTCAGGCATTCTGCAGAAACTTCGACCCCTATCGCCCGCTCGGTCTGTGCCGCGCCATTTGACACCGTGCAGTCGCGACGCCCTCGTCCGCCTTCTTCCCCACATTTAATCCGCGCGCGCCTTACCTGCGCGCTGTGCGGCTTGCGTGTTTCGTGCATTCTGCAGTGCATCGATCCGCCTCCTCTCTGTAAGTTTATATGCCTGTAGTTGAGTCGTTGAGTGCCGGTCTGGCCTCGGACTGTGGCGTATACGCCTAACGCCTGATATACCTGTGCACTCTGCTTTATGACGTCATGCTACTTGGACCGAAATTTCCACTGCCGAGTGAGGCTTGACAAAAGCGGCGACGTCAAAATCGCCGCGGCTTGTACTCGGGAGCAGCCCTGTTAGGTTATATGGCGATCGGGCAAGGTAGCATGGCGTCGTGGATCGAATTGCACGGGCCCTGCGCTACCTAGCAGGCGTTGGTACGACTCGCTCAGCGAGCGTCCTTGCCCCAGAGCGCGTTCTCGCTCCTTGCACGTACTGCAGGGAAGGTACGAAACCGCGTGAAGAAACGACCGGACTGGAAAGAGCATCACCCGCAACTTCGTTTAATCGGAGAAGACATGGCACAGTGTTTCATTTTTTTTTTTTAATGAAGGTGTTAGCGTGTGCAAACATTCTAACGCACCGAAAAAAAGTGCAGATTGCAATGTAAATGCGTGCCTATTCTAACGTACGCGCGAATAACTCACTATCATTGCTGTGCAGGGGCACAGACGTATCGCCGATACCGATAACTCGTTTCTTTCTGATGTAGTACGGCTTCCGTCAAGCCGCGTGCCAAGGCGTCGTAAGAGGTGTGAACCAGTTGTAGCCCCAACGAGTATCTGTACTTTCTCACTCGTTCGCACGCCTTACAATTATTTCCGTAAAAATGCGCATCGTCCAGTATTCGTGCTCGACGCACACTGAAATCCCAGGCGTTATTTTCGGCGAAGTGGGAGTGGCAGGGTATACGTGCTCGATAGTCTGCTCAGCACGTCTGCATTGAATGCGCATGGGAGAGTCGGGCAGTCCAATGCGATAGTGCAGCATGTGATTAAAGGCCGTTCGAAGGTGCGGCCGATTTGTGAAGAGCCTCACCGCTCATCAGCCCTCATAGCCATGCAAGCGGTTTTGGGGTAAACCCGAAGGCAGCTTGAGTGCTTGAGTGGATACGACTTGTATACACGCTTATACGGCTTGTCTAGCGCACTTGACGAATCTGATTATCTCACTCTCTCTCTCTCTCTCTCTCTCTCTCTCTCTCTCTCTCTCTCTCTTTCACTACAGCATTCGCGTCCTCGCACGTATAGTGTATAGCCAGCTGGACAAGGTCTAGCTAAACTGAAGGCATTTCCTACATCCAGCCTTTCCGCATGCAAATATACCGCCGCTGCTTCTCGACACTTTAGTGAAACATAACGCGAAGGGAGTGTGAGGCTCGCATTGGTTGTCTTTTCTTTTTTTCTTTTTCTGTCGGCATTTCGATCGGCGCGGACAGGCGGTCAAGAACAGGCGGAATTCAGACGCTGGCAGACGTTGCTGGCACAGACACCCACCCACCTATCTAGCATGCGGCGCCAGTGCCCCGTCTAGTTCTCCCCCTACTCCCGTCGTGTGCGCTTTTAGAGAGGCTGAAAGTAATACGGCAGTGTCTACGTTTACATGAATTCGGAGGAGTCGAGTCTAACTTCCGTTGGCGGGTTTGCGTAAACGCTTGCGGGTCGGATCGAGACTTGTGTCGCGGCGTCATGCACACTATGCAGCCCGCCGGCAAGATGCAACGCATTGCAAAGGCCGCTGGGTCGGTTTCGGTCAGCCCCGAGTGAGTGGATGAAGCTGGAAATGTTGGCAACCATTGTGTCGCCGGCTTCTCCGCAAACAATAATTTGTTCAGTGATCAAAGGGTCGTAACATCAGCTATGAAAAAAATGTCAGCCCTACTTCCGACTTCATGCGACCGGGTCGAGTTAACGCAAACGACGTTCAGGTGTCCAAGGTGGCAGGCTGTTCTATCCTCTCGCGGGTATGCCTTGATCATCCATATTTCTTTTTTTTTTTTTAGCGCGCGCTTCAACTTGTATACTCTGTCGCTGGGCAAAAGAAATGGCCTTCTTTAACTGCTTGCTTTGCTGCGTGGAACTAACGGTTCGAGGAAGGATCGGTGAGCGCCGAGTTTGCACCGGAGCTTGAGTGTATTAACGGTTGTGTGCGCGGGAGCGTGCCCAGATTGAGTGCAGGAAGGGTCCCTTGCGCAGCACCGGAGTGTACTATCTCGTTGCTCGCGTAATCCTCGCTGCGAGCGCCGCTCGGGGCGCCTATGTAAACGAGCAACGCGTGGCGTAAGCTCGTTATCTGACAACAGACCAGAATCCTGCATTGTACGGACGCCGTTGACAGGATTTAAGGTCACCCAATTCACCCAAAGCACATGCGCGGTGAAGTGCTCGGTGTGTTGGCTTGTGTGGGAAGAAGCCGTATTGAACGGCGCGTAAATATCGTGCTCCGCGACGACGTAAGTGCTGTAAGCCTGTACGAGAGCGCCGGCCGTGGACTTCAAAGTACACTCGCGCTCAGTTTGGAATTGAAAAAGCACCGCGCGGAATGATCCGGTGTGTGCATTATCTCGACATACCCGTGCTCGTCTCACACGCTACGCTGACTTGCCCTGGGGCTATTTATAGCATCACTGACATCACGTTCACGTTTCCCAACTCGGGACGAGTACTCTGTGCATGGCAGAGCAAGACATGGTCTTGAAGACAGCGTACGTGCTTAATTTGCTAGTGAAATTCTTAACGGAAATATGCTGCCTACTTACCCAGACGAAAGAAGCAACGGCGCATGCGCAGCAAACAATTTCACAAACACCCTGAAATGCACTTATTGTATATGTACAGTGGCTTGCGCCTTCTGTCGTGACATCGGGCCAAATAAGGCATGATGGTAAGCTGATCTCGGAGGCCACGGTTCCAAAAGCGTCATCCTAGCTGTAAGAGCAGTAGCGTCGTCCTTCCAGCGTCCGCGTTACTTAGACTGGAGGAAGGGCAGGGAGGGGCACATCGGGCGTATCACGGTCGCATATATATATATATATATATATATATATATATATATATATATATATATATGCTAGTGTGCATTCAGGGTCTCTTTGCAAGCTGGGTATTTGCGCGAGGGAAGCAGACAATGCGGAAAACCTCGAACGACGCAGCGGTCTCTCAAAAAAAAAAAAAGAAAAAAGTTCCACCTCTGGGCCTCCACCTCCTTATCGCCCACCGCACTCGTCTCACGTATGCGCTGTTGCGTGCACTGTGCAGACAACGGGCGCAGCCGACGCTTAACGAGCAACGGATCCCAGTAGCGCAGCAGCAAACACGCGTAGCGTTTCTTTCGAATCTCCGTAGTGCGGATGCGTGTGTGTAGACGGAGTTCTTTTTGTGTAGTTCCGTGCAGATTTTTCGTATTCTTTCCTTCTACACCCTTTCCCCCAACGCCGAGTAGCAGGTGAGAACATTGATTCAGGCCGACCTCTTAGCTTTTCTATCATAATGAATATCCCTCTCTCTCTCTCTTTGGAGCCGGTCCTGCGCGCTGAGTAAATCAAGTAAATTGCAGCTTGGAAAAAAAAAGAAAGGCTTGCGCTGTCGCATTGAAGCTGCTTTGATAGCTTCGCGGTAGGATATATATATATATATATATATATATATATATATATATATATATATATATGTAAAAGTCGTATATAAATACATGACTTTCGAAAGTTTTGAAAGCTAGGCTTTATAACCGTCGCTGCAAAGGAGTATACGATTGGCACAGATCTTGAAAGGCCGCCGGGTGCCGCGGAGCGCATTTCACACTTTCTTTAAACGGGAAGGCTGCAGTCGCGGCATTCACGGTATTGCCCAGAACTGCCGAAACTGAGCTCGGCTATACGTGGAGCCGCTTTCCCAGCGGCACTTCGTCACGAACGTGCTTTGTTCTGTTTTCTTTCGATCTGTGTGTGCCGTGTAGCTCTATCGGTTGTTGCCTTCAGCGACCACGACGGGTCTCTCTGGCTGGGTCACTCGTCGACGGCAAACAAGGCTGGATAGCAGAGCCCGCGGGGCAACGCCACGGGTAATGTCCCGTTCTGATGGCAATGCATTGTTACTTTGTCTCTCGGATGGCTTATCAGAGTTATTTTATTCGTTGTCGCAGTCGGGCTAGCTAGGTTGTTGTTTTTATTGCTCTGCCAAATTCGGCGTATAGGTCACGTCCGAGGCTACCGCCATTGAAAAAGCCCAGCGACTTTCATCGCTTGTTGTTCGCTATGTTATCACGTCCATTCTTCTTGCGCGCGATATTATTATTTTTTGTTACTCTGGCCGCATTTCGGCACAGACATATGTGCGCGTGTGTGTAAGAAATCTGAAAAAAGCAAAGCTCACGTCCAAAAATTGTGACCACGGAAGTGTCGCTGTCATCATGAGCACTACCATGGTGGTGCTCATGATGCAAGGACGCACCACTTTGGTGCACCGAAGTGGTGCGTTCTTGCTACCCACGGCGATTTCATTGGCGTCCTCATCAACGCGATCACGTTCCACCTTTTAGGTTCGCGGCAGGACGAAGGTTTCTCCCAGATATCTCCGACGAAGAAATCAGAGCCACTACATTTTTCAGGCTTGCTACCCGTGGCGTGGCTCTGGCGCCTGATTTGCGGTGAACATATAGTTGCCGAGGATTTGCTGACGCATGACCATTAGTCATACAATGGTTAGTCATGTTTAGTATTAGATATACACGCACTCTGTTAGTGAAGCCCAATGAGCGCCAAGACACTCCCTCGCCAAAACAAGTGTGCCACTCCAGCGTCGTAATTGGCTACTGCCTCCCTTCTCCGCACAGCAAACTAAATAAAGCTCAGGCTATTACGCTAAGGCTCTTGCAATCAAGAACCTATCTGAACCCGCTTCTAATCAACAAGATCTATCCGGCGTTCCTTACACCTACGCCATGCGATAAATGTAACGACACCATAGATCTCAGTCATATGCTCTGGCGTTGCTCCGCGTTGCGCAGCGACAAGGACAACACTGAAGAGCGGTGCTAACACAGCTCTGCGCGGTCTCACATTCGAAGAACAGCCGTGGGCAATCCAATGGGCCCGTGAAGTGGCCGAAAGGCTTGGCCTTTCGTTCCCAACGTGGGAGCGACCCGCTTCGGGCTAGGGAATTGGCGCGACCTGATGGACTAGAATAAAGTTTCTCCATCCGTCCGTCCGTCCGTCCGTCCGTCCGTCCGTCCATCCATCCAGCCAGCCAGCCAGCACGAATGTCACAGCTCCTATAGGGTTCCCGATCGAGTCGTCCCCGTACGGTGTGGATTTCCTTGCTCCTGCCTCGTAAGCTAATATTGCGAGGCCTATATGCTCTCAAGCAGCAACCACACTGCGCAGGGCCGGCGGTCAGAATAACGGCAAAGCCGGCTACGCGAGATGCAGCGAACGCGATTTCCCCCGCGGATATCGCCAATCGCTTTACCTCATCGAAGGGTAAGACAGGCGCGTGGGGGTTTCCTATTTTCCTCGAGAGAGAGAGAGAGAGAGAGACGTAGATAACGTGTAACACTCGTGCGCGCGACAGCTGCTCGAGGGCGAGCGGAAGTGCACTCCGGTGGACGCCAGTGTGTGTATACAGTACATCGACTTCGCTAAACACCCTCCCGACGCCCTCCTAGCACGGTCAAGAGGGACGGGTCTGCCGTGAGAAAGAAGAATCTGGACGGACGGCGCAGCTCACCGCTCCAGGCGAATCTTGTCCGCAGGGGATGTCTCGCTGTTTTCTCGTTCGCCGGTCGTGGCGAATTTCGCTCATTTGTCGTCCGGCTGTATCCTTGTTCTCGCTCGCCCCCCCCCCACCCCTTTTTTTTCTTTCTTTCTTCGTGGGCCGCTGGGTGCGGAATTTTCTCCACGGTACGTCGTTGCCTTGGTTCCCTTTCACTTCCTTTTGTCTCACTTGTTGTCTTCCCCTGTGCAGCAGCTTTCCTGCTGTGTACTCGTCTGTGTGCCTCCCTCGCTTTTGTTATACTTCGTTCCAGGAATTTCTTCCGCTCTTCCGCCTCTCTCCTGTCGCTGGCTCAAACCGTCTTCCTCGGGGCTACTTTGCTCGACCGTGGTGTATACTCGTGAGGGGAACATGCTGCTTCGCAAACGAACTCGAATTGGTCCACTTGGACTTACGCACTTGTGTCCTCGCGGGCATTGGCCGTCTGTCCTGCCATTTGGTTTTTATCTTCTTTCTTGCTTCTATCTATCTATCTATCTATCTATCTATCTATCTATCTATCTATCTATCTATCTATCTATCTATCTATCTATCTATCTATCTATCTATCTATCTATCTATCTATCTAATCTGAATTATCTTAATTATTTGTTTTTCATTTCATTTTATTCAATCATCATTAGTACACGAGGAAGTCCCAAAATTACCAGACTGTCAGAGAGACCTCCTATGAGTAATTAATAATGCAGTAATTCCTTCCTTCCTTCCTTGTTATTTACTTAATATCTTGCGTTCATTCTTTAGTTCATTCCGTCCTTCTTCCTTCGTGTTTCGTTTTTTTTCTCTCTCTATTTCCTTTCTATCGTTCTCTGTTACCTCCGCGGTCAAATTCTCGTGTAGTATGCGCGAGCGAATCGATCCACGTTCCACGTGCAATGCGATTGAGCCCAGCGCTGTTCCGACTCGCATCGTTCCGCATCGCAGCGCATCCGTCTTTCACGTCGATGCGAGTCCGTGCGCGCTGTTTGATCACCTACGAGCTAGACTATGCAGAGAAAAGAAAAAAAAAAGAAATAGGAAATTTGGCCTGTAAGTGAAGTGCACGCAGTGTGATCGAATCTGCCGATGTACGTCGTTGCGGCTCTTTCCATCTCGAGCTGCGAGCGTTCTCCGTGTCGATGTGCGTTGCTCTTTGCGATGTGAGCGTGCACGCGGGGTGCTTTTATTTTCTCTTTTCTTTCTTTCTTTCTTTCTTTCTTTCTTTCTTTCTTTCTTTCTTTCTTTCTTTTTCGGTTTTATTTCACGTTAGCTGCGCGTGAGGGGGCCCAGGAATTTCGCCTTTATACAGCTCTGTACTGTTGGAGCACTTACCTTGAATAGAAAGAAACTAAAGTGACGAGACATAAAAGGTTGCGCAACCGCTGTAGCTATTTCCATCCCGCATAGCAGCGTTATACCATTGTTGCGCTCCGCGTCCTCCCGAGACCCAAAGGCAGCTCGGTGACGTAATATCTTTTCGATACAGTTTTTTTATTATTCACTGGTATGTTGTGAACGTGGAAAATGGATTTTCTGTTTTGTATGTCAGTGTTGGATGCAAGAAACAGCACCTCCGCGTACACGGACAAAGTAACCATCTCCGGATGTTTGATGTGCTAGAAAGCTTGCTTTCTTTGCATAAAAACAGAGATAAGCATTGTCAAATCAACCGGCACTCGCCTAAGGCTCAAAAGAAAATAAAGCAAATAATAATAATAATAATAATAATAATAATGATAATAATAATAATAATAATAATAATAATAATAATAATAATAATAATAATAATAATAATACAAACATGCAGCATCGAGTGGTGGGTTAATTGCCACGTTGATGCTGCGTCCAGGATTTACATTAGATTTTTTTGCTCTTTCCGAAACCCACGTGGCGGTTCATTTTCGTCGTCTGTGGCGACACAACGGCGTAAGTCAAATTAGTGTAAATTTTTTGAACGCTGGCGGCGAAAATACGATTAAGCCACTTTCACGCAGTTCTGCGTGCACCTGAGCTCCGATACTGGGTTAACATGTCACGCAATTGTTTCTTAATTATTTCGAGAATGATAGAAAACACTGTGCACTATACTGCGCAAGGGTATTATAGCAAGGGTCCTTATAGGAGGATATACGCAGGCATTCCCTCTAATCCTAATTTGCTTTCTAAAACATAGAGCGAGAAGTAGCCGTAAGAAGGCATTGCGTAAGGGGAAACGGGCTCGTCGCATAACTTGCGAGATGATTTATATTGCCAACAGATTTGCGGTTATGCATATCACTTATTTATCTTTGTCGCAAAAGTCTTTCCGAGTGTTCCGAGTGTGCCATTGCATCGTGCTTATGCGTTGAAATGCGAAAACATCCGGTTACACAAATTTAGGTGCACGTAATTCATGTTGAGCGCCTCCTCACAAACAACTGAAATTATATATATATATATATATATATATATATATATATATATATATATATATATATATATATATATATATATATATATATATATGAACGTTGAAACGAAAACGAATGGACACATAAAGAGAGAGAGAGAGAGAGAAAACACGTGGCATTTGACGGGCCGTTGGTCATGCCTTTCTCTCTTCACTTAGATTGGGAACAGTCATTAGACAGTTTTAAGTTGGGCGTCCGCAGCAGCTCTGCGTACGCAACAAACCCGCGGAGGCATCAGTGCGCATGCGCAGTACTCAGGAGCACGCACGGTATCGTGCGTGCGCCCGCAGCTTTTCAAAAGCTGCGTAGCGTCCGCTGCGGGCTCAGCGGCCTTTGCGGGACGTTCTCGCGTGTTCTCGCATGTCTACGAGAGTTGCGTGGCAGCAGCGGACTCCACTTGGGCTCGTCTGCTACCACGTGTGTGCACCCAGCGCCGGTCTTTTCGATATCGCTCTTGCCGAAGATAGGCACCATACCGAAGATATGACTCCGGCTTGTGGTTTGCCTTCGTGTCGGCTGATATTGGCTACGCAGTTTCAGAAGGTGGCACGTGGCGGCGCTGAGTTGCACACTAGTGGTTCCTACGCGTGCAAGTCAGTAATCTCCTCGCCAGCTTTTTGCGTCCGACCAACTACTGCCGTATTGTGCGCGCGCGCGCTACGCTACGCACCTCACGCCCTGCGCACATGGGTGGTTGCGGACGCCCAACTAAATCTGCCTGTTATGTTGTTCTGCGGTTTGTGAGGCATTTCTTATTTGATTCGTTTAGGAAGGGCTCAGCTCATTTAAGCCTCCTTTCTCTCCGCGTCGCTTAATTTGCCGCATACCCGCTTCCGGCGCCGTCGGCTTTCGCATTAAAGGCCGAGCGTTTTCAAGGAAGCTGTATAGCGCGCGTGGGCCCATCCCATAGGGCGACCCACAAATCCGCGCCGAATAGGTTCGCTGGCTCGGTGCAGGCTGCGGCGATCGGCGCTTCCGCATGCCTGAACAGCAGCAGGCCAAGCTGCGCGCTGTGTGGCCTGGCTGATCGATCATTAGCCGTCCCGCGGCGGGTGATTAACCGGCAGAGACAGGGACGGCCGCGTCGACCCGTATTTCCGGTGGTGTAACCTACTGCTCTACTCTTCACTTTATACACCATCCCCGCCCGCGGGGCAATTATCCTTCCCCACCCCAGTCATGCGCGGACCGGAAGATAGGGACCGACACGTGCCGTCTCTTCCTACCATGCCGCACGCTGCCCCCCCCCCCCCCTCTCTCTCGTCTCTCTTGATGGGCACGCTTCGCCCTACCCGCTTTGCCCGCGTAGCGTCAGCGACATTGATTGCTCTCCACTGCAGCTCGTTACTGTGCGCCCTTGGACACTTGACGATGTGACCTCTGTCGGCTCTGCTTAATCTCCGCTCTGTTGTTTCTTCGCCTATTTTTTCAGGTAGCGAAGCTGTCGAATCGAGTATTCTTATGTAATTTTGTTTGTACGAAAAAATGTTCGCAAAATAAAACGCATACGAAGTAATGCCGCTATTTCCGTTTTCTTGTTGAATTGTACGGGGCACTCAATCATACGTGATACATTGAATTGATGGCGAGAAATTAACGTGATATTTCATCGATATCACCGATCCGATATAAAGATGAGTCACAGTTATAAGACCCATTTTTCTGTCACATCCGGGGTTTATCTACGCTTTCATCCCACTTCTCGTCGCCATTTGGCCGTCCTTCAGCCACGTTTGCCGGAGAGTCGCTCTCCTGCGTTCTGATTAACGCTTTCCGGCGCCTGTTATATTTAATCTTGGAGAGGGTGCGGCAATTTTTCGGGCCGCCGTTTCCTTCTGACTCGTTATCCTTTCTTTTCGGCGCTCTCCTCTAGCCGTTACGAGAAGAGGCTCAACCCGCATAACTGATTACCGCCAGGTTCGAAATCGTTATTAATGGCTCGTGCGGCCAACGACCCCAATGAGCGACGACTAAATTTCCGTACCGCGCTCCCTCGCAGGCGGCTGAGATACTCTGTTGGATTGTAAATTTAAGAAGAGCTTGCCTAGAAAGAAAAGGAAAAAAAAGTATGTCGACAACGCGTCCTTAAAGAATTCTTACTTTCTGTTTTCTTTCTTTTGGCACCAATACCTCTAGCATACCAAAGTGTGCTAGAGACCCCAGGTGACGGTAGAGTGAAGTAACTCACTCCAGGTGGGAGCATGTTACGTCGATCATAACGAGTGTGATACAGAAATGAATAACAAGGAAAACGGGTAACGGTGAGTAAAGAAAACTAAGCAGATTTTTTACTTATCTGACGGTTACTGGGTGACGATCGTTTCCTGGGCTCTAATTTTGGCAGGCGCGCGCTTCTAATTAATATTCGGCGCGAGATAATAAGCGCGGGCGAGTTGGTGGGCGACGTCTTTGGAACTTTAAGGATAGAGAGAAGAAAAAAAAAGAGAGAAGAAATATGTGGATAGGGGGGCAGTGTGTGCACGGTTTCACAGTCAGGGCGCATGCGCGTGAGCTCCTCGCGCTGTCGGACGAAGCGCAGCAGTGACCAACGGAAACAGAGATTACGAAAATGTAAAATTTTGGGAAGTGAAGCGAGGATTAAAATCGTGCTGGGAGTCTCGAAGAGAGAAAAGAAAAGAAAGAAGGCCGGCTTAATTTGTCCGAGCGGTCCAGGCCACTTTCGCAGCCTCCCTAATTTGTCTCTGTTGTGTCCTAGTTTTGTCCTTTCAGTGAGAATACACCTTAAGGTTCCTCTGGAAACTGGTGAAAAGAACTAATTAAAGAATGGAATTAGAAGAAAAAGAAAGTAAGCTGAATATTAGCCGGTTTAATTACTCGCGCCTGCTTTCTCGGCCGTGTTTATTATGTCCGCGCCTTCCCGGTTCCAGGCCCGCTATGTAATTGGCTGTCGACCCCCCTTTTGTCCTCCCCGATCTTTCTTCTCGCGTAGTCACGCCAAACGTTCTGTCGTTGTTTGCACGCCGTTGCTATGGTGAGCCGTAGTGGTAAGCGAGCACGCGTGCTGTATGCAAAAGCTTTAGGTAAGCGTAATAAATGGCGGTCGTCCCTTATTCGCCGTGTTCCTTAGCAGTCGTAACAGCGGAAGCCATATAAAGTGGAAGAGTGCAGTTACAAGAAGCGTTGAACGTGTGTGTTGTGATCACTTTTTAATTGTGGGCAAGCATTGCGGGGTTGCTTCTTTTACTTAAGCCTTATGTGCTTCTCGACATGGGAAGTTCGTCTCAATCGTGTTCGTTATATGGACGCTCTGGGGTTCTAAAGTTACTGTGTTATATTTCAGTTCAAGCTCCCGTTGGTTTGATTTTCCGTTCGGCTGAGTTCTTTTCGTGGTATATACTTTTGTTTAGTCGTGTAGAATTGCTGAAATTGCAGGGCATGCTGTGTGTGTGCGTGTGCGTTTACTTTCATCATTCTCTAATGTCGTCTAATGTGATCATTCTCTAATAATTTTTTATGATCTGTTGCAGACACGCGCGTCACGTATATGAAACGATTCTGTGATATATGCCTTGAATTTTATATATTTGACTCTTCAACCATAAGTGAGGCGGACGTGTGCTCACACCCGAAGTGTTTACGAATCAGCCCGCCTGTTTCTGAAACACGTAGCCGATGAGAAATTCGCTTCTCGTGTAGTCGAATGGGCATTGTGGTCCGGCGGCGAGTGGTCGCTGTTGTCTACCAGCTATATGGTCATGCGTACGCAAACATGTGCGACGAGTTCCTGACCGTGTCATTGGCATTTGCGCGCGCTCTGCAACCAAAGAGGCTACGTTCAGTTTCGCATTGAACGTAAGCGACCAACTTCAATGAACGCAGCCGCAGAGTATGCACTCACTAGGCATTGTAAGCACGCAAATTGCCGTCCCCTGAGCTTAGCGATGTACTTGGATTTTGTATCAGAGCGCATTGTGCTTGGTGTAAAACGAAAGCGTTCTACGCCTTTATTCTTGGCGCTGGTCTAGAGACCAAGTACTTCAGTTCAACCGGTGCGTGTTTGCTTTGCTTGCATAGTACGTCGTGTTGCGTCTACGTACTATTTATGTGTGTTGTTTCACGTATCGTACCTATTACTCATAGTTGTATGCGCTATAGGTGCGTTTGGCCAGGCAAACATCTCCAAATGGATCTCACTTGTGGGCTGTCAACTGAGAACGTCCACGTCCGGGCCACAAGTTCGCAGTAGCTAGCCGACGAGGCCTTGTCGAGAGGCGAGACTTTTTTTTACATCCGACATTCGGCTTGCACTTTAGTTCGCTTCTTTCGCTCCCGGAAGCGAAGAACAAGCAGTTAGTGCCCGCATAAGCCTGCCCCGATACCAAACTCGTCCTTCGTCTCCTCGTAGGCGGGCGCCGTATTTTCCTAGTCGATTGGGTCGATTCGAGTCGTACAGAGTTCAGAAATCGCAACTACTCCTGAAATGGAATGCGAAGCGCTGGCGCCAACCGTGATTAAATTTGTATTGACTATGGACTTCGCCGTTGCGATGTCGCGCGTGCGCCACGGTATAAGGACAAGATGCGCGTCTCTCTAGCTTTTAGTCATTTTTATTCGCCCGAGAGCTCCTTGCCAAGTACCGTACGAGCGCGAACACAGGCCCCTTCTGGTCTCCTGTATGATCGTTCCTTTTTTAATCTTATTTTACGAACAGCACACCTTGTCGCGCCACCCTTTGATTCGGAGCGACCGCTCCCGCCGTCCTTTCGGCTGGAGGGAGTGGTCGCTCCGAATCGAAGGGAATTGAAGTAGTGCTACGTAGTCCTCCATAAAGCAAGCAACAAAATCCCAATAAAGAAAGGCGTCAGGCAGGGAGATACGATCTCTCCAATGCTATTCACAGCGAGTTTACAGGAGGTATTCAGAGACCTGGATAGGGAAGAATTGGGGATAAAAGTTAATGGAGAATACCTTAGTAACTTGCGATTCGCTGATGATATTGCCTTGCTTAGTAACTCAGGGGACCAATTGCAATGCGTGCTCACTGACCTGGAGAGGCAAAGCAGAAGAGTGGGTCTAAAAATTAATCTGCAGAAAACTAATGTTTAACAGTCTCGGAAGAGAACAGCAATTTACAATAGGCAGTGAGGCGCTGGAAGTCGTAAGGGAATACGTCTACTTAGGGCAGATAGTGACGGCGGATCCGGATCATGAGACGGAAATAATCAGAAGAATAAGAATGGGCTGGAGTGCGTTTGGCAGGCATTCCCAAATCATGAACAGCAGGTTGCCGTTATCCCTCAAGAGAAAAGTATATAATAGCTGTGTCTTACCAGTACTCACCTACGGGGCAGAAACCTGGAGGCTTACGAAAAGGGTTTTACTCAAATTGAGGACGACACAACGAGCTATGGAAAGAAGAATGATAGGTGTAACGTTTAAGGGATAAGAAAAGAGCAGATTGGGTGAGGGAACAAACTCGAGTTAATGACATCTTAGTTGAAATCAAGAAAAAGAAATGGGCATGGGCAGGACATGTAATGAGGAGGGAAGATAACCGATGGTCATTAAGGGTTACGGACTGGATCCCAAGGGAAGGGAAGCGTAGCAGGGGGCGGCAGAAAGTTAGGTGGGCGGATGAGATTAAGAAGTTTGCAGGGACGGCATGGCCACAATTAGTACATGACCGGGGTTGTTGGAGAAGTATGGGAGAGGCCTTTGCCCTGCAGTGGGCGTAGCCAGGCTGATGATGATGATGATGTAGTACTGCAATTTGATTTGGGACACTGCATAAGCTACACGCGCGCACTCACTCACTCACTCACTCACTCACTCGGGCGGTGCTTCGTTGTCAGTCAGCTGCGTGTCGTTGCGTAAAACTGATGTTTGTCCCTCGGCTTGCGATCCGCGTTTCGCTTTGTTATCAGATAAGCCCTCGTAAAATCCTGCTCCGATGACTTTTCTCTCGGTGCGTGTTGTCGTTAAGTACAGTGTTGCGTGCCAGCGAGCAACGACATGTCTGGCGCGCATTTTCATCAGCGTCGCACCCACAATGATGGGATGGGGCTTAGTGAAGGTACACAGCCGTGTTTACCATTGCATAATACGCACTCCGCTTTTGTTTGTCTTAGATTGCAGTAGCTGTATGGCCGTCTCTTTATTTACACACGCCAGACTGCGTTCGCAGTGTGCAGCTTTACGCTTGTCCGTTGAGGGTGCGCCAGTGGAACGGGCTGGAATCGATGGTTGCTTTAGGGAAAAAAAATAAAAGAAACGATGCAGGATAATACATTTATCAACGACGTTTCTTTTTTTTTTCTTGTCCGGAAGGATTGTCAGCAAGAGCATTTGCGCATTGATTTTCAAACAATAATTCGTTCGCGATGCGCTGTTCTCGGTCGGCGCAAATGGACCACGCACGGAAACCAAGAAATCGATGTTGTTCGCGCGGTAGCGACCTTTCCGTTTATATCACAGGGTGCCCTATGAGTTCTGTCATTTACTCTCGTTTAGTCTTGTGGGACGTCGCTTGCGACCTTGGCGAAAGCTTTGCTGACAGGGAGCTTGTCCACATGTCGGAAGCGCTAAATGTGAAGCACTCTTTACAGGGCAACGCAATATTGGTTTGCCTGTTGGAGACGTCGGCACAGTCGTCCTCTTCCTGACAAGCATTGTGCAGGTGGTTCGGGAGTGCTCGGTGATGGACTCTATAAGAACGGGAAGGAAGTAGGGGAGAGGCTGGCGGTGGGGAAGGGGGTTCGTCATTATATAATTTATCAGTACAACCTTTCTGCACATTGGGGGCGCTTATGGCTTTGCCACTTCTTTTTTCTTCTTCTTCTTTCCTTATTATTTTGTTTTTCGACGGAGGGTGACAAGATCGCGAAGGTTGTTTGCTAAACTCATTTTCGATTATTGAGGAAGGTTTCGAAGCATATTGCATCAGTAAATCTCAACCGTATGAACAAGATGGCGGATTAAGAATGCAATACATTTGTGTTCAGATTTTCATATCATGGCGTGGCGATATTTTATGCTTATTTTTTTCTCTCTATCATTTTGTTAGATAAGTGCCATTTGCGCGTTTTGTTCGAACTGATCTGGACTGCTCCTTATCAAGCCGTTGTGTATCAACCAAGTGATACGGGGTAGTGAAAATTTCTGCGCTGTGCCTTAAAACTGTAATTTAAGCTCGGTAATTTTGTTTAGTGAAGCTTATCTCTTTCTCCTGGTTCTTCAGTAAAAATCGAGGGTCACATGTGTTCGATTTGGAGCGCGTGGCGAGAGCCGATCGGGGCCATTGATGTATAGTGAATTCTTCGCGCGAGCCGTTCGTCGCGAAGACGTACAAAGGAAGAAGAAGAAGACGGCAACGGTTGTTTCCGTGGCTGTGTTTAGTTCGAATCCGCTGTCATGAAGGGCGAGGAGAGACTCAAGAAACCACCGAAAGACGACGCAGCGGTGAAGACAGCTTTGTCGCAGCGCTTCGAGAACCTACCGGAGCTGCTCACGAGAAGCCACTGTGCGTCTTCCAGGCCAAGATAACCGGGTATTTTGGAACGCGGGCTTGCCGAGAGAGGCGGAGAGAATCAACCTTTATTGATGCCAGCAATTACGGCGAGGGCGTAGCCTCCTTCCGTCCAGCAGACGGCCGGGATCCACTTGGTCTTGGCGGCTGTCTCGGCCAGCTGGACGGCCTAGGCCTGGTCTCCTCGGTCTGAGCTAGTGATTCCTGGCGGGAGCGAGATTTCTCTCTCTCTCTCTCTCTCTCTCAGCAGAGCAGCAGGGTCTCCCACTGCTTCCTGTTCCTTTGCTGAGAGAGAGAGAGAGAGAGAGAGAGAGGGAGAGAGAGAGAGATAAAAATCTCCCTCCAGCCAGGAATCAAGCCCGTATAGTTCGCAAGCGGGACATGTCGGCCTTCTACTATAAAGCTAATCTCGCGGCTCGCAAAGCACCTGATGAATCGGTGCAGGTGACTACAAGGTCGCTTCCGAAGCCTCCGGCACGGCGCGTAGTATGTTGCTGAAAACTCCACGGTTGCTCCGTACTGGGGATCTCTGAGGTCTATGCCTGTTTGGGTGCACTCTCGCTAGCCGATGCAGCGACGATGCACATCAGACATTCGAGCACGATAGCGCCCCTTCTGCGTCCTGCGCGTGTTTTTAGTGCTGGGATTTAGAAATTAAGGGATATAAAGCAAGTCAAGGACATGGTGAAATAAATCTGAGAGGAGGCTATTTGCATTGCCAAAAATATGCAGCTTTTATAGGTATCGTGCAGGTCTAAAGAAGGTTTTGACACCTGCCAGTGTTTGGTTATTTGTTTCATTGTCCAGGTAGAAGGCTGCTAGCGATGTTTCTCAAAAGAACATACATAACTTGGCCTTGCAATGTTCAATTTGACATTTACTGCATCAAATTACCTCCGAGTTTGGGTTCCTGCATGTTTCTGCGAGGAATGTCATAAAGAAAGCATGTTATTGGTGTGCACTGCACTAGAAAGCTTGCTTGGCATTTTCTTAGCTGAAGCTGAGCATGTTTTTGTCACATAAAAAGTGTTTCTCACAATCAACTTGCTTGAAATATTGTAAGTTTTACATTGAATATTTTTTCTGTCTTAAATCTTGACCTTATGTGAAAGGTCAACCAAGAATGTAGTGGTTGTGAGCCCTTCAAAAAATGAGTCTGCAGGTAAATATTGCTGTGATGATTCATGCAACCTTTGAGTGAGCTTCTTCCTCAAAGGGCAGTACAATGTGCGAGAGTTCTCTTTTACATTTTCTCATCTTGGTAATTAGTATAAGTTATTATCGCCAAAACCTTTAGGCTTTTGTGCAGAGTTCTGCCATTTTCGATCTGCTTTTGATCATCGCAATGACATGGTCTGCATTGTCGACTTGCTGTTTGGCCGGTTGAAATTTCCCAGCTTTTGTTTGCATTCCGTAAACACATTATTTCATAATTGATGGCTATGATAGCCGTAGAGACATGTGTACCAATAAGAATAAAATCTACACAAAGCTTATATCGTGAAGCTCATCCGCTACATTAGGCTTCAAGATATAGAAGTTTAGTGCTTGGTGCCACAAAAGAGAGCAGCTTTTAGCATGTGCCAGAAAGCAATTAGTGTGAACATGTGCACACAGTATTTTAAGGAGAACTCTAATATGCAGAATGTAAATCATACAATTTTTGGCATACCACCTGTCATTCTGTCACATCATTTTGTCCTCTACACCTCAAGGACCTTGCACAATTTAATTCTTTTTTTATTAATTTCTACCTCTCCTTCTTGTGTTGCTCGGCCCCAGAATTGTCCTGCACATCATATATCGGTTCGCACTATACGTAAGGTTTTACTCTAAATTGCCTGTCACAAGTCTCGTGCAGGTGTTATATTGTCTCTTTCTCTCCTTTGGTTTGCCCAGCTTCTTACACAGACACAAGCTCCGATGATGAAGGCGTGTCGCCTCGCGAGAAAGTCCAGAAGAACTCCAAGGGCTTCAGTGACTTCTGCGTCAAGAACATCTCTCAGGCGGCGTTTGGGCGGCGCGAGATCGAGATCGCCGAGCAGGAGATGCCCGGGATTATGGCCCTACGCAAGCGGGCCGAGCAAGACAAGCCGCTCCAGGGTGCCAAGATCGTCGGCTGCACACACATCAATGCCCAGACAGCCGTGAGTATGGCTCTGCCATGTTCAGCACCCGTTTTCTCTTCCCACTAAAGAGGTGGCAGTGATAGATTATAAATGGCTTATAAATGACATGAAAAAGCAATATAGTAAAGATCTATCATAATTGTAAATTGCAGTTCTGCAATAGCAGAATGTATGATGGCTGCATTTCAATGGAGGTGAAATGCAAAAATGCT